>NC_091261.1:13980357-14285000 GCF_042477335.2 Ovis canadensis
AAATTCTAGCAATCAGAATCCAACAACACATTAAAAAGATCATACACCATGACCAAGTGGGCTTTATCCCAGGGATGCAAGGATTCTTCAATATCTGCAAATCAATCAATGTAACACACCACATTAACGAATGGAAAAATAAAGGCCATATGATTATCTCAATAGATGCAGAGAAAGCACTTGACAAAATTCAACATCCATTTATAATAATAATTTTTTAAAAACTCTCTAGAAAGCAAGAATATAAGAAACATACCTCAACATAATAAAAGCTACACATGACAAACCCACAGCAAACATTATCCTCAATGGTGAAAAATTGAAACCATTGCCCCTAAAGTCAGGAACGAGACAAGGGTGCCCACTTTCACCGCTACTATTCAACATAGTTTTGGAAGTTTGGCCACGGCAATCAGAGCAGAAAAAGAAATAAAAGGAATCCAAATTGGAAAAGAAGAAGTAAAACTCTCACTGTTTGCAGATGACATGATCCTCTACATGGAAAACCCTAAAGACTCCACCAGAAAATTACTAGAGCTCATCAATGAATATAGTAAAGTGGCAGGATATAAAGTCAACACACAGAAATCCCTTGCATTCTTATACACTAATGATGTATACACTAATAGAGAAATCAAGGAAACAATTCCATTCACCATTGCAATGAAAAGAATAAAATACTCAGGAATATATCTACCTAAAGAAACAAAAGACCTATATATAGAAAACTATAAAACACTGGTGAAAGAAATCAAAGAGGACACTAATAGATGGAGAAATACACTGTGTTCATGGATCGAAAGAATCAATATAGTGAAAATGAGTATAATACCCAAAGCAATCTATAGATTCAATGCAATCCCTATCAAGCTACCAGAGGTATTTTTCACAGAGCTAGAACAAATAATTTCACAATTTGTATGGAAATACAAAAAAACCTCAAATAGCCAAAGCAATCTTGAGAAAGAAGAATGGAACTGGAGAAATGAAGCTGCCTGACTTCAGGCTCTACTACAAAGCCACAGTGATCAAGACAGTATGGTACTGGCACAAAGACAGAAATATAGATCAACTGAAGAAAATAGAAAGCCCAGAGATAAATCCTTGCACCTAAGAACACCTTATCTTTGACAAAGGAGGCAAGAATATACAATGAAGTAAAGACAATCTCTTTGACAAGTGGTGCTGGGAAAACTGGTCAACCACTTGTAAAAGAATGAAACTAGAACACTTTCTAACACCGCACACAAAAATAAACTCAAAATGGACTAAAGATCTAAATATAAGACCAGAAACTAGAAGAGAACAGAACATAGCCAAAACACTCTCCGACATAAATCACAGCAGGATCCTCTGTGACCCACCTCCCAGAATATTGGAAATAAAAGCAAAAATAAACAAATGGGACCTAATTAAAATTAAAGGCTTCTGCACAACAAAGGAAAATATAAGCAAGGTGAAAAGACAGCCTTCTGGATGGGAGAAAATAATAGCAAATGAAGCAACTGATAAAACAACTAATCTCAAAAATATACAAGCAACTCCTGCAGCTCAACTACAGAAAAATAAATGACCCAATCAAAAAATGGGCCAAAGAACTAAATAAACATTTCTCTAAAGAAGACATACAGATGGCTGACAAACACATGAAAAGATGCTCAACATCACTCATTATTAGAGAAATGCAAATCAAAACCACAAAGAGGTACCATCTCATGCCAGTCAGAATGGCTGCTATCAAAAAGTCTACAAGCAATAAATGCTGGAGAGGGTGTGGAGAAAAGGGAATCCTCTTACACTGTTGATGGGAATGCAAACTAGTACAGCCACTATGGAGAACAGTGTGGAGATTCCTTTAAAAACTGGAAATAGAACTGCCATACGACCCAGTAATCCCACTGCTGGGCATACACACCAAGGAAACCAGAACTGAAAGAAACACATTGTACCCCAATGTTCATCACAGCACTGTTTATAATAGCCAGGACATGGAAGCAACCTAGATGTCCATCAGCAGATGAATGGATAAGAAAGCTATGGTACATATACACAATGGAGTATTACTCAGCCAGCCATTAAAAAGAATATATTTGAATCAGTTCTAATGAGGTGGATGAAACTAGAGCCTATTATACAGAGTGAAGTAAGCCAGAAAGAAAAACACCAATACAGTATACTAACGCATATATATGGAATTTAGAAAGATGGTAATGATAACCCTGTATGCGAGACAGCAAGAGAGACACAGATGTATAGAACAGTCTTTTGGACTCTGTGGGAGAGGGTGAGGGTGGGATGATTTGGGAGAATGGCATTGAAACATGTGTAATATCATATGTGAAATGAATCACCAGTCCGGGTTCCATGCATGATACCCGATGCTCAGGGCTGATGCACTGGGATGACCCAGAGGGATGGTATGAGGAGGCAGGTGGGAAGGGGTTTCAGGATGGGGAACACATGTACACCCATGGAGGATTCATGTTGATGTATGGCAAAACCACTACAATATTGTTAAGTAATTAGCCTCCAATTAAAATAAATAAATTTATATTTTTTTTTAAAAAAAGCTGAAACTCCAATACTTTGGCTACCTCATGTGAGGAGTTGACTCATTAGAAAAGACCCTGATGCTGAGAGGGATTGGAGGCAGGAGAAGAAGGGGATGACAGATGATGAGATGGCTGGATGGCATCACGAACTCGATGAACATGAGTTTGAGTAAATTCCGGGAGTTGGTGATGGACAGGGAGGCCTGGCATGCTGCTATTCACGGGGTCGCAAAGAGTCAGGCACGACTGAGAGACTGAGCTGAACTGAACTGAAATAAGTTTTGTGGACCCACTGGAGGAAGAGTTCTGGGCCTTTGCTATCTATTATATATTCATTCATTTAATCCTCGATTTGTGCCACTCTCCAATTTATTTGATCCAGGAAACCAGTTCATGGTTGGGCAGAGGAAGAGAGGTCTCCAGGTTGAGTGGACTAGGAGAACGGACTCATGGGTCAACTGCTCTTTAAATACCCTTCTGAGCAGGCCTCCTAATTTTAGGTGCATTACACCCTCAGTTCCAGGAGTACCAGGTGCCATTGCCTCCTAGGATTCTGGAAAACTCTGCAGTAGACATTTCCACTTAATATATTGTTTTTCACTTTTCTTTATATCTTTTACCACTCGTTCAATTGCTTTCCAGCATCCTAAGTTTGATTGCTGTTGTCTCCTCTTTGCTCATCCTTCCTTTGGTGTTTACACCCTTAACAAATCCTTTCAATGTTATTTTTATTAGTTTTACGAGGTAATAAGAGTAAATGTACACCCAACCCACCATCTTCATTAGAAATGCCCCATATTTCCTACTTTGGGATATTGGATCAATATATTGATCTACTGTATGTTCTATGCACACTTATCTTCTTAACTCAAATTTTGGTAGAAATTATGCTCCACGTCACATCCCAGTTTGTATTTATGAATAACACGTCATAATTGACTATCACTTTACATTACATGGGACATTTTTTAAATTTGTCTAACTAATTCTGTGAGGTGCTCAAGGATCCAAGACTCAGAAGAACTAGGGGACAACGTGCCCAAGATCAACACAGCCAGTCAGTGGCGGGCCTCATTCTCAAACACATCTTCTGGCTCCTGACTCTGCCATGTGGTCTCTCTCTTTGTCATTCTACCTCTCCATTTCACAAGAAAAACACATAGGGGCGGGGAGAAAGTATTTCTTTTCATAAATTTGACACAGTTCAGAAAGCTTGCTAAAAAAAAAAAAAAAAAAAAACAGGTATATTCCTGAATGTGAAACCCGGAAGAGTGCCCACTCCAGTCCTGAGCAGGGAAGACATTTTGCTGGCCTGTTAGGATGGCCCATTTGTTGTGGGCCAGTGTGGGCTAGAATGTGTCGTCAGTACTGCCTACCCCATGCAGTGGCCTAGTGGTGATTCGTCTTAAGCTGAGAGCCTACCCACTCGGTCTCTGTGGTCCTTCCTGGGTCCCAAGTCTTCCAAAATCTCATAGACTCTTCCTCTGATCCCCACGAAGTTCTCACATCTTTGCTCCCATACGGAGATCTGCACATATGTTTCCCATGACTGTGAACTATGAGAAGTTGTCAGGGCCTTTCAATCACTCTAACAGCCTATAAAAGCTTGCTGTATTTTCAGTTTTACTAAATATTTCTATAATTCAAAAATTATGGAAATGGATAATGTTTCTGTTCTTTGGGAATATATTTAACAGCTGTGTGCATACCAGATGCAAATGAATATATCGAAATAAATTGTGCATTTTATAGACTACACTTCATATTAACTGCCTTCCCCTTCAGACACCTTGGACCCTGCCCCTGCCAGAATGTGGAAGATGCTAGAACACTTTACAGGGGGAGTTTTTTTTTCTTAGCTCCACCAAGAGAAAACGTGAGTTTCTATTCAAGCATTCTGAGTGTAAGCACAAGTCCTTTGGCCTAAGCCAGCACTTCTCAAGTTGAAAAGCAACTTGGTAAAGGTGACTCTGTGTTAGGGAGTGGTGGGCATTGGTTAAGCTGTTAACCCTCTCTAACTCCAGTTTCCACAGTTGAAAAGTGGAGATATTTCACCCAACAGAGTTTACTCAGGGTTAAACATGGTAAATTGGGTCCTTAACAAAGAGATCAGTAACTATAGGGGGATGATTGTCACATTTTTGACTGCCCAACCTCCAAATCAAAAGCTTAAAAGTTCAGTCTTAGCTCTTCCTAACTTCTGGCAACTACTTTGCAGGCAGAGAATTTGAAAATGGCCCAGTTGATCATCACAGCCTAAGGCTTTGAATCTGAAGCAAGTATCACAAAAAACAAGAGCAATTGCAGAAGATTCCTTGGTGTCTCAGGGGCCTCCAGGGTCCAGTCCCAGTTCCAGGGTGGGATACAATGCTTGACAGCTCTGTGCATCCTTTCCTGCTTCTTCTTCCACTTCTGAGTCAGTTTCTCTGACCTCCCCACTATTTTGTTACTGACCCATTAGCTCTCTAATAAATTTATTTTGCCTTAAGATAGTTTAAAATAGACAAATTCTCATGTTTATAACTAAGAAAGCTGTTATTAAATACACTTCTGTTCCTTTCTAGAGTTTAAGGATCCCACCTTGTGCATCACAGGAAAGTTCTAAGCACGTAATGGAGATAACAGCAGAGATTTTCCAGAAAGCTGCATGGTAGAAACCAACCATAAGTCATATGAATTTGTTTACTTCCTAAGAGCCTCCTCTCTATCTTATTTCTCATATTTCCAGTTATCCAGCTTTGAAAGACAAGAATCAGACTGGGAATGGAGTTCTGAGCAATCAGGAGGATTATCAGTCAGGGTTGCCTGGGGAAAACTGTAACTCAGGGCTATTTTGTAGGGATTCTCTCACTGATAAGGATTGGAGAATACTCAGGAGACTGTCTTTCTTTGGGATTGGAATGAAAACTGACCTTTTCCAGTCCTGTGGCCACTGCTGAGTTTTTCCAAATTTGCTGGCATACTGAGCGCAGCACTTTCACAGCATCATCTTTCAGGATTTGAAAGAGCTCAACTGGAATTCCATTACCTCCACTAGCTTTGTTCATAGTGATGCTTTCTAAGGTCCACTTGACTTCACATTCCAGGATGTCTGGCTCTAGATGAGTGATCATACCATCATGATTATCTGGGTCATGAAGATCTTTTTTGTACAGTTCTTCTGTGTATTCTTGCCACCTCTACTTAATATCTTCTGCTTCTGTTAGGTCCATACCATTTCTGTACTTTATCAAGACCATCTTTGCATGAAGTGTTCCCTTGGTATCTCTAATTTTCTTGAAGAAATCTCTAGTCTTTCTCATTCTGTTGTTTTCCTCTATTTCTTTGCATTGATCATTGAAGAAGGCTTTCTTATCTCTCCTTGCTATTTTTTGGAACTCTGCATTCAGATGCTTATATCTTTCCTTTTCTCCTTTGTTTTTCGCCTCTCTTCTTTTCACAGCTATTAGTAAGGCCTCCCCAGAAAGCCATTTTGCTTTATGCAGATCAGGAAGCAACAGTTAGAACTGGACACGGAACAACAGACTGGTTCCAAATAGAAAAAGGAGTACATCAAGGCTGTATATTGTCACCCTGCTTATTTAACTTATATGCAGAGTACATCATGAGAAATGCTAGACTGGAAGAAACACAAGCTGGAATCAAGATTGCCGGGAGAAATATCAATAACCTCAGATATGCAGATGACACCACCCTTATGGCAGAAAGTGAAGAGGAACTAAAAAGCCTCTTGATGAGAGTGGAAGAGGAGAGTGAAAAAGTTGGCTTAAACCTCAACATTCAGGAAACAAAGAGCATGGCATCCGGTCCCATCACTTCATGGGAAATAGATGGGGAACCAGCGGAAACAGTGTCAGACTTTGTTTTTCTGGGCTCCAAAATCACTGCAGATGGTGATTGCAGCCATGAAATTAAAAGGCACTTACTCCTTGGAAGGAAAGTTATGACCAACCTAGATGGCATATTCAAAAGCAAAGACATTACTTTGCCAACTAAGGTCCGTCTAGTCAAGGCTATGGTTTTTCCAGTGGTCATGTATGGATGAATAGTTGGACTGTGAAGAAGGCTGAGCGCCAAAGAATTGATGCTTTTGAACTGTGGTGTTGGAGAAGACTCTTGAGAGTCCCTTGGACTGCAAGAAGATCCAACCAATCCATTCTGAAGATCAGCCCTGGGATTTCTTTGGAAGGAATAATGCTTCCAAAGCTGAAACTCTAGTACTTTGGCCACCTCATGCAAAGAGTTGACTCATTGAAAAAGACTCTGATGCTGGGAGGGATTGGGGGCAGAAGGAGAAGGGGACGACAGAGGATGAGATGGCTGGATGGCATCACCAACTCGACGGACGTGAGTCTGAGTGAACTCCAGGAGTTGGTGATGGACAGGGAGGCCTGGCGTGCTGCGATTCATGGGGTCTCAAAGAGTCGGACACGACTGAGCGACTGAACTGAACTAAACTGAACAAGAGACTGTCAGAGGGAGACTGTCAGACTGTTCTTGTAGCCAGATGGCCCAGACAAATCTCCACAGAAGACTTCCATGTACCAATCCTGGGACATCAGCAATGGCTCTGAATTTCCCAGACAGGCAAACAAGAACTCTCTAAGTGAATTCACTGGGCCAGTGTTAAGACCTAGGCCATGAATCAAGAGTACATCATGCAAAATACCAGGCTGGATAAATCACAAGCTGGAATCAAGATTGCTGGGAGAAACATCAATAATCTCAGATACACAGATAATTCCACTGTAATGGTAGAAAGTGAAGGGGAACTCAAGACCCTCTTGATAAGGGTGAGAGAGAGAAAAAGCTGGCTTAAAAATGGACATTCAAAAAGCTAAGATCATGGCATCCAGTCCTATCACTTTGTGGCAAATATGTGGGGGAAAAGTGGAAACAGTGGCAGGTTTTCTGGGGCTCCAAAATCACTGCAGACAGTGACTGCAGCCACAAAATTAAAAGATGCTTGCTCTTTGGAAGGAAGGCTGTGACAAACCTAGACAGTATATTAAAAAGCAAAGACATCACTTTGCCAACAAAGGTCACATATTGTCAAAGTTATGGTTTTTCCAGTAGTCATGTGTGGATGTGAGAGTTGGATCATAAAGAAGGCTGAGCACCAAAGAATTGATGCTTTTGAATTGTGGTGCTGGAGAAAACTCTTGAGAGTCCCTAAGACTGCAAGGATATCAAACCAGTCAGTCCTAAAGGAAATCGACCCTGAATATTCATTGGAAAACTGATGCTGAAGCTGGAGTTCCAATACTTTGGACTTTTCCAATGAGCTGATTCATTGGGGGAAAAAAAATCCCTGATGCTGAGAAAGATTGAAAACTAAAGGAGAAGAGGGTGGCAGAGGACAAGATGTTTAGATGGCATCACTGACTCAATGGACATGAATTTGAGCAAACTCTGGAACACAGTGAAGGACAGGGAGGTCTGGCATGTTGCAGTCTATGGGGTCACAGAGTCAGACACAACTGAACAACAAAAGCAACTCACAGGAAGAAAAGTCATACAGTTTGTCTGCCTGGATCTAAACGCCAGCTCTGCATCCTGCTAGCAGAGGGACTTTGAGCTCATTACTAAAGATATCAGTGTCCTCCTTTCCACATTTGTGAAATGGGAATAATAATAGCATCTATTTCACAATGCCCTTGTGGGGATTCAGTAAGTCAGAACATCTCAAGTGCTTCCAACAGGGCCTAGAACAGCATTGGCACTCAATAAATTGTGGTCATTATTGTTGAAATTTTTCAGCTGCCAAATAAATGGACAACATGTAACTAATTGCCTTATAAGATGGCTGTCAAGTGCTTACTTTACAAGAATTACTATCAGTTGTACAATGGTCAGCAACTTACAAAGAACTTGTTTGCATGGGGAGTAATGGTTAAGAGCTCAAGCGTGACATCAGAAGAGCTTGGATTCAAGTCCTAATCTGTCACTTCACAGCCCAGTGATTTTGGGCAACTTCTCTAAGCATCCATTTACACATCTCTGATATAAAGTTAACAATACCTACTTCTTGGAGCTAATTTGAGGATTAAATTAGCTAATATACATAACAGCTTAGTTCAGTGCCTGACACATGGAAAACACCCAAGAATTATTATCATCTTCCCAACAAATCTATGAGGCAGTATATTTTTTATTTCTAATTCTCTAGATGAGAAACCTGAGGGTAAAAAGAATAAGTCACTCCTCCAGGATCATGTGACCCAGAAAAGGCAGGAGAACAATTTCAAATCCTACAGTTTATCCTACAGTTTTCATGTAACCACCTTCAGCCCTCCCTGGTCAGCATGACACTGTAATTTCTACTTTAGGTGGGTAAACTGTCAGGCTGTGTCCAATTTTCTCAATCAGGGAAAGAAGTTTCCATGATGCTCAGATTATACTAGCATCATTGCTGTCTCTGCCTGTATCCTTTTGAGTCAACCGATCCCAACTTGCCGGGCAGATGATTGGGAGTGCAAGCAGAAGCTAATCCATGTTCCTATCATGGAAAGGACAGCCTTTATCCAAAACTGCATTTTGTCAGATTCTCTCTAGGCATTTTCTTTCTTATCAATGAGCCCTCTGGTGCTTGAGACCTCTCATGGAGTACACTCTTGTCACCCTGTCACCCTTCTTTATGTTAAACAGGATCATTTCAGGCCTGGAAACACATCAGTTTCCAAAGTGAAGAGCCAGTTTCAGAGCCGTAAATTAAAAACACGGAGAAAATGTTCTATCCTGTCAGAAAGAACTCCATCTTCCTCAAACGTGCTTTCCCATACTTCATCCCTGCACTTCCTCTCAGCGGACTTGACAGAAAAATTCTGTGGATGCATCATGTGCTGTCATCTTGGGCCAACAAACTGATGGTTTAACGCAAAATGACTGAGCAGCCCAGGAATCTCATGCTGGAACTACCTCACACTGGAGTTAAGGGAACAAGTCATCCCATGTGGGAATTTTAAGCAACAGTTTGGCATCACTCTAATTTGATCGTTGATTTCTTAGTGAAGGTAACATCTCCGGGAAGAACAGGGATTGGGAGGGGTGGGCAGCAGGAAATACCTTCTCATGGCCCTAAACACAAGATTCTTTTCACCAAAGGAGAGGGAATCTTCTCCAATGGAAACAAATCTCTGTCTGTCTGTCTCTCTTTTCCCCTCTCTATTTGCTCTCTCTCTCAACCCACAAAAATGCTCAAAAGAGCTAGAAACATCCAACAACTCCAAAACAATGCAGGGAGTCAATTTATTATTCTACTTTTAGGATTACTTGTTTGCCATATGAGTGAAGTGAAGTGAAAATCTCTCAGTCGTGTCCAACTCTTTGTGACCCCATGGACTATACAGTCCATGGAATTTTCCAGGCCAGAATACTGGAGTGGGTGGCTGTTCCCTTCTCCAGGGGATCTTCCCAACCCAGGGATCAAAACCGCATTGTGGGCAGATTCTTCACCAGCTGAGCCACAAAATTGTTCATTATTGAGTAATTTAGTAATTACAGCACAGCTGGTTGGAGGAGAGCCTCTTGCCCAGGACACCAGGTCTAGTTCCCGATGCTGTGTGACTTTGAGGAGGTTGTTTGACCTCTGTGGGCCTCAGTTTCTCCATTAGGGAAAACAGGTGGTGGGTTGTGAGGAAGAGTTGGATAATCTAGTATTTAATGATGTGCATGTTTTATGAACCTCAAGTTGGGAAGTTTTGGCTGCCCACTGAGAAAGAACTAAAGAGGAACTCTTCTAAAAGTCTTCCTTCAGAAGAAGGATGAGTATTAGTTGACATGGAGAAACTCTATTAGAACTAGGGGTCTGAGTACATGGCAACTATAGAAGTGAAAAAATCAATACAATTCCAAGTGAAACTTAGAGCTGGAATCTCGTGGAGATCCACTGTTCATCCCTTCCTTCTTCCAGGATGAAACCTGAAGTCCAGAGAGGCAAAGAGTCAGAAACACCTGAGCTCTTCCCACACACAGGAGGCTTCCACCTGGTTAGAATGACTCAGCTTGTGAACTATGGTGCCATTCACTACTCGGCAATCAGACTCTCAGTAACAGAATGATAAAAGGATTCCCATCATTGCTTTTTCAATGTTAGAGAGGACCCTCTCACATATGCATTTTTGTGAGTACAGAGGGAGAAACAAAAATATCAGCTAAACAGACATTTCTCTGGGGGACGTGGCCCTGACACTGAGCTGGGGCTCCTGGGGTAAAACAAGCCTAGGGAAGTTACTGGTTGTCCTCATGTGATGTGTTCTGCCTTGACCAAGGAGCTCGTCATTTATGTAGGACAGTTATTCCTTGAAGTCAGAAAAAAAGTTTGTGTCTCCTGGAGTCTTATTCAATAATTATTTTCCCATTACAAGTAAAATTAATATTCTCAGACACAAATATGCTGCTCTGTTCAGCTGCTAACCTGACCTGATTCTGTCTTCAGCTCAATCATCTATTTCAACACTAACTGGCCTTGATTACATTTTTACAAAACAGAGTTAAATTATTTGTTTATTTAACTGATGGCTGTGTTGCGCACTGGGAACACATATATAAAAAGGAGTTAAAAATCAACAGATAACTTCGTGAACAAAACAGGAATACAAACACAAATTAGCATTTTATTAGGTTTGACATATATAACAGCTCTCAATATTGTCTGGAGCCGTTAGTTAAATAAATCAACCCTTGCACACGACAGGCAACAAAGAAAGGAAAGTTCTATTTCATTTGGCGTAAAAAGAAAACTAAATTCACAGTTTAGCATGTGAGAAAGGTACAAACTTCAGTGAGGCAAGGCTCCAATAGCTACCCATTCTTTTTCTATGGAAGGCAGGAGCCAAATCAGCAACTAAACCATAGACAACATTTTATAAACCTTTATAAACATCATATAAGCCTTTATGCAAGTGAAGTTGCTCAGTTATATGCGACTCTTTGTGATCCCATGGACTACAGCCTACCAGGCTCCTCCGTCCATGGAATTTTCCAGGCAAGAATACTGGAGAGGGTTGCCATTTCCTTCTCCATGGGATCTTCCTGACCCAGAGATAGAACCCAGGTCTTCCGCATTGCAAGCAGACACTTTACCGCCTGAGCCACCAGGGAAGCCCGCAAAAAAACCTTTACACAACACAATTACAAAAAAGTAATTTGGAGGAGAAAGATTTAATTCCTTCTTCATTGTTTCAGCAGAAAGATGCTAGAGAATTTTAAACTCTACCCCCTTGGAGCACTATTTTAATAAAGGACTGAATGTATCTAAGTACCTAGTTTTTTAAAATGTGGTTACATGTATTTTGAAAACCAAGCCAAGAAATACAAGACCCATAAAATCCTGAAGTATATTAAGTGACGGTTCCTTTTTCCTTAATCCTCAACCGCAAATATCAATTAAATGTAATTATATTAAATAGGTTCCAAAAAAAAAAAAAAAAAAAAATAGGTTCCCCTGTGAGCAAATAAAGATTTGCCAGGACACAAATTGCAACCCAGGTGAACAATAGATAATTTCCTTGACTACACAGACAAATACAGATGGTATATTCCAGAATGTAACGTAACAAATGTGTGTTTACCATAACATATACATTTCTTTCTTTCTTAGCTACTAAATGGCAGTAGGCCAAAAAATACAAATTAAAATATATAAGTTTTTCTTTCTCTTTTCTTGGATAAGAGAATAAATATGGCATTTTGTATTAATAACAGCTAATTAAAATGCTATTAATCAGGGGCAATATTAAATAAGTGGACTCGATGAAGTAAATGCCAGAAATAACCTTATAGGTTTGAGAGGGGAAAAAAGCTTATTTAAACAACTATTTTTCTTATTAAAAACAAATGTTTCACTGAGCTCGCTGTGAGAGGAAGAAATGAATCCATGAATAGGAAAATAAATAGGTAGGATAAAATGCATGTTCCTAACTATTTAGGAAACTAACTATTCCCATGGAAGAGCAAGGAGAAGGGGCAAAAGGCAAAGATCAAATACAACTTTCTCAATTATGAAAAGAGGCTGCCCATTCAATGTTTGAATGCAGAGCTCTGAAGGAATATTTTTCAGGAAAGCTTTTTGTTTTCCTGCAGGAAAATGAGCAAACGTCATACTTGCGTTCCTTTTCACTATATGATATGTTATGTATGAATTTCTTCTGTCAGATGTTCTTGGGGCTAGAAATTTAATTCATTCTTGGTGAGGGTGGAAAACCTCAAAAAATAATCAACTTAAGATTGAGCATGCTGATATGTCAAGTATTTTTAGTCTCTACTCTTGTTAAAAGTAATAAAAATAATTATCTAAAAACAGAATCTTAGAAGCACAGGCATTTTCTTTTTCTTATTGTTCACTCTCTTCAAATAGGAACCCCTCTCCCCCACTATACTGACTTGCATAGCAAAAATATTCCACTTTCCAATCTAGGAAGTGTTATGGGCAGCAGAACCTGGGGCTTTTCAATCTATTTGATCCTCGGCTTTCTCAGCTGAAAAGTTTCAGAAGTGGCCACTAAGAACCTTAATCAATATTAGTGATTCTGTGATTTCCTATAACAATGTCAAATAATATGACCTCGTGTGTGTGTATGCTCAGTCACTAGGTCATGTCCAACTCTTCGCAACCCTATAGATTGCAGCCCTCCAGGCTCTTCTGTCCATGGAATTTTTCAGGCAGGAATATTAGAATTGGTTTGTCACTTCCTCCTTCAGGGGATCCTCCCAACCCAAGAATCAAGCATGCATTTCCTGCATCTCTTGCAATGACAGGCAGAGTCTTTACCACTGAGCCACCTGAAAATCACCATTATGACCTCAAGGTAGGACTTATCCTGATGAGACAGATACTGCTGTGTAAGTAGCTGTCTGCTCCTTCCCTCCTCAAGGTCCAAGGTCAGTTCTATATGACACTGGGCTTGAGGGAACCTCCTCCCTCAAGAGGCCCCTTGAGATGTCCCTCGAGCTGCCTAGAAAGATTCCTCAGGAGCTAGGGGAGCGTGTCTCTGTTGAGTTGATACTCAGAGAGTGCAAGGACCAGGAGAGATGTGCTTGGTCCTGGTCCCTCCAACTGATGGTCGGAGGCCACCCTTCTCACCCAGAGAGTTCCCGTCGAGCCAGGCTCTCCTCCAGGAAGGTGAGGCGAGTCAGCTCCTCCAGATCCCTTCTCCCTTCCTCGTGCTATTGCCTGCACCACATTCCTCCATGCTCCCATCATCAATATCCCTGACTTCTCATTCTCCCTAGAGTTCCTTCTTTCCTCTGTTAGGTGTTACTCTAGGTGTTACTGAACCAAAAGCTTCCTGTTCTGCCTTGTGAACCTCAAGAGCCTCTTCAGCTGTGGTCAGTGAGCTTTTCCTATCTCTCCTGCACTCTGAAGCCTGTTGGGAATGGGGCAGGGAACTTCCCTCCTCGGATGGGAAAGAGGGAAGGTTATAGAATGGTTCTACATCCCTTCCTTGCTTGCCACCCTTCCTACCACATCCTACCTCTTCTTTCTTCCCTGCCTTCCTTCCCTCTTGCTTTCATTCATTCTTTTTTTCTCTCTCCCTCTATCCCTTTCTTCTTCCTTCTTTTCTTCTTTCCTTTCTTAGAGGACCTCAGAAATATCAATCACACTTTCTAGTTCATGTCACACTATTCACAACTGGTAAAGGAAGGCTGGTCTCTAGTGTTTAGTTAGTTATCCCTTTCCCCCTTTCTCTTCTGCTGTTTCCCTACTCAAACCAGGAAACCATTCTGATGTCTTATATGGATCCTCCTGTTTGTATATGCTCTTGTAAAACGCATGTCTATGCATGTCTTTTAAATGATCTAAGTGGTACTATATTGTAGATCTCATAGTAGAAGCTACTACTCAGCCTCTCATGTCACCTGTTGTTACTACCAGCTGCACAGCACCTCATGACATAATCCACATATATACCTCCACCTGGCTTTGACCACAATAATCACCTCAGTGAGCATCTCTTTGTGGACACCTGTGAGGAAATATCTGGGTCGCATGCAGGAGTGGAATGTCTTACTCTGACTGGGCATGCCAGATTGCTCTTCAGAAGGGCTATGCCGAGCTTCACTCCCATCTGTGGTGCAGAGTTTCCTCTATCTCCCCAGCAGCATGTGGTCCTCAGATGTTATTTAATGTAGGACAATTATCATAAGTTATAAAGTGAAAGGAAACTTCTCTGTGTTCACTGGTTCATTGCTCCCCAAATACTCCCCAAATTTCAAAAAGAAATACACTTGGATTTTTATTAGACGTTTTCTTTTTAGAAAGAATGTGATGGGTTTCTGGTTCAAAATGGCGGGGTAGAAAGATGTGTGCTCATCTCCTCCTTCGAGAATACCAAAACTGCAACTAGCTGTTGAACAACCATCAACAGGATGATGCTGGACCTCAACAACAAAGAAAAGATACCCTATGTCCAAAGACAAAGAAGCTACAGCAAGATGGTAGGAAGGGCACAATCATGATAAAATCAAATCCCATACCCACCGGGTGAGTGACCTGCAGACTTGAGAACATGATACCAAAGAAGTTCTCCCACCATTGTGAAGGTTCTGAACATCTTATCAGGCTTCCCAGCCTGGGGGTCCAACAAAGAGACTGGGGAGCCCCAGGGAATCTGACCTTAAAAACCAGCAATATTTGATTATAGGACTTCCATAGGACTGGGGAAAACAGAGACTCCAGTCTTGGAGGGTAGAAACAAAATCTTCCTTGCACCAAGACCCAGAAGAAAGGAGCAGTGACCCCACAGAAGACTGAACCAAAACTACCTGCTATTGTTGAAGCACCTTCTATGGAGGTACGGGTCAGCAGGGGCTCGCCACAGGGGTTCAGGCACTCACCACTGGTATCAGCAGTCCTAGAAGGGCCCCCTTGGCATAAAACCCTCTTGGAGGTCACCATTAACCCTACCATAGAACCCATAGACCCCAGGACTGGGTCACCTCAGGTCAAACAACTACCAAGGAGGGGGCACAACCCAACAACAGAGAAATGGATTAAAGCTTTACTGAGCAAGGCCCCAGTAAAAGAACAAGACCCAGTTTTTCCCACCACCAGTCCTTCCCATCAGGAAGCTTACACAAGCTTCTTAGCCTCCTCCATTAGAGGGCAGACAGAAGAAGCAAGAAGAACTACAATTCTTGGATTTCCCTGGTGGTCCAGTGGCTAAGATTCTGTGCTTCCAGTGCAGGGGGCCCAGGTTTGATCTCTGGTCAGGGAACTAGATCCCGCACACTGCAACTAAGAACTACAATTCTACAGCTAGAACAAAAACCACATTACAAAGGAGGTAATCAGCATGAAAAAGCAGGAAGTTATGTTCCGAATGAAGGGACAATATAAAAGCCTGGAAAAACAACTAAATGAACTGGAGACAGGAAACCTTCCAGAAAAAGAATTCAGAATAATGATAGTGAAGATGATCCAGGATCTCAGGAAAACAATGAAGATGCAAGACATGTTTACCAAAGACCTACAAGAACTAAACAACAAATGAACAGAGATGAATAATAATACACTAGAAGGAATCAATAGCAGAATAACTGAGGCAGAAGAATGGATAAATGACCTGGAGGACAGAATGGTGGAAACCACAGGCATAGGACAGAATATAGAAAAAAGAATGAAAAGAAATGAAGACAGCCTAAGAGACCTCTGGGACAACCTTAAATGCACCAACATTCACATTATAGGGGTCCCAGAAGGAGAAGAGAGAGAGGACTTGAGAAAATATTTGAAGAGGTAATAGCTGAAAACTTCCCTAACATGGGAAAGGAAATAGTCAACCAAGTCCAGGAAGCACAGAGGGTCCCAGGTAGGATAAACCCAAGGAGGAACACACTGAGACACATAGTGATCAAACTGACAAAAATTAAACACAGAGATAAAGTATTAAAAGTAACAAGGGAAAAATGACAAATACAAGGGAACTCCCATCAGGTTAGCAGCTGATTTCGCAACAGAAACTCTACAAGCCAGAAGAGAATGGCACCATATATTTAAAGTGGTGAAAGGGAAGAATCTACAACCAAGAATATGCTACCCAGCAAGATTCTCAGTCAGATTTGATGGAGAAACCAAAACCTTTCAAGACAAGCAAAAGTTAAAAAATTCAGTGCCACCAAACCAGCTTTACACAAATGGTAAAGGAACTTCTCTAGGCAGGAAACACAAGAGAAGGAAAACATCTACAGAAAACAAACCCAAAACAATTTAGAAAATGCTAATAGGATCACACATATTGATAATTACCTTATATGTAAATAAATTAAATGCACAACCAAAAGACATAGACTGGCTCCTGGATGAAAATATGTACATGTATGTACTTCCAATTATCACATCTCACACTCTTGATCCCCAAACTGTACATAATTATTTTATATTGTTAGGCTAGCAAAGTAATGCTCAAAATTCTCCAAGCTAGGCTTCAACAGTGCATGAACCAAGAACTTCCAGATGTTTAAGATGGATTTAGAAAAGGCGGAGGAACCAGAGATCAAATTGCCAACATCCGTTGGATAACAGAAAAAGCAAGAGAATTCCAGAAAAACATCTACTTCTGCTTTATGGACTACGGCAAAGCCTTTGATGTGTGGATCACAACAAACTGTGGAAAATTCTTCAAGAGATGGGAATACCAGACCACCTTACCTGCCTCCTGAGAAACCTGTATGCAGGTCAGGAAGCAACAATTAGAACAGGACATGGAAAAACAGACTGGTACCAAATTGGTAAAGGAGTACATCAAAGCTGTATATTGTCACCTTGTTTATTTAACTTCTATGCAGAGTACATCAGAAGAAATACCAGGCTGGATGAAACACAGTCTGGAGTCAAGATTGCCAAGAGAAATATCAATAAACTCAGATATGCAGATGACACCACCCTTACAGGAAAAAGAGAAGAGAAAATAAAGAGCTTCTTGATGAAAGTGAGAGAGTGAAAAAGCTGACTTAAAATTCAACATTCAAAAAATAAAGATCATGTCATCCAGTCCCATCATTTCATATTCCCATTATGGCTTACAATTATAATTATCTCTTATTTTTTCTCTGGTTACTGATTATGAAAACTGTTAAACATTTTTTACTATTGTGATTATGTAACTATTACTTAATAGCATTGTATCATGATTGGTCAACAGAAAAATTATAGAATTCTGTATCACCAAAACTACCATTTAGTAGAAAAACCTGTAATCACTTTTTAAAATCCAAATGAATATCACAATTGTCTCGGAATTTTTTGAAAATTGCAAATGCCCAGATATTTATTTTTTTCTCCAAAGCTCCAGATATGTTTCTGATGAGCCATATTTAAAAACAGCTGGACTATATACTTTTATCTAGTTTGTTTCACTTTTTCTATCTCATACTCAGTGCTCCCATTTCAGTTTATGTTTTCCAACTTCTCTATCTCTCTTTTTCTTTTTCTTTTTTTTTTGGATGTTCTTTCTCAAGCCTTTATCAAGTGTACCAGAAAAGCTTTTTTACACATATATATAAATAGCATGTATAACATATGTATATATCTTAGGAAACTTATGAATTTTTGCTTAACTAAAAAATTTATGACATTTTGACTCCACATATTTGTCTTAGTATGAATAGAATACTAGATTCCTAATTTTAAAAAATAGATATGCAACAAGGATTTACTGTATAGCACAGGGAACTATAGTCAATATCTTATAATAACCTATAATAGGAAATAATCGAAAAATAATATATACATATATGTGTAACTGAGTCACCTTGGTGTGCACCTGGAACGTTGTCAGTCAACTGTACTTCAGTAAAATGCATATGTTACAAAAAAAGAATGTGACAATATTATTATATTCAGTAAAATGCATATATTATGAAAAAAGAATGTGACAATATTATTATAGATGAAAAAGGAACAGAAAAAAATTGAATTATGCTGGTATGAATAGTCCCCAAATGTTATATACTAGGAAAAAAGATGTAATGTGTAAGACTCCAGAGGAAATACATTAGGATTTACTGATTGAAGATCTAGCTGGAAGATGAACTTACCTGGTAAATCTGTCATCCATGAGATTTATTTTACTGAAGTATAATTGCTTTACAATGTTGTGCTAGTTAACGTAGTCTCACCCTGAAAGCGTTCACTAACACTCGAGCTGGTTGGGTGCACTCCCTGTGTGTTTGAATTGCCTGTTCGCTTGTCTGTCTCCCTCCAGGCTTTGTCAGAGTGCAGGGCCTCCAGCCTTGTTCATTGCTGAACCTTACTGCTTAATCCACACTGTGTCTAATTCATTCTGAGTGTCTGATCCATACTGATTATTGAATAAATAAGTGTTCTAATTAGGATGTTTTTGCCCACAACACCAAGTAATTCTTGTACTCCAGCTGGGTGTCCCACAATTCAGTTCAACTCCAATGTTATCTACCTGAAACACATCAGATCCCACGTCCTCCCGGTCTTCCCTCCAGCACACACATCAGATGCCGAGCGTAAGTCCAGGTTGCCCCTGTCCTTCTGACCATCCATCTGCAGATCTGAGGTTCCAGATGACCTCGGGGAGAGAGAAATAAGCAGTGGCTTGAAGCTGAATCTAGTTTCTTGCCCAGGAATTGAACTTGGGTAGCCTGGATAAAAACCAGGAATTCTAGCTAGTCGTCCACTAGGGGCCAGAGGCAAAGTTGCCCTGGTTCTTGCCCCATCTGAAAAATGAATTCCTCGAAGAGGCAAAAGCTTATTTTGTACAAAGTTTATTATTAAAGGCACAGCATTATATGTGGGAGAGCACACAGAGAAACAATTTATTTAAGACAGAATCAAGGCAGAAATACACACCGGGAGAAAGAAGGTGTGAGTGTACCCCTCTAATGAGGAGACACACACCAGAGAATTGTTTCAGGTAACCTGCATAGGTCTGTTCTTCCAGGTCTTTGCTTACTTCCTGGACATGCATGCACATCTTTCTGCCAAGATACAGATTCCAGCACAGAGAACTGCGGGGAGGGTGATGCCATCCATTATGGGATGGTGCCTCCTCCATTTTTTACCCACAAGGACCCATTCTGTGCATGTGTAGTTGGGGAGGTCTCCTTGACCTCAAGAGTGAGAATATGTCGTTTATCTTTTACCCAGGCAGGATGCAGCTCCTCTGGATCCTGCCTTTAGCTTTATCTTGGAGAATCTGTCCACAGGAAACAGATTCCAGCTGCTCAGCCTGAGGCCCATCTATCACCTGCCTCATAAGGACTTCCTCCTTGGGTTTGATTAGAGTTCCAAAAGCACTCACATAATCCAGAGACATATCTTATCTACCACATCACCAGTTTATTATGAAAGGATATAACTCAAGAACAGCCAGATGGAGAGGTGCACAGGAAGTGTCGGGGAAGGGCACGGAGCATCCCTGCCATCTGAGTGCACTACCCTCCCCACACCTCCCATGGTCATGAACCAGGGAGCTCGCAGAACCCACGTTTAGGGGTTCTTATGGAGGCAACATTATATACCCATGATCAATTAAATTATTGGCCATTGGCAATTGATTCAACTCCAGTCCTCTCCCCCCGCCACCAGAGGTCAGAGTGAGATTGAAAGTTCTGACCGTCTAGTTACCCTGTTGGGAGCCCTGGCACCCAGCCTCCATCGTTAGGTTACCAGAGCATTTTGGAAAAGCTGCCTCATTACCTGACAAAACACATCTTAACATGTTACATAACATAACAAAAGACATCCTAACTGTTCTTAACACTTAGCAAATGGTTTTAGGAACTCTTTCAGAAGTAGGAACAAAGACCAAATTTTATATATATTCCTTTTTATAAATTATAATATCAGCAAATATTTCTTCAATAAATGAATGCATAAATAAATGCATTGATTTGGGATTGTCAAAACCTAACATAGGCTTCCCTGGTGGTTTGGGGTAAGAAATCTTCCTGCAAGGCAGGAGACACAGGTTTGATCCCTGGGGTCAGGAAAGTCCCCTGGAGAAAGAAATGGCAATCCACAGTATTCATGTCTAGGTAATCCCAAGGACACAGATCGTTTGTTATTGGGGAAACTAGAAAGGCCTATGCTCCTGGAAAAGTTGTGGGCTCCAGGACAGGGGTGAGAAAGAACAGCCAAGAGGTAGTATTCCTTGAGGTACAACTTCTCTCCCACCTCCCCTACCCTACAGGCTTTCTCCTTCTTGACAGTGTAATGAAGGGCTGGTTTGGGGCAGAGGTCCCCTGATGACGCACAGATCTATACATGCACATACCAAAGAGAAAACACATAGAATCATATTAAGACTATTTGTTTTCACATCCTTGCAGTATAAAAAGTAATCTAAAGTTGACAGTTTCTAGGCATAGTTTTCCCTCAATAAGCCCTCCGTATTTTTCCTGGATGTGAAAGACTGTTTTCACAGCCAGAAAAGAGCACTTGAGAAATTCTCCTGGATTGAGCGACACTACAGACCATCTTCCTTGGTTCACAAGCAGTGAAAAAGTCGTGTTGTGTTTCTACCTAATTAAAATCAGCAAGAAAGCCTTCCAAATCACAGCCATCCTATGCCAACTGTTTGGCTGGAGAACTCAGACAGTTGATAGCTCCAGTCTCAGCTGTTCACATTCCAAATATGATAACACTTCTGCTTGTGCTGTAGAGCCTGCTCAGGACTCTAGACTGAACGCCTCTCACCTCTCTACACCAACCTTGGCGTTCGTGCTGAGATTTGCAGCGGAACACTGATAGCACAGATTATAGGGCTCTGACTCACTGTTCACTTGGAGATTACTATAGAAAGACAGCATTCATGCTCAATTTATGTTCCTCGAGAACCTGGTCTATCACTAAGAGCTTTAGGGTCTTACCCTTACAGTAACCTATCGAGATTGGTTGACTTACTGATATAAATTTGAAAATCAAACTGGTCCTACGGTTACTTCTAGCTCTCCCTTCTAAGGTTGAGGGTAAGGAGAGCTGTACAGATGTCCTGTCCCACCTCTAAGACAACTGATGTAAAAGCCCCGCTTCCCTGGCATGGTCACCAGCAGGATGGTGACTTCTTCGGTTCTTGCCCTCTAGAAGGAAAGAATTCAGTCAAGAGGCATAGAGCAGTTTCAGGCAGCAAGATTTTTATTAAGCAGAGTGAAAGTACACTCCTGGAAAAAGATGAGAGTAAGCTTCCTGGAAACCAGAAGCAGCCCCGCAATGTGGGAGGGTTGGGTTTTTTAGAATGGTGGTCCCTCCCTGTGTCCTGCATCATCTGCATGACAAGTTGATTGATTGCTTTATAACTTCTTTCCTAGAATTCAGGTGCTTACCCATAAGCACCCAAGTGAAACCCATGGAGTTGGGGGCAAAACCACAATTCTAGTTTATTACAAATACAGCATAATGAGTCCTGGGACCTTGAGTCACCTTTTAGTCTTGGTGCACCTGCATCAACCTGTACTGGCAGTTTTATCTTGCTTGGTCTTGATATAGCTGGATACCTAGCAGTAGTTCTTGACCACAAGTGGGAGGATCTCTGGGCATGTTCTGATCACCAGTGTCCAAGTTGGGGAGGGAAAGATCAGCCCATCCCAGATGGGGTGGGACCTGCTATGTCTGGCTGCCTGCTGCTACTGCTAAGTCACTTCAGTCGTGTCCAACTCTGTGCTACCCCAGAGACGGCAGCCCACCAGGCTCCCCCATCCCTGGGATTCTCCAGGCAAGAACACTGGAGTGGGGTGCCATTTCCCTCTCCAATGCATGAAAGTGAAAAGTGAAAGTGAAGTCGCTCAGTCGTGTCCGACTCTTAGTAACCCCATGGACTGCAGCCCACCAGGATCCTCCACCCATGGGATTCTCCAGGCAAGAGTACTGGAGTGGGTTGCCATTGCTGCCTACCTAAGAGTGTAAGATCATCTTCTCAAATCCTTCAGGCTCCTTAGAATGAAGGAGACATTTCATGGCAAAATAAATACTCTCCATCTTCAATAAAAAAATTTAACCCTACCATTAAAGGCCATGGACGTGAGTTTGAGCAAGATCCAGGAGTTGGTGATGGACAGGGAAGCCTGGCATGCTGCAGTCCATGGGGTCACAGAATCAGACACGACTGAGCGACTGAACTGAACTGAACTGATATATATATATATATATATGCATATATACATCATATACAACATTTACTCAGCTGTTATCACTGTTGTAAGGCACTGTTCTAAGTGCTTTGCATATATTAATCCATGTAATACTATTATTGTCCTTATTTTGCTGTTACTCAAAGTTACACAGTTTGAGCAATAGTTTGTCACACAGTTGCATTCAACCAAGGCAATTTGGTTCCAGGGCCTTTTTCTTAAAGAGGATGCTCTATGACATCCCACGTAGACAGCCTGGGCTCCGAGAGGGCTCACAAGAGAAGCATGACACACAGCTCCTGCCGACAAGGACTTTAAAGTCTAGAGGAGCAAAACCGTGGCATTGTCTCCCATCAGTAAGAGCGCTGAGCACACAGCCAACAAACTCCACCCACAGAACAAAGCTGGGACTGATGCTTTCTCTGACAAGCCACATCCGATTCAAGGTGCCTCCAGCCCTCCCTTCTATCAGCACGGGCCAGGCCCTGGAGGCTGGGAGGGAAGTGAACTGCAGGGGCCCCAAGAGGTCTGCTTGCTTGAGACCCAAGCAAGACAGTCCAGAGGGGCTGCTTTTCAGAATCAGTTCTATTTTAGTTCGAAGAGGAGCAAGCCCACCAATGGTGCCAGTCTGCAGGAACCAGCATCCAGGGTACCGCCACCTGGTGGGCATCCTCAGACTGCAGATGGGGAGATGGCCTCTGTGGTTGTCAGTCTGGGATCTCCCCGTCACTCTAATGAGTAATTACGCTGACTCGGATGTCTCATTTCATGGAGACCACCCCGCCTGCCTCTTCAAGGTTTCTCCGGGCCCCAGCAGAGCTCAGCAAAGAGAAAGCCCAGGCGGCATCCCACTGCCACCTCCCCTTAAAAGCAAATCTGAGTCTGTTTCAAGAATCTCAGAATAAATGTTTTCAGTCCACCAGAGCCTATTAACAAATATGAAATTGTTATGTATTTTGCCTCACTTAAAGTGTACCTGATACAACCTGTGATAATCAGGACTTATACAAAAGATACATTAAAAGATGAGTGTTAATTTATGAATATTAATATGTCTACTCTAAAAGATTCAAGCAATTCCCCTGCAGAGCAAGTTTCCTCAGTGGGCTTAAACATACAATTCAAACTCCAACCCCACCCCTGACCTCTACCATACACACTTCATCTTGTTCCATTTTAAGTGAAGGTTTTTATTTTTCCAGGAACCCATTTATTGTGTGTTTACAACATATGCTTATCTGGGAGCTTATCAGAAGAACTCTCCCCAACAACTAAAAATATGTAGGACTAATCTGAAGTTGAATACAAGTGGTTCTATAAACACTGGGGTCCTCCTGACCCCTCCTTCTTGGCTCTCTGTGAGTAACTGAGTTCTCGTCTCCCTCGGGCTCCCAGCGAGAACACAAGCCTGCTGCTGACGAGAAGAAATGCCGCTCATTGGCAGACTGGGGCTGGAAGGCGGGACCCGAGTCACAGCTTCAGCCCGTGGAGGAGGATCGGCTCCGGAGGCGCATCAGCAGACAGCCACCTGAGGGTAAACAGTTTGACTTTAAAGCAGTTTTATGGCCGCAGCTAGTGATCTCCACTCTGTCTCACAGGTGTATGTGCAGTTTTTCTTTTTTGTGGAGGAAACTATAATATCCTACTCTTAGCACCACAGAATCCCTCTCCCAGAGAGCCTATTAAATGACTTTCCAGTTTCCAGGGCTTCGTTAAGAGCTATGTAAAAACAGTTACATATTTCACACAGGCTGTTGCTAAGCACGTGGACTCCCCTAAAGACACTTCCAGCCAAAAACCCATTCAATTTTTATGAAAGGAGTTCAAAAGAACTTCCTTTTTCCTCTTCCTCCCCACCCTACCCCTTTTCCGTGCATGCATGGGTGCGTGCTAAGTTGCTTCAGTCTTGTCTGACTCTTGGCTGCCCATGGACTGTAGCCCACCAGGTTCCTCTGTCCAAATTCTCCAGGCGAGAATACTGGAGTGGGTTGCCATGACTTCATCCAGGGGATCTTCCCGACCCAGGGAGGGAACCTGTGTCTCTAATGTCTCCTGTACTGGCAAGTGAGTTCTTTACCACCAGCACCACCTGGGAAAACCTACATCTTATCTAAGGCCATCAAATCCTAGCCAGCATGCTGGGAGTATCAGTGTTGGTCACTTAGTCATTTCTGACTCTGTGACTCCATGGACCGTAGCCCACCAAGCTCTGCTGTCCATGGAGCTTCCTAGGCAAGAGTGCTGGAGTGGGTTGCCATTTCCTTCTCCAGAGGATCTTCCTGACCCAGGGATCAAACCTGGGTGTCCTGCACTGCAGGCAGATTATTTATTGTCTGAGCACCCAGGGAAGCCCTGTTGGGAGTATAGTGACACCTAAAATAACTGTCATCCCTACCAAATTCCCAGATCAGCAGCCCAGGATCTGGTTCATCTGGAAGTTTCAAAACCCGCATGAGAAGCTACACTTCTACCTCGGAGGACCATCTCTTGCCTTGGCCAGAGGAATCCTGTGAAAAGAGACAGTTTCCTTTGCTTCTTGACAAAGTAACAGAGAGTCAAGCACAGTTCGACAGGGCCCAGGATCCAGCACTCTTTGAGTGTCTCAGTCAGCCCGGTCTGCTGTCGCAGAATACCACAAACAACCAAATATTTATTTCTCACAGTCCTGGAGGTTGAGCTGTCTGAGATCAGGGCACCAGCAGATCCGTGTATGGGGCGGGCCCATTTCCTAGCACCTTCTCACTGTGTCTTCATTTAGCAGACAGTGAGAGCTCTGGTCCCCTCATTCTCATAAACACACCAATCCTTATGAGGGCTCCACCCCCATGATCTAATTACATCACAAAGGCCCTGCTCCCTAATGCATCACCCCAATGGGGGTTAGGGTTTCCACATGTGAATTTGTGGGGGCACACAAATGTGCAGTCCAGAACAGTGTGTTACTCCCACTAACTATCTTGAATGAACTGTGTAACTTCCCAGAAAATTTACCTCTTCACTCTCACAGGGCAGGATGCAAATCGAGCCTTGTTGTAGTATTTTATTTCTAGCTTTGCACAATGCTTATACAACAGGTATTCAATAAATACTGCTTGAATGAATGAATAAATGTTAAACAATGCAGGCATGGTGACGGAGATTTTCTCAGCTGATGGCCCTTAAAGCACTCGGCCCCTAGCAAGGCTCCGTCCACCTTGTCATCAGGCAGATGCTATGCCCTTCTCCTCCCTTCCCCAGATACTAATTTCACTAGACAGCTGCTCTCACTCTTGGGAGGAAGAAAAACAGGAGAGGAGGGCAGATTCAAGAGGTTTCTCTTCTCCAAACACCCACAACAATTTTTCTTAATGACAGCTTTAAATATGTAGATGCTATCATTGCTTCCTTAAAAGATGGTGGACTGAATTGTTCTGCAGCCTTTGCTTGTTAGGGAGAATTTATTGAAAAGGAAAAGAACCATCTGTCCAAATTTCTCTGAATGTTTTTCAAATACACATGAATCTAAAAAGTTAACCCTAGATTCTTCCTAAATACCAAGAAAGCAAATACATTTTTATTAATTGAATGCTTCATGTTGCTAGCATACTCCTTTTTAAAAATATTACATTTTAGATATACTGAATGTTAGTTCACTGACTTTCCATGTTGGTTAGCAAACTTTGCAAACTTCCGGCCAAAATTAGGGTGGGTCTACCCTTCTGCTCATTCAAAAATGAAGACCATGGAGCCCCCAGGCTCTCTCAGCTAACCTTGCCTTTGAGACTCACTTCTCTCACCTGTAAATTGCCAGGTTGGGCTTAACTCCCTGGGGCATCAGGAAATGGGGTAGAAGTGTAGGAGAGGCATGGAAGAAGTAACAACCGCAGTTCCAGTTTCATCTGCCTTCATACTGGTTCAGTCTAAAATGTTCTTTGATCAAAACGGAGTTCTGATATAAAAAAAAGTAAAAATGTCTGCAAACTCTTGGACTAAATGAATGATGGCTGAGGTCCTTTGGGTTCCAAATTCCCATGGTAGAGTTTAGTCTTATGCTTTTACCACTTAGGGGCTTCTCTGCTGGCTCAAATGGTGAAGAACCTGCCTGCACTGCAGGAGACACAGGTTTAATCCCCAGGTTGGAAAGATCCCCTGGAGAAGGGAATGACTACCCACTCCCATATTTTTGCCTGGAGAATTCCATGGACAGAGGAGCCTGGTGGGCTACAGTCCACAGGGTCACAAACAGTCAGACACGACCGAGCAACTAACACTTTACCACATACGTAGAATTCAGTTTTATAGTCGTTGATCATTGGTTTGGTTTTAAAAGCAAGAAGTAGCTCTGTTTGGTAAGAAATGTGATACCCTCATTTATAGAAGGTCCTCTGGAAAGATAGGAATCCCCATCAAGAAGGTCTGTCTGGCATAAGGAGGGCACAGGAGAGGCAAACAGCAAGGGACTGCCCTTCTGCTACTGAGAGAGGAGGAAGAGAAGGATAAGAAGACATCGCAAGAGCATCTCAATAGTAGAAGCTGTGGAGAAAGAAGGGCTCCAGAGAAGGAAATCGCATATGGAAGGAAAAGATGGTTCTCGGCTGATTCCCTGCCTTGAACAGAAGGGAGGGGTGTACAGAGCCCCTCACTTGCAAAATCCTGAAAGGCCAAAGAGGGCCGAGGAGGAGGAAAGAATACAGTGAGTGGGAAGTAATGAAAGAATAAATAAGTCATCTACACGCAAACTTTCAGGTTGCGGCCCTTCAAAGATACGAGTGTGGGTTCCATCAGTGTCGGGTGTGAGTGAAGCTGCAGCCTGCCGTCTACCACCTACTGCTGCCAATTTTTCAGCTCCGCCATCCCTCACCTCCTCCCCCTCCTCCAGTCAGTAACTCTTCTTGTCTGTTCACTCAGTGCCAATCCCTGCTTGCCAGCTGTTGTATTGTGCTACTGTGCTTTTCACAGTGAAAAGTTAAAGTGTTGCTCACTCAGACGTGTCTGGCTCTTTCCAGCCCCATGGACTGCATCCCACCAGGCTCCTCTGTCCATGGGATTCTCCAGGCAAGAATACGAGAATGCGTTGTCATTCCCTTCTCCAGGGGATCTTCCTGACCCAGAGATCAAACCCAGGTCTCCTACAATGCAGGCAGATTCTTTACTCTCTGAGCCACCAAGAAGCCCTTTTCAAGGTATTAGATTGTAAGAATAAACATGCTTATTTTCTGTTTGTTTTTACGTGGTATTTGAGTGAAAAGTTCTATAAAGTTATTACAATAAAATACAATATAGCTGATTGTGTTAGCTGGGTACTTTGGCTAACTCTGTTGGACTTAGGAAAAAAATTGGATTTACGAACACATTCTTGGAACAGAACTGGTTCATATGCAGCGGGCTTACTGTAGAGGATGTGTTGATAGTTCAGCTTTGAGAAGGCTTTCTAAGGCATGACTGATGGCTGAAGTGAAATAAAAGGTTAAAATCAGAAGATACAGATGAACCAAATAAGAATTCCACAATAAGTAGAGGGAACAAACAACAGAAAGAAAAAGAAAGAAAGAGAGATTTGGCCAAGAAAGACTTTGTTTCAAACTGCATAGGAAAAAGATGGTTCTTTGGTCAAAGTTAACAGCCCTAAAGATCAGCTTCTGAGTGAAAACTATCAATGAAAGTTCTTATAACTGCCTCATAAATGGCCTTATTAATTTCATGACACTGTAAGGGCTCAGAACAGATTCTTAAAACATCTTAGAAATAAAATCTGATGCTAACTATGTCCAGCTTTTATTCAGGAAGCTTCTATACTTACCATTTGCAAGGCATTTACTTCTCTTAACTTATTCTCCCTGATAGATTTTTATCCACACTTTTAAACGTCTATGAGGAAATCGAGGACCATGAAGATTTCTATAGAGAAGAGGGGGGTAAAGAGACTAGAAGGAGGTAACTTGTATTAGAGTCTAGAGAACCTCATTTTCCAAACCTAAAATGTTAAGTGATTGAAATATTGTGACAACTTGCTTCTGTGCAAAGAAAAGCTGACTCTATTTTTAATTCATTGTCCCTAAGAATACCTCTGCCCACCAAAACAGGCAAGATGAGACTGTGGGAAGTTAACAAGCTGAGAGTCCATCCTTCCTCAAGGTTTGAATCCTTCCACGGACTGTGCGCTCTCTGTTATAAAATTTGTCACAGTCTCTTTAAATTAGTGACAACTAATACCCTGTATTAATGATTGTGATAATTCTGTTCAGTTCAGTTCAGTTCAGTTGCTCAGTCGTGTCCGACTCTTTGCGACCCCGTGAACCACAGCATACCAGGCCTCCCTGTCCATCACCAACTCCTGAAGTCCACCCAAACCCGCGCCCATTGAGTCAGTGATGCCATCCAGCCATCTCATCCTCTGTCGTCCCCTTCTCCTCCTGCCCCCAATCCCTCCCAGCATCAGGGTCTTTTCCAATGAGTCAACTCTTCCCATGAGGTAGCCAAAGTACTGGAGCTTCAGCTTTAGCATCAGTCCTTCCAGTGAACACCCAGGACTGATCTCCTTTAGGATGGACTGGTTGGACCTCCTTGCAGTCCAAGGGACTCTCAAGAGTCTTCTCCAGCACCACAGTTTAAAAGCAGCAATTCCTCAGTGCTCAGCTTTCTTTATAGTCCAACTCTCACATCTATACATGACCACTGGAAAAACCATAGCCTTGACTAGAAGGACCTTTGTGGACAAAGAAATGTCTCTACTTTTTAATATGCTGTCTACGTTGGTCATAACTTTCCTTCCAAGGAGTAAGTGTCTTTTAATTTCATGGCTGCAATCACCATCTGCAGTGATTTTGGAGCCCAAAAAATAAAGTCTGACACTGTTTCCACTGTTTCCCCATCTATTTCCCATGAAGTGATGGGACCAGATGCCATGATCTTTGTTTTCTGAATGTTGAGCTTTAAGCCAACTTTTTCACTCTCCTCTTTCAATTTCATCATGAGGCTCTTTAGTTCTTCTTCACTTTCTGCCATAAGGGTGGTGTCATCTGCATGTCTGAGGTTATTGATATTTCTCCCAGCAATCTTGATTCTAGCTTGTGCTTCCCCCAGCCCAGCGTTTCTCATGATGTCCTCTGCATAGAAGTTAAATAAGCAGGATGACAATATACAGCCTTGACGTACTCCTTTTCCTATTTGGAACCAATCTGTTGTTCCATGTCCAATTCTAACTGTTGCTTCCTGACCTGCATATAGGTTTCTCAAGAGGCTGGTATTCCCATCTGTTTCAGAATTTTCTACAGTTTATTGTGATCCACGCAGTCAAAGGCTTTGGCGTAGTCAATAAAGCAGAAATAGATGTTTTTCTGGAACTCTCTTACTTTTTTGATGATCCAGCAGATGTTGGCAATTTGATCTCTGGTTCCTCTGCCTTTTCTAAAACCAGCTTGAACATCTGGAAGTTCATGGTTCACGTATTGCCGAAGCCTGGCTTGGAGAATTTTGAGCATTACTTTACTAGCATGTGAGATGAGTGCAATTCTGCAGTAGTTTGAGCATTCTTTGGCATTGCCTTTCTTTGGGATTGGAATGAAACCTAAACTTTTCCAGTCCTCTGGCCACTGCTGAGTTTTCCAAATTTGCTGGCATATTGAGTGTAGCACTTTCACAGCATCATCTTTCAGGATTTGAAAGAGCTCAGCTGGAATTCCATCACCTCCACTAACTTTGTTCATAGTGATGCTTCCTAAAGCCCACTTGACTTCACATTCCAGGATGCCTGGCCCTAGGTGAGTGATCATACCATTGGTACTATCTGGGTCGTGAAGCTCTCTTTTGTACAGTTCTTCTGTGTATTCTTACCACCTCTTCTTAATATCTTCTGCTTCTGTTAGGTCCATATCATTTCTGTCCTTTATCAAGCCCATCTTTGCATGAAATGTTCCCTTGGTACCTCTAATTTTCTTGAAGAAATCTCTAGTCTTTCCCATTCTATCGCTTTCCTCTATTTCTTTGCATTGATCACTGAGGAAGGCTTTCTTATCTCTCCTTGCTATTCTTTGGAACTCTGCATTCAGATGCTTATATCTTTCCTTTTCTCCTTTGCTTTTTGCTTCTCTTCTTTTCACAGCTATTTGTAAGGCCTCCTCAGACAGCCATTTTGCCTTTTTGCATTTCTTTTCCATGGGGATGGTCTTGATCCCTGTCTCCTGTACAATGTCACGAACCTCATTCCATAGTTCATCAGGCACTCTATCAGATCTAGACCCTTAAATCTATTTCTCACTTCCACTGTATAATCATAAGGGATTTGATTTAGGTCACACCTGAATGGTCTAGTAGTTTTCTCCACTTTCTTCAATTTAAGTCTGAATTTGGCAATAAGGAGTTCATGATCTGAGCCAGTCAGCTCCCAGTCTTGTTTTTTCTGACTGTATAGAGCTTCTCCATCTTTGGCTGCAAAGAATATAATCAATCTCATTTTGGTGTCAACCATCTGGTGATGTCCATGTGTAGAGTCTTCTCTTGTGTTGTTGGAAGAGGGTGTTTGCTATGACCAGTGAGTTCTCTTGGCAAAACTCTATTAGCCTTTGCCCTGCTTCATTCTATACTCCAAGGCCAAATTTGCCTGTTACTCCAGGTGTTTCTTGACTTCCTACTTTTGCATTCCAGTCCCCTATAATGAAAAGGACATCTCTTTTGGGTGTTAGTTCTAGAAGGTCTTTTAGGTCTTCATAGAACCATTCAACTTCAGCTTCTTCAGTGTTTCTGGGATTATTTGTGTGTATTGGCTGATTTGCCTTAGCCAAAAGAGCAAAAAGCTCTATGCTTAAAAATAAAAGTTGCACAGTTTCCTAGAGCCAAGTGCCCACAGCTTAGTGACAACATCAGATATTTAACACAAATGATGAACTGAATAAGCTTGTTTTGTGTCATGCCCATAATGGAGACATTTTCCTCCTTATATGGGAGGTCATGGGATCTGCCACTGTTCTTCTCTGGAATGTGACTGACTTTGAAGATTTGAAAATCTTACTCTGCAGAAATCCCTCTCTCTGTGGGTGAGGTTTCTCCCTCTCGCATGCTATAAAAAGAACAAAATGAAAACTAAACCAAGAAGTAAATCAATAAAGCAACCTGGCAGGGAGCATCGCTGGCAGGGTAGAGCATCTCAGTGTCCCGTAGTGACTGAACACAGGAAGCCTGTGGGTCTCTGTCCTCCTCTCACCAAAGCACAAGTGTGCAGAACCAGGACCCCAAGGCCCCGCAGGAACACTGCTCCCACCACCCCTCGCCCCACCTCTCTACCCAGGAGGCCAGTTTGCAGAGCAGCCCCTCTACCCCCAACATAGTAGTGTACGCCCTCTCACTTTGGAAGGAAGCTGCTCAAACCCCACCTACCCCACAGCACATCCCCACCAGCCACTGCAGCCTCATCTCTTCCTTTTCCAAAATGTTTCCAGGCCAGAAGTCTGACTTGAGAACTTGATGTTAAATCTCACACTTTTCTTTCCCTTATAAAGCATTAAACCTACCTTTTCTTTCCCTCCAGACCAAGTACAATTTGTTTTGCTATCCCATTCAGATGACAAACTAGAAGAGGGCCAGGCACGTTGTATCTTTTGTTTCCCTGGTGGCCTCCGCCTGAGCCTCACTTGGTGAGGTGAATTGATTTAGTCTGAACAGTAAGGGGTAAGAGGGCACAAAAGTATTTATTCTATAGATAAAGATCCTTAAAAGCTGAGGAATAAAACTATCATATGACCCAACAGTTCCACTACTGGACATATACCCTGCTGCTGCTAAGTCACTTCGTTCATGTCCGACTCTCAGTGACCCCATAGACGGCAGCCCACCAGGCTCCACCGTCCCTGGGAGTTTCCAGGCAAGAGTACTGGAGTGGGGTGCCATTGCCTTCTCCAATATACCCTGAGGAAACCATAATTGAAAAAGACACGTGTACCCCAATGTTCACTGCAGCACTGTTTACAATAGCCAGGACATGGAAGCAACCTAGATGTCCATCAGCAGATGAATGGATAAAGTGTTGGTACATATATACAATGGGATCCTATTCAGCCATAAAAAGAAATGCATTTCAGTCAGTGCTAATGAGGTGAATGAACCTAGAGCCTATTATGCGGAGTGAAATAAGTCGGAAAGAAGAAAACAAATGTATATTAAGGCATATGGAATCTAGAAAGATGGGACTGATGAACCTATTTCCAGGGCGGCGGTAGAGAGACAGACCTAGCGAACAGGCTTGTGGACACAGTGGGGGAAGGAGAGGGTGGCTGAATTGAAAGAGTAGCATTGAAACATATGCATTACTGTATGTAGAATATATAACAGTGGAAATTGGCTGTGTGATGCAGGGAGCTCAAACAGCGCTCTGTGACAGCCTCAGGAGTGGGATGGGGTGGGAGGCAGGAAGGAGGTTCAGAAGGAAGGGGACATATGCATAGCTGTGGCTGATTCATGTTGATGTATGGCAGAAACCAATAAAATATTGTAAAGTAATTATCCTCTAATTAAAATTAAATTTTTTAAAAAAGATCAGAACCTTTCCTCTTTCTTAAGCATATAAGGTAGAGGTGGGAGTGAAAGATTCCCACCAAAGTCCCTCTGTGCACATACTTGGGGTCAAAGAGCAAAGGGAAGACTTTGCTCTCTCCTTGTTACTTTCAAATTTTTTAAATTGCCTGTGATTTTGGAGAAAAATAAAATAATGGGGGAGGATTGGTTATCAAAGACAATCTATAAGCTCTAGAAAGCTAACTTTTCTTTTATTAATTATATATTTATTAAAATATATCATTATTGAATGGTTTTATATATATATTATAATATATATATATATAAAATATTTCACACTGCAGTATGTGCTAGGCGTGCACTCGTGGATAAAAATGTGCATGGCCATGATCCTCGGAGAGCTTGTTGCCTACCAAATGGGACAGATTTTGAACAAGTAAAGAGACAAGACAAAAAACTAATGGGTGGGTTATATGATCTTTGAATTATATCTCCATAAGACTGTTACCAAAAAAATAAAGACTATGGAGAAGGGTCTTTGTCAGTAGAGTGTCAGGACCGTGTCTCCACTCTGTGTTGCTGGGGAGGGTCTCTTGTACCATCCCATCCTCTGCGGGTCCTCAGTGGTAGCTGGCCCATGCTGGGTGCTGCTAACAACCTCTGTGCAATGATGATGTGTGCAGAGCCAGAATCAAACCTTTCCTCTCAAAGACTATGGAGACTGGGACAAAATGTTCAGATGCCACCTCCCGTCACCAGAGTTCTGGCCACATTTCAGACTTGGCAAATTGGATCGGGTATTCCTGGGGTCACTCCTCTCCCCCTCTTCTGGAGGGTAACTTCCATCTCTAACTGCTTCCGCAGCTTCATTTTCCACTTTGGTGAGTTACCAGGCAGAGGATGGAGAATGTAAGTCATTTCTGTCCTCATCTGTGCAGATAATCTGATACCATGCACAATCCTCTAGCATGTTTCTTCTGTATTTGTATCTTGGCAAAGGCAAGCTACATTGTTTGCAGTTCTATTCTCATTGCCAGCTTTTTCTGGAAAAATCATAGAAAATAAGATGAGAATACCTCAAGCCACAAGCACTTGGCTCCCTGGTGTAGGGTTTTGCGCATTCCCCTGCCCTCCTCTTTGGTTTCGAGCTCACTCTCTACTCCCTTTCTGTCTCTATCTCTCTTTCAGCTGATGCTCTTGACAACAACCTCTATAGACTCTTCTGGGGCTCCCAGGTGTACTCTGAAGCTGCCTGAGAACGCACTAATCCCTTTCCTCTTTCACACCGTGAAAATTAAACATTCCAGAAGAACTCTTCTTCCAGGTGAAACAGACTGGCTTCATCTCTGACAGGTTTTCTACTTGTGCTGACATGAGAGACAACGAAAAATTAGGTGTTCTCCAACAGGCTCTCTAAGAACACAATGAAAGGAGGCCCCTAATCTAAAACGGCCCAGAATTCCAAGGTTCTGGACATGTCCTACCATCTACAAATCATTAGAGCTAGCTCCTCTAATAACAGCTTCCCTGGTGGTGCAGAGGTTAAAGCGTCTGCCTGCAATGTGGGAGATCTGGGTTCAATCCCTGGGTCGGGAAGATGCCCTGGAGAAGGAAATGGCAACCCACTCCAGTATTCTTGCCTGGAGAATCCCATGGATGGAGGAGCTTGGTGGGCTACAGTCCACGGGTTGCAAAGAGTCAGACACGACTGAGCGACTTAAGCAAATCTAAAACGGCCCGGAATTCCAATGTTCTGGACATGTCCTACCATCTATAAATCATTAGAGCTAGCTCCTCTAATAACAGCAGGGACTTGTTGGACTTCCAAAAGATAAACTACCATTTGCTGTCCAGCACCACATTTAGGGACGCTTTCCCTACAGGGCCAAGCCATGGTTACAGGCATGAGAGTGTTCATTTGGTGAACCAGAATTGCATATTGGCAGTTACTTACCAACCTTCATCACTAACAATATTAAAATATAAGCCTTGGCTTGTGAGTCAAACTGTTTTCTTGATATGTGGGTTTAAATGTTTTCAATATATTAAGACTCTGCAGTGAAATATTGACACTATATTAGTCAGCTTTATGTCAATCACGTGTCTGAAATATTTCCTCTGGATTAACAGTGTGACCCAGATTTATTTGTGGGGAGCACTGCACCTTTATTCTTCAGTGCATCGTTATTACTCCATCAGCTACTGTAGACAATTCCCCCAAGAAGACGGTAATAGATTGTGAATAGAGAGAACTAAATAAGGAGTTTGGACCATCCCCTAAGTGGAATGCCAAGCAGCAAACTGAAAAAATATTTGATTTAATTATCACAAAAAAAGGTTGCATCAACAATTCAAAGATGCAGTCATGGGTTCGGTCATGAATTTGAAAATGACCAATTCCTAATACTATTAGGCTGAGCCAAAGGATGTATCATTTTAGTATAGATTTAAGATCACCCAACAATCAGGATAATAATGTAAACACAGCAGGGACTCCTATCAGGGCTGAGCACCCAGGTGGATTTTCTTTTTCCTATCAATTCCAGGATTTGACAAATAATTATTTAGATGGTTAGCTTAGTTGTGTAAGTGTATTTTCTTGAGTCTTCTTTGCAGACTTCACCCCAGGAATGTGGTGCTGCCGTGTGCGGTTGCCTGATAGAAGCTGCATAATTTGTCACATATAAGTTTGTCTGGTTTCAGAAAACCACGTATGTAACTAATTGAGCCAGTGCAGACTTCCGGCCTCAGGTCAATAGACTCTCTACCCTCAACTCACCTGCAGTTTCGAGCAAGCAAAGAAAGGACTGAACAACAGATGCCCAAGTGTGAACAGAGCAAGTAGCAGTCACAGCCATTGCTCTCAGGGACTTAGATCCCGTTTCCTCTTAACATAACTCGGGTCATATTTTTCCTCTGTTAAAATACTGGATTGTGTCATAGGTTGAATTATATCCCCCAAATGTATGTTGAAGTCTTAACCCTTGGTATCTGTGACTAGGACCCCATTTGAAATAGGATCTTTGCAGATGCAATATCATTAAGACAAGGACATACAGGATAAAGGTGAGCCCTAATTCAATTACTGGCTTTATAATAAGGAGAGAGAAATTCAGACACATGGACTCACAGGAGAGGAGCCCATGTGAAAATGGAAGTAGATATTGGAGTGATACGTCTACGATCCAAGGAATGCCAGCAACCACTGGAAGCTAACAGAGGCAAGAGTGGAACCTAGAGCCTTCTAAGAAAGTATGACCACGATGACATCTTGGTTTGGGCTTCTGGCCTCCAGAACTGTGAGAGAGTACGTTTCTCGTGTTATAAGCCACCCAGGCTGTAGACGGAAATCAATCCACGTTGATTTCCCTTTTTTCTTCCATTTCAGTTACTTAATCTCTGAATTTTCTATTTTTAATGTCTGTAGTGCCTGTGCAGGCTTCCCTGGTAGCTCAGCTGGTAAAGAATCCCCCTGAAATGCAGGAAACCCTGGTTCAACCCCTGGGCCAGGAAGATGCCCTGGAGGAGGGCATGGCAACGCACTCCAGTATTCTTGCCTGGAGAATCCCATGGATGGAGGAGCCTGCCAGGCTGCAGTCCATGCTATTGCAAAGAGTCAGACACGACTGAGCAACTAAGCACACACACACACACACACACACACACACACACACACACAGAGTGCTTGTGCAGGGCTTCCCTGGTGGCTCAGATGGTAAAGAATCTGCCTGCAGTGCAGGAGACCCTGGTTCGATTCCTGGGTTGGGAGGTTCCCCTGGAGAAGGGATAGGCTACCCACTCCAGTATTCTTGGGCTTCCCTGGTGGTTCCTGCCAAAGCAGGAAATGTAAGAGATGCAGATTCTATCCCTGGGTTGGGAAGATCCCCTGAAGGAAGAAATGGCAAACCACTCCAGTATTCTTGGCTAAGAAATCCCAGGGCCAGAGGAGCCTGGCGGGCTACAGTCCATGGGGTCGCAAACAGTCAGACTCGATTGAGCAACTAAGCACAGCACAACAGACTCTTAGATTATGAAAGCATCCTGTTCCTTATCAAACTTTCACCCACTAGCTTTAGCATCAGTGGTTGATTTTCTAAGTTCATCATTCCTTCTATATTTATTACATGGCATTCTATTTTATTCTTTTTTATTATTTTTGATCCCATGATTGTTAATTAGCATGTATTTCTATTTATTTTTCTACTTGTGTCAGCATGAACTCATAGGTTTTTATTCAGTGTGTTATAATCCATTACTATCATATTCATTACTATGCTTAAATTAACCCAGATCGACCAGTAGGACCCTCTTTCAAGCTGGCTCCTCTGTGGTTTTGATATGTCTCCATTAATCTTTGAGCACTACCTTACTTTCTAGCAAAATAAGAGGCCTATGAGCACTTTTAGCAAAATAATAACCTGTTTGCATTAGTTCTAGCCACACAAAAATAAATAGATATCACAGAGTCAGCCTCCCCTTTGCACACCCTTGTCCTGAGGTTCATGGAAAGAAACTGGTTCTGAAACCCTGTGTCCTGTAAGGCCGTGGAGAAGCATCTGGCAGAAGTCTTTCTGTGTGTGTAGGCACTGAGGCCTCTGAGTAGAGGGAAAATGTGCTTATTTCCATTTATTTCTTACTCAAGTGTCTTTGAATGTCATTTGGCATAGTCTTATGACACCTTATCTGCTCTTAGTTTGCAGGAGCAATGCTGAAGAGAAAAAGTACTCAGATTCAAAAAGAATCAAGAATCTTATACACAGGCCCCATGCCTCAGCCACCAGTATGCGCAAGCTGTATTCATACTAGGCATCTCTGAACCAGGAGACAAGTGCAAGAGGCAGCAACACAGAACATGGGGGGATGGGCAGGAGAGAGTTCAGAGTGGACTGCAGTGTGGCCACAGACATTCCTCAGTTGGCCCACACGTGTAACAGGATGGGGAAGACAAGGATCCTGAAGGAAATGTGATGGGAAGGTTATATTTCACGTTTAAACCTAAATTCCCATTCCCTTATCACAAAGGGTTAAGATGGTTAAATTATTCTCCACTTATAAAAAAGAATGTTAAAAGATTTAACTGCTAATCCCTCTTCAGATTTTAAAGGAAGATTAATGATGTGAGTGGAGGACTAATTCTATTGCACATTTTGTCTTCAGATCACATTTTTCTAGCAGGTTACATGATTACAGTGTATTAATCATAATACTTGTTTGGAGGGAGCACAACTGGGAGCTGAGTTCTGCAGGGTGAAGGTCTCCATATGCTCAGTGAACAGAAAGGAGTAAATAGTCCTGGACTCGGCTAGAAAATCAAATTCGGGGAAACTGAAAACAAATTGCTGCAGGGACTTTTCATAGATGGCCTTCCATCTGTGTTTGCCAGATACGGACCTTACTCCCCAAAGTGGGAAAACGCAATATCCCAAATCAACACACATGATGACAGCCTAGCAAGAGAAATAAATTACACCCATAATAGCCTTGATTTAATCTTTTGGGCATGGTTAGACCGAGCACGCGAAACGAGGCCAAAACATGTCCTCACATACCTCATAACAAAGTAAGCCCTTTTATTTCTGCAATAAACATTAATTTTATGGTTTGGTTAGGCACCATCACCCTCACCTCTCCACTTAGAGAAGAATTTCCCCTCAACTGAAATCCAGAGAAGGGTGGAGGGCGTGGGGGGAAGCAACAGGCCGCAGGCACCAAGAGGTCCAAAGGCACAACACATCACCTTATGTTATTTGGAAATGTGGCTTTAATGTGACTTTAAAAGCAATTTAGAAATAAACGTGTTAGTATGTGGAAAGTCAGCTTCAACAGAATGGATAAGGGGTCTCTTGGCACACAAAAGGTGTCTGATAAAGTGTGTTCCAGACCAAAGCTCCAAATGAAGTATTTGAGAATGTCATCCAAAAGAAAGAGGGGAGAAAAGCCAAATATTTGGCAAAAACACTGCTGAATCGTGAAACTGTACACCAGGCTGCCAAGTCTCAAAGAATACTCTTAGGTACAATTTGCTCAACCAACTAAATAAGAGGCAGCCATAAATTACAGATGAATATAAATGGTGGTGGACTTCAGGGTCACCTCCAAGCCTATTAAAACTTTAAACACTCTGGTGCCTGAAAGATTGAAAATAGTGCTTAATGCTGTGGTGACCTGCCTAAAGAAGACTGCGTGTGTGTGTGTGTGTGTGTTGTGTATTGCGTGTGTGTTGTGTGTGTTGTGTGTTTTGTGTGTTTGTGTGTGGTGTGTGTGTGTGTGTGATGTGTGTGTGGTGTGTGTGTGGTGTGTGTGTGTGAATGGGAGACAGACAGAGTTCTACTGCTGGTCTACCCTGCTGGTCTTGCTTAGTACTTCAGAAAATAAAACAAAATGCCTGCGGAAATAACCACATGATGCCAATGGAAAATGAAAACGGCTCCAAGAACAAAGGTGCCAATGGGGCTGTGAAAGTCACAGAGCTTTCACTGATTTTTTAGCAACAAGATGCTTACATCAGGGCCTTAAACACAGTTCCATTAAGACAATGCCCGAGGGAAAGCAAGCACAAATCTCAGGTTAGGAGAGCAGCCCCCACACTTCCACCCCAAGGAGATGAAGCTCCAGGCAGGGCATAGAGAGAGATGCTGCTTGCGCGGCTTTGGGTCTCCTCAGACTCAAGGGCACAGCTCTCTGCCTGGGGTGTGTCTGTTTGCCTCAGAATAGCAAGGGTGATCTGAACTTGTATTTGTGCTGTGCTCTGTGGCATAGAGAAGGTGAGCACATACACTGAAACTTTTACAGATCCAACTCTTCTAAAATGCGGCATATCTATTCTGAACCCAAAGTGTAATTTTTTACACTTTAGGGAACTCAAAGTGCAATTCATAAAATACTGCCTAACATGTTATGCAGTGGTGAAACGACAGACTGTACTCAGCTGTCTCCAGATGAACCTCAGCAGAAAGGAAGACGGTCGAGGAGCAGACAGTGCAGGTCACTGACTGCCTTTACAATGAGCTCCATCCACGTTTCGGCAACTTCCCCAAATGCCTTCCTTTCACAAGTCTAGCCTAGGACTCTACAAAGTGCATGCACCAGATTCTGTCTTTCCGAAGCTGATAACTGAAAAACCAAACAAAAGATACACAAGACTGACTGATGAACAAACAGTTCTGAATGCAGCACAGATGACATGTATTTAATCTCATGGCAAAAAAAACACAGACCCAGGGGCTGGACAGCCTCTCAGCTGCACCACTTATTGTACTGATAACCTTCAGCAAGTTACCTAAATTCTGTGTCCCAGCTATCACATCTGCAGAACAGGAAAATCATAAAAATACTTACTGGAATTAGTCAGGGTTTAGCAGAACTAATAAGATGTGTATATACCCTATTTCTATATTGAAAGAGGTATTGAGGAGTTGGCTTATGCAATTAGGGAGACTGGCAAGTCCACAGTCTGAAATGTGGGTCAGCAGGCTGGGGACTCAGTGGAGAGCAGACATTGACAGCTGAAGATCATCTGAAGGCAGAGTTTCCTCTTGCTTGAGGGAGGTCAGACTTGTTCTAGTCAGGCCTTCAGATGATTAGATGAGGCCCACCCATACTATAGAAGGCAGTCTGTTTTACTCAAAGTTCACCAATTTAAATGTTAATCTCATCCAAAAATACCCCCCCAAAAAACCTTTGAAATGATGTCTGACCACATACCTGGACACCCTGCCTGGCTAAATCGACACATAAAATTAACTACACGCCACTGTAAAGGGTTCTTAGTGCTCAGTCACTCAGTCGTGTCTGACTCTTCGTGACCCCATTGACTGCAGCCCACCAGGCTCCTCTGTCCATGGGATTCTCCAGGCCAGAATACTGGAGTGTGTTGCCATGCTCTTATCCAGGGGATCTTCCCAACCCAGAGATCAAACCCAGGTCTCCCACATTGCAGGCAGATTCTTTACCATCTGAGCCACCAGGGAAGCCCCCAAAGGATTTTGGCCAGAATTAAATCAGTTGGTTTATGTAAAATGCTTTGGACTGTGACAGGCACCTAAAAAGTGTTAGGCCTGTTAGCTATTGCTATTATTGTTACTATTATTATTACCATTCTTATTAGGTAAAGATTAATGAGTGGCAAAATGAGCCACTGTAAGGATGGCTTTCCTGGAGAAAGACCCAAGCATTTGAGGAAGGCCTCGGAAAGAAACTGGAGGTTTCTGGAAGTGTGGGAATAGGGAAAGAGTGAGTGGAAGGCCATGAGATGAGGTGTGGGTGGAAAAAAATCTGACTGGGAGCACAGGGGTCTGATTGGGAAGATGAGCAAAGTGGTAGCCTTTGGAATAGAAGGTAAAATCCTCAGGCTTCCTTGCAGAGTCACTGAAGGTTTCCTAGAATAGAATAAGCTGAGGGCGGGGTGCTTAAAATAACTTTGGCAGGAAATTTTAAGAAAGGCTGAGCAGGAGGTAAGATCTTCCAGGAAGAAGAGCTTGCAACACTGCAAGTAATGAATGAGGAACAGCCATTTTGTCCACTGCCCCTAAGAACTACAGAAAGGTGGAGGACTGAAAATATGATAGGTTTTCTTGTGGAGGATATTGAAGCCTGCCTGCAGGTAGATCCCAATATGGGGGAAACTTGGCCAAGGAGAAGAGTGGCAGAAAATTCAGCAACTTCTTTTGGCAAGTGTCATTTTCATTCAGTCTTTTCCCTAACTGTGCTGTTTATCTCTTACTTTATATAAGCTTACCCTTCTCAACTTATACCATTAATAAAATAAGACACCAATTTATTCTATTTAGTCAAAAGGCTCAAAACATAGCACTGAATGGTAGACGGTGATAAATTATATCACAGCCTAACTCAAGTAGACATCCATAATCCAAAAGAAAAAGAGAGGAAGAAAATTAAGTTATGGGATCAAGGAGCCAGTAAGTCTTCACACATGGGAGGTTAAGAAGGGGGCTTGGGGGCATTCAGAACCAGGAACTAAGAATGGGCTGATTATTCAAGATCATGGACATCACTTCAACCCCTTGTTTCTACAGCCTCTTGATTCCACTGAAGACATTTTCCCTTGCGAAAACAACACACATGGTATAATAGGTCTTAGTGAAGAAATTAAATTAAAAGTAAATTTTATAGTTAATTTTGTTTGAATACATCTTTTCCATCCATCTTATTCTCTCAACATCCTAGTGATGAATGCGGATGTGAGGCTCTGCAAGGCTCCTGAAGAAGAGGGCGGCACATGAAAGCACTGATACCCGGCACCCCGGATGCCAGCGTTTCTACACAACAGTGGCTAGCATCCCCTGGCCTCTGCCTAAACTACCCTTAAAATTCTCATGTGCCTCAAAGGCAGAAATATAGACCAGTGGAACAAAATAGAAAGCCAGGAGATAAATTCACGCACCTATGGACATCTTATCTTTGAAAAAGGAGGCAAGAATATGCAACGGAGAAAAGACAATCTCTTTAACAAGTGGTGCTGGGAAAACTGGTCAACCACTTGTAAAAGAATGAAACTAGAACACTTTCTAACACCATACACAAAATTAAACTCAAAATGGATTGAAGATCTAAATCTAAGACCGGAAACCATAAAACTCCTAGAGGAAAACACACGCAAAACACTCTCTGACATAAATCATCAGTTCAGTTCAGTTGCTCAGTCATGTCCAACTCTTTGCAATCCCATGAATCACAGCACGCCAGGCCTCCCTGTCCATCACCAACTCCCAGAGTTCACACAAACTCATGTGCATCAAGTCAGTGATGCCATCCAGCCATCTCATCCTCTGGCGTCCCCTTCTCCTCCTGCCCCCAATCCCTCCCAGCATCAGGGTCTTTTCCAATGAGTCAGCTCTTTGCATGAGGTGGCCAAAGTATTGGATTTTCAGCCTCAGCATCAGTCCTTGCAGTGAACACACAGGACTGGTCTCCTTTAGGATGGACTGGTTGGATCTCCTTGCAGTCTAAGGGACTCTCGAGAGTCTTCTCCAACACCACAGTTCAAAAGCAGCAGTTCTTCAGTGTTCAGCTTTCTTCACAGTCCAACTCTCACATCCATACATGACCACTGGAAAAACCATAGCCTTGACCAGAAGGACCTTTGTTGGCAAAGTAATATCTCTGCTTTTTAATATGCTACCTAGGTTGGTCATAACTTTTCTTCCAAGGAGTAAGCATCTTTTAATTTCATGGCTGTAATCACCATCTGCAGTGATTTTGGAGCCCAGAAAAATAAAGTCTGACACTGTTCCCACTGTTTCCCCATCTATTTGCCATGAAGTGATGAGACCAGATGCCATGATCTTCATTTTCTGAATGTTGAGCTTTAAGCCAGCTTTTTCACTCTCATCAAGAGGCTTTTTAGTTCCTCTTCACTTTCTGCCATAAGGGCGGTATCATCTGCATATCTGAGGTTATTGATATTTCTCCTGACATAAATCATAGCAGGATCCAATTCTCTATGACCTACCTCCCAGAGTAATGGAAATAAAAGCAAAATTAAACAAATGGTACGTGATTAAACCTAAAAGCTTTTGCACAACAAAGGAAACTATAAGCAAGGTGAAAAGACAGCCTTCAGAATGGGAGAAAATAATAGCAAATGAAGCAACTGACAAAGAATTAATCTCAAAAATATACAAGCAGCTCATGCAACTCAACTACAGAAAAATAAATGACCCAATCAAAAAAAAATTGGGCCAAAGAACTTAAACAGACATTTCTCCAAAGAAGATATACAGATGGCTAACAAACACATGAAAAGATGCTCAACATCACTCATTATCAGAGAAATGCAAATCAAAACCACAAAGAGGTACCATCTCACACCAGTCAGAATGGCTGTGATCCAAAAGTCTACAAGCAATAAATGCTGGAGAGGGTGCGGAGAAAAGGGAACCCTCTTACACTGTTGGTGGGAATGCAAACTAGTACAGCCACTATGGAGAACAGTGTGGAGATTCCTTTAAAAACTGGAACTAGAACTTCCATACGACCTAGCAATCCCACTTCTTGGCATACACACTGAGGAAACCAGAATTGAAAGAGACAGGTGTACCCCAATGTTCATTGCAACACTGTTTACAATAGGCAGGACATGGAAGCAACCTAGATGTCCATCGGCAGACAAATGGATAAGAAAGCTGTGGTACATATACACAATGGAGTATTACTCACCTATTAAAAAGAATGCATTTGAATCAGTTCTAATGAGGTGGATAAAACTGGAGCCTATTATACAGAGCGAAGTAAGTCAGAAAGAAAAACACCAGTACAGTATATTAACACATATTTATGGAATTTAGAAAGAAAGTAAAGATGATCCTATATGCAAGAAAGCAAAAGAGACACAGATGTAAAGAACAGATTTTTGGACTTGGTGGGAGAAGGTGAGAGTGGAATGATTTGAGAGAATAGCATTGAAATATGTATATTACCATATGTGAAATAGATCGCCAGTCCAGGTTCAATGCATGAGACGGGGTGCTCAGGGCCGATGCAATGGGATGACCCGAAGGGATGGGGATGGGGATGGGGAGGGAGGTGGGACTGGGTTTCAGGATGAGCGACACATGTACAACCATGGCTGATTCATGGCAATGTATGGCAAAACCACTACAATATTGTAAAGTAATTAGCCTCCAATTAAAATAAATTTATTTTTTTAAGACAAAAAAAAGAAATATACACTCTTACCACATATCCTTCTGCAGCTACTGGAACCTTTGTGTGTTGTTCTTCACAGCAGATTATCTCAGCTTATACTGAGGCCATGCTGTCTTCAGCCTATTTCAATAAATATGATGCCCCAATAAATACGATTATCAAAAGTGTATAGAAAAGCAATTTAACTACAATGTCTAAAATAATTCTGAAGAATTTTGCTAGAGTATTCACCATACCTGATCTGAAGACTTACTATAAAACTATAGGAATCAAGACAGTGTGATATCGACCAAAAAGTCAACAGAGTCTGGCAATAGACTTATACATATATGATCAATCAATTTTCAACAAAGATGCAAAGACAATTCAAGGTAGAAGACAATCTTTTCAACAAATAGTTTTTGAGTAATTGGACTCCATAAGAACAAAAATAAACATTTACCTATAACTACCATCAAATACAAAAATTAAACCAATATGCATCACAGAACTAAATGTGACACCAAACGTTATAAAACTTGTAGAAGAAAATATTTGTGGCCTTTAGTTCAGTGAGTTGAATAGTGTGTCTCCAAAACGTATGTTCACCCAGAATCTCAGAACGTGACTTTATTTGGAAACACAGTCTTTGCAGATGCAATTAGTTACGTTAGGGTGAGGTCATACTAGATTAAAGTGGGCCCTGCATCCAAAGAATGGTGCTCTTACAAGAAGAGAAGCAGACACACAGCGGAAGGGAAATCACCATGTGAAGACGAAGGTGAAGAGGAAGTGACGCACCCATAACCCAACCAACATCAGGTCTTGCCAGCAGCATCTAGGAGAGAGGCATGGAACAGACTCTCCCTTAGAGCATCCAAAAGGAACCAACTTTGCCAACATCTTGATTTGGGACTTCTGGCCTCACTCAGGAAGTGTAGAGAATAAATTTCTGTTGTGTTCAGTTCAGTTCAGTTCAGTTCAGTCGCTCAGTCGTGTCCGACTCTGTACGACCCCATGAATTGCAGCACACCAGGCCTCCCTGTCCATCACCAACTCCTGGAGTTCACTCAAACTCACGTTTTAAGCCACAAAAAAAAAAAAAAAAAAAATCTCATGTGCCCAAGGCTAGGAGGCAAAGCCATACGGATAAAGGGAGTCACAACTTCTCTTTCCATCTTCCGGGGGTAAAAAAAAAAAAAGAGAGCAAGATCAAGTTCACTTCTATTCAATATTTACTTATCACGCATCTCTTACTGAAAGCTGTTGTGTAGGACCTAACCACAGATACCTCCAATGGGTTAGCTACTTTGAATCCATTAACTTGAGAGGAAACAAGACCATTTTCTTAAAGAAACTTGATATAAAGAGAATAGCCTGCCTCCCCAAAATGGTTAAGTCATAAATGGTTAAGTCAAAATGGTTGTCATAGGTGGTTGCCCTAACACGTAGCAGAGAGGCATGTTCAATGGGCTTTCATAGATAAGGAGAAGGGGTGAGCATTGAAAGCCTTCAGAGCTGAGGAAAAATGTAAGTCTTCAGCTGGTTTCCAAGGATGGCAGGATTTGAATTGGCACTTCAGCCTCGGTGGAGGAAAGGCAGTAACAGAGGAAAGGACAATGACAGTGAGCATGGTGGGACATTCTAGGAGAGGAGTCTGCAATAGGAAACAGAGGAAAGGTTACAGGGACACACTGCATCAACGTGCTCTCTGGGGAACCCCATACTTGCTTTCTTCCCTTGCCAAGGTCTGAGTCCAGCTGACTCACTGTGCTGACTGAGAAGAACTAGCCCAGTGTCCAGCATAGGATAGGTGCTCAGTAAGTGTTTGTTCAATGAATGGCCCGTCTACTTTACTGACATCTATTCCTTCCATTGCAGAGATCAATTCCACAGACATTCTGACTAGGGACATGATGAAGGAGAGGGTCAGGCCCCTGGAAGCATCTCACTTGCTTGAATACCACACATCAGACATCAGGGCTGAGCACGTGAGATGAGCAGATGCCAATTGTACTCGAGTTTTTGTAGCAGGTGATGATAAAGGAGCATGACTCTTTCAGACATTTTCCTTTTCTTGAGGATTTTGGAAAACCAGGAATTTGGGGAAACAATAAGCTGAAAATAAATGAAAAGGGAGAAACATTAAAATATATATTTTAAAACACATTCTCCTCTCAGTAGGGCCAACATCTCTTGTGAGAGTAAGAAGGAGATCTGGTTCGATAGTGATAAAAATCACCATTAGCTTATTATTTTTACAATGCTTTCTCCAAAAGCAGAATCAAGAAAAGGGTGACTATAAAATTATAAGGAGAATCATGTCTGGAAAGGGAAGACTCAGAACTTAATAAAAGCAGCTCAGCTTCAGAGAAATGCCCTAGCGTTACTTCTGTAGAAGCTTAGGAAACAGTACATCATTTTCCACATTCTCTTCCCACAGCCATGAAGACCTGGAAAGCACAGCAAGATGGAGCCTCTGTCCTGGGTTTCTAGAGATGGACAGACGCAGAATGCCCTCTGCCAACACACAGAGGACACAGCATTGTGAAAAAGGAACTTGCGTTAGGTGAAGCCAACGAGATTGCTGGGTCTTTAATGCCTCTTGAGAAACCTGTATGCAGGTCAGGAAGCAACAGTTAGAACTGGACATGGAACACACTGGTTCCAAATAGGAAAAGGAGTACATCAAGGCTGTATATTGTCACCCTGCTTATTTAACTTCTATGCAGAGTACATCATGAGAAACGCTGGGCTGGAGGAAGCACAAGCTGGAATCAAGATTGCTGGGAGAAATATCAATAACCTCAGATATGCAGATGACACCACCCTTAGGGCAGAAAGTGAAGAGGAACTAAAAAGCCTCTTGATGAAAGTGAAAGAGGAGAGTGAAAAACTTGTTTAAAGTTCAACATTCAGAAAATGAAGATCATGGCATCTGGTCCCATCACTTCATGGCAAATAGATGGGGAAACAGTGGAAACAGTGTCAGACTTTATTTTTCTGGGCTCCAAAATCACTGCAGATGGTGATTACAGCCATGAAATTAAAAGACGCTTACTCCTTGGAAGAAAAGTTATGACCCACCTAGATAGTATATTAAAAAGCAGAGATATTACTTTGCCAACAAAGGTCTGTCCAGTCAAGGCTATGGTTTTTCCACTGGTCATGTATGGATGTGAGAGTTGGACTGTGAAAAAAGCTGAGCACTGAAGAATTGCTGCTTTTGAACTGTGGTGTTGGAAAAGACTCTAGTGAGTCCCTTGGACTACAAGGAGATCCAACCAGTCCATCCTAAAGGAGACCAGTCCTGTGTGTTCACTGCAAGGACTGATGCTGAGTCTGAAACTCCAATACTTTGGCCACCTCATGCGAAGAGTTGACTCTTTGGAAAAGACCCTGATGCTGGGAGGGATTGGGGTCAAGAGGAGACGGGGTTGACAGAGGATGAGATGGCTGGATGGCATCACCGACTCTATGGACATGAGTTTGTGTGAACTCTGGGAGTTGGTGATGGACAGGGAGGCCTGGCGTGCTGCGATTCATGGGGTCACAAAGAGTCAGACATGACCGTGCAACTGAACTGAACTGAACTGAACTGAATGCAGCAAAACCTACTTTGTCCTAAGACAAAAGTTTAGAATAAAAACTAGAAGATGGAGAGGAGAATTTTTGTTGTTGTTCAGTCATTCAGTGGTGTCTGACTCTCTGCGACCCATGGACTGCAGCACGCCAGGCTTCCCTGTCCTTCACTATTTTCCACAGTTTGCTGAAACTCATTCATTAGGTTGATGATGTATCCAACTATCTCATCCTCTGTTATCTCCTTCTCCTCCTATACTCAATCTTTAACAGCATCAGGGTCTTTTCCAATAAGTCAGTTCTTCACCTCAGGTGGCCAAACTACTGGAGCTCCAGCTTCAGCATCAGTCCTTTCAAAAAATATTCAGGACTGATTTCCTTTAGGGTTGACTGGTGTGATCTCCTTGTTGTCCAGGTGATTCTCAAGAGTCTTTGTCAGCACCACAGTTTAAAAGCATCAATTCTTTGGCACTCAGACTTCTTTATGGTGCAGCTCTCACACTGTACATGACTATTGGAAAAATTATAGCTTTGACAAGACTACCTTTGTCAGCAAAGTGACATATTTGCTTTTTAATCCACTGTCTAGGTTTGTCATAGTTTTTCTTCCAGGGAGCAAGCATCTTTTAATTTCATGGCTGCAGTCACCATCCACAGCAATTTTGGAGCCCAGGAAAATAAAATCTGTCACTGTTTCCATTTTTTTCCCCATTTATTTGCCATGAAGTGATGGGGCCAGATGCCATGTTCTTAGTTTTTTGAATGTTGAGCTTTAAGCCAGCTTTTTCACTCTCCTCTTTCACCTTCATCAAGAAGCTCTTTAGTTCCTCTTCATTTCCTCAATTAGGGTGGTGTCATCTGCATATCTGAGGTTATTGATATTTCTTCTGGCAATCTTAATCCAAGCTCAAGCTTCATCCAGCCAAGCATTTTGCATGATGTACTCTTTGTATAAGTTAAATGAGCAGGGTGACAATACACAGCCTTGACGTACTCCTTTCCCAGTTTTGAACCAGTTCTTTGTTCCATGACCAGTTAAAACTGTTGCTTCTTGACCTGCACACAGATTTTGCAGGAAGCAGGTAAGATATTCCCATCTCTTGAAGAATTTTCCACAGTTTGTTGTGATCCACACAAAGGCTTTAGCATAGTCAGTGAAGGAGAAGTATATGTTTTTCTGGGACTCTCTTGCTTTTTTCTGATCCAATAGATGTTGGCAATTTGAGCTCTGGTTCCTCTGCCTTTTCTAAATCCAGCTTGTACATCTGGAAGTTCTAGAATAACAATCTTCAAAATACATACTAAGCATTAAACTCTAACCTCCACAGTACACTATTTGTGAAGGAAATAATGATTGTTTGTCACTATCTGATCCATTTCCTTTCCTCCTAACACATACACCCCTAATAGCCTTAAAATAAGTAAGGTAGCAGATGAGTAGCCCTATAAAGAGTCATTATCTATATTAAATAAATTGATGATGCACAAGATAAAAATGCTGTCTGCGTGGCTTCCATTAACTGACCCTGGAGACAGACAGTAACAATAGCAAATACATTGAACACTTAATGTGTATCAAGCACTTTTCCAAGAAGTTTACGTACATTATTCTGTTTAAAGCTCAGGACAACTCCATAATCCTGATTTTATGGATGAGGAAGCTGAAGTTCAGAAAGATTACATCACTTGCCCAAGGTCATGCAGCTGATAAACAGTAGAGTTGAGATGAACCCAGAGTGTGGCTTCAGAGATCACCTTCTTAAGCCATATGCTATGATTGTCTCTTCACTCTTCCCAAGCCCATCTGAGGTTAGAGGGTTCTCCCAAGGTCACAGAGTTGGCAAAGGGTCAACTACAGTCTAGATTTTTTTTTCTTCCTTCTTCGCTGCCCTGTCTCTCCCCAGTCTCTTCCCCTTGACTTCATCTCCTCCCCGAGCCTGTCCCCCAGGACTTCTCGTTAGAATCCTGGTTGTGTTCTAGTCCCAGGAGGCTGCATTTCTAAGACAGTTTAGGACACTAGCCTTCTCTACTAAAACATGGCAGTGTCACAGATACGCTGCAAACTGAACTAAACTCCATCATCCTACCCACTGCCCTGGAGGTTCATTACTTGCTTTTGCTATTTGTGTGTTTTTATAAATTTTTTAAGTTTTCCAAGTGATTCTGCTGGGCAGTCAGAATAGAAAACTCTGACCAAAGGGAAGTTAAAGATGATGACTAAAAGTTGGTCTGTCTGCACTTCCTCTTTAGAGACTGCTCCCACACCACGGACTGTGAAGGATCTGGCCTGCCTTCACTCTGGGCCAGGATGGTTCTCCGCAGAGCCTCGCCTTCCACTCTGCGGCCGCGGAGGCGCCGCAACGGGAGGAGTCGGGTCTGCGGCCGGCCCCAGAGGCACCTCCAAGGGGTTCCTGGCGTCCCGCTGCAGTCAGTGCGCCAAGGTAACACTGGGAACGCTGTTCTCAAGGAGAATTTTAAGGCTTAGGTAAAGCCTCGGAGAACCCCCTACTTCTGCTCTTCTTTCTAAACAAGTTTTCGAAACTCCACAGAAAGTGCTGGAAGCAGAGGAGAGGCCCGGCTCCGCAGAAGAGGCCCGGCTCTGCAGAAGCCAGCTCCAAGCCCAAGCGGGAGGAGCTGCAGCCAGGTTCGAAACGTTTATATCCAAGGCTAATCATGGACAGAAACAGAGGATGTGACCTGAAGGATTTGATATGTCCCGTCTCTCAACTATTTAGCCGTTTTTATTTCCTTTCAGATGCAGGGAACTTGGATGGGGGTCGAGGGAAGGTGCAAAAATCAAAATCTGGTTTTCCAATAGAATCCCAGAGCCTCAGAAGGCAGTTTGTGGAGAGGTGCTGGCCCGACACTTCCCCGTGCACCCACCACCCCTGCTCCTTACGCCGCGGCCTCGCCCCGTGAGAGGGGAGACGAGGATGCATCAGCCAAGATGGACGCCATTCAGCGCGCCCCGCCCCCACGCCCCTCCTAGCCTGCCTCTCCATCCCCAGGGGACCTGACAAACCCAGCTTCTTGCTTTAGGAATCAAAACAGAATTCCTGACGGTGATCTGAGAAGGCTGGGTGGAGGCGAGTAAGAAAAACTAGGTAAAAAACCAACAGTTTTGTTCCCTTGCCTTCATATTTATGAACCAGCAACTTGGGGATTTCCAGCATACCTCTTACAGCTTTTTTTTTTTTTTTTCCTCCCCCAAGTTAAGTAGAGCTGAGCCAAGTTTTCTTTCTTCTTTCCCTGGAGGAAAAAGGCCTGTGTCCTGTATTTTAAAACATCTGGTGAGGCCATCAGGAGGAAAAAAAAAAAAAAAGCCTAAAGGCTATATATAATTTAACTTACCTTTTTGGATAGTTTTTATTACATTTACTTTCTTGGATATACACAAAAAAAGTCTGGCATTTCCCCCATTAGTTAATGGGTTCGGAATTTTATTAATCAATGTCTAAATGTTCGTAAAATAACACCACCTTTTAAAAGGAGGGCAAGGACCATTTCCAAATGCTTCCAGTCAGAAGGAATAATATTAAAATGCAGGTTAGATATGTGCTAAAACCAGTCTTTGGGGAGCGGGACATAAGCTCTCAATTATCCCAGCCACCTCCAGAGCCAGAGATCAAGGCCAGAAATGCCCCCCTGGCCAAGGAATGTACCCGAGGACTGGGCGGACAGGGCCCTCAGGCAGCCAAGCTGAACTCACTTCCCTCCACACAAGCTCCACTGGAAACCCACCTCTAGTTCAGCCCCAGCAGTGGGGCATTAATCACTTGTCTCCAGGAAGTGGGCAGCCCTCTACATGCTAAAAAAGGTAAAAGTGTATCTTACATCTTCCTTTTTTTCAGAGTCACATATTTACTATGACTATTATTGAGAATAGGGACCATGTTTCTACTCACATTTAGTAATTATCAAACACCCAGCACAGAGCCAGATATAAAATAGATACTTAATACACAGTTAATGAATATTCCGCAACTTCACTCCTAGGTAACACATCAGAGAGAAGTGAGTGCATTTGTTCATCAAATATGGGTGCAAAGGCTCTTGGCAGATCTGTTCTTAACAGCCAAGATCTGAAAACAACCCATGTCTGTCAGTAGTAGAATGGATAAATAAAATGTGGGATATTTGTGCAATGGAATACCCCGAAATTTTAAAAAGAATAAGAAAACAAAGTTATTATTCTATTCAGTGATACAATATTGAGTAAAAGAAGCTCCCTAAAATGTGTAATTACCTTTATTTTATAGTTCAAGAACAAAACAGAATAAATGTGTGATGATGGAAGTCAGAAAAGTAGTTACTTCTGACGGGGGCAGGTAGTTGTAGGCAGATGCCAGGGGTATTGACTGCGAAGATTTCGGAACTCCTTGAGGAGCTGGAAGTCCTGTCTTTAGTTTGAGGTGCAACAGATGGTAAATTGTCCCACAACGAGAATGATAACTAGTGAAGGAAAGTTGTGATTTAGCGCTCTGCCTAAGAATTTGACCTAATTAGATGTCCTGTTACAAAAGAAAAGCTCCAGGAAAGCAGTGACTTGTCCCTGGTCATCCTGAATCCTAGCACCCAGAACAAGGCCCATCAGAGTAAAAACGTTCGTGAATGAAGTCAAATGCTGGCCGCTCTCCTCCCCTGATCCTCCCACCCTGTCATGCTCACGCGCTGCTCTCCCCACCCGGGAGAACCCGCTGGGCCTGGGGGCCAGCGCTGCCCCCAGTGCCAGTGTCTAACAGGCACACCTTAGATTTCCACCTCAGCCAGCTCTGTCTCCTGGGCTGGCTTTTTCTCTTCCACATTCTCCCGCGTACCCACGCTTGACACCTCCGCCCCTTCGTGGACCTTAGCTCCTCGATAGCCAAGAGACCATCTCATGGGTGAGTTTCCGCTTCCAGTTCCTACCACTATCATCCTAGTTCAAGCCTTGATGACCTCAAGAAATATCCCCCAGGAAGCTCCCATCCATAATTTCCCCCCACCCACCAGATCAGTCTTGCGCACAGTTTGAATCCTGGCACTCTCCTGTCCACAGACTTTCACAGGGTCTTCTTCACTGTCTACCAGGTGAGACACCGTACTCCTTGGCCTGGCACTCAAGATCCTCTGAACCTAGGCCTCAAAATGCCTTTTTAATCTTATCTCCTATTATCCTTTCACAGGCACCTTTCCTTTAAGTCAAACTGAATGACTTGATTAAATCTCTGACCAAATGTGGCAGTTTCCCACCCCCAGCACCTTTGCTCATAGCTTTCCCTCCCCAGGAATGCCTTCCTTGCTTGTCTGTTCACTTGGCACCCCCTGCATGGTGATCAGCTCCGCTTGAGATCTTCACCATCTGAAGATCTCACAAATGCTTCACCACTTGAGATCTTCACCATCCTTCACAAATGCTTAATCTTCCTATGGCCGCTCAGCATGCACTCTAAATTCCGCAGCTGTTTGTCCTTAGTTCCTGCTCTCAATTGATTTTTTTTTTCTATTTGCATTATTCTTATGGCTTACTATTTGGTATCTTATGGTAGCATTTTAAGCTCACTTAGGGCAGATGACCGGTCTTCCTCCTCTTTCAACTCACACAGTATCTTGTCCTCAGATAAGATTAAATGCATGTTGATAGAATAAATACATGAAGGGAAGGAATCAGCCCTCAATTAACTGCCATATTTAATAATATTCAATAAATTAATTTACACTTAGGGGTAAATAAATGCTCAAAGAATTTTACACACAAAGATATTTTAACTGTAACTGGGAACAACCCATCAAATGAAAGAATGGCTATCATGACTGAACTTCATGCATGTAATACTGGACCTTCCTGACACCACCTCAAATCAGAACAAGAATTCATCTGCTTTGGATAAAATCAGCCTTAAAAACTGGCAAGGCCTGGATGTTGCAAGGTTCCCAAGAGGCATTTATCTTCCTAGTAACCTGATACAACCTTACAGTACCACTCAGCTCAAAATAAGACTAACTGTTACCCCCTCTCTGCTGTGTGTAGAGACTAACTGTTACCCTCTCTCCACTCTGTGTAGAGACTGTTACCCCTTCTCTGTCGTGTATAGAGACTAACTGTTACCCCTCTCTGCTGTGTGTAGAGACTGTTACCCCCTCTCTTGCCTGGAAAATCCCATGGATGGAGGAGCCTGGTAGGCTGCAGTCCATGGGGTCACTAAGAGTCGGACACAACTGAGCAACTTCACTTTGACTTTTCACTTTCATGCATTGGAGAAGGAAATGGCAACCCACTCCAGTATTCTTGCTTAGAGAATCCCAGGAATGAGGGAGCCTGGTGGGCTGCCGTCTATGGGATCGCACAGAGTCAGACACAACTGAAGCGACTTAGCAGCAGCAGCAGCAGCAGCCGTGTGTAGAGACTGTTACCCCCTCTCCACTGTGTGTAGAGACTGTTACCCCCTCTCCGCTGTGTGTAGAGACTGTTAGCCCCTCTCTGCTGTGTGTAGAGACTGTTAGCCCCTCTCTGCTGTGTGTAGAGACTGTTAGCCCCTCTCTGCTGTGTGTAGAGACTGTTAGCCCCTCTCTGCTGTGTGTAGAGACTGTTAGCCCCTCTCTGCTGTGTGTAGAGACTGTTACCCCCTCTCTGCTGTGTGTAGAGACTGTTAGCCCCTCTCTGCTGTGTGTAGAGACTGTTAGCCCCTCTCTGCTGTGTGTAGAGACTGTTAGCCCCTCTCTGCCGTGTGTAGAGACTGTTAGCCCCTCTCTGCTGTGTGTAGAGACTGTTACCCCCTCTCTGCTGTGTGTAGAGACTGTTAGCCCCTCTCTGCTGTGTGTAGAGACTGTTAGCCCCTCTCTGCTGTGTGTAGAGACTGTTAGCCCCTCTCTGCCGTGTGTAGAGACTGTTAGCCCCTCTCTGCTGTGTGTAGAGACTGTTACCCCCTCTCTGCTGTGTGTAGAGACTGTTACCCCCTCTCTGCTGTGTGTAGAGACTAACTGTTACCCCCTCTCTGCTGTGTGTAGAGACTGTTAGCCCCTCTCTGCTGTGTGTAGAGACTGTTAGCCCCTCTCTGCTGTGTGTAGAGACTAACTGTTACCCCCTCTCTGCTGTGTGTAGAGACTGTTAGCCCCTCTCTGCTGTGTGTAGACTGTTAGCCCCTCTCTGCTGTGTGTAGAGACTGTTACCCCCTCTCTGCTGTGTGTAGAGACTAACTGTTACCCCTCTCTGCTGTGTGTAGAGACTGTTAGCCCCTCTCTGCTGTGTGTAGAGACTGTTAGCCCCTCTCTGCTGTGTGTAGAGACTGTTAGCCCCTCTCTGCCGTGTGTAGAGACTGTTAGCCCCTCTCTGCTGTGTGTAGAGACTGTTAGCCCCTCTCTGCTGTGTGTAGAGACTGTTACCCCCTCTCTGCTGTGTGTAGAGACTAACTGTTACCCCCTCTCTGCTGTGTGTAGAGACTGTTAGCCCCTCTCTGCTGTGTGTAGAGACTGTTACCCCCTCTCTGCTGTGTGTAGAGACTAACTGTTACCCCCTCTCTGCTGTGTGTAGAGACTGTTAGCCCCTCTCTGCTGTGTGTAGAGACTGTTAGCCCCTCTCTGCTGTGTGTAGAGACTGTTACCCCCTCTCTGCTGTGTGTAGAGACTAACTGTTACCCCCTCTCTGCTGTGTGTAGAGACTGTTAGCCCCTCTCTGCTGTGTGTAGAGACTGTTAGCCCCTCTCTGCTGTGTGTAGAGACTGTTACCCCCTCTCTGCCGTGTGTAGAGACTGTTAGCCCCTCTCCACTATGTGTAGAGATTGTTACCCTCTCTCCACTGTGTGTAGAGACTGTTAGCCCCTCTCTGCTGTGTGTAGAGACTGTTAGCCCCTCTCTGCTGTGTGTAGAGACTGTTACCCCTCTCTGCTGTGTGTAGAGACTGTTAGCCCCTCTCTGCCGTGTGTAGAGACTGTTACCCCCTCTCTGCTGTGTGTAGAGACTGTTAGCCCCTCTCTGCTGTGTGTAGAGACTGTTAGCCCCTCTCTGCTGTGTGTAGAGACTAACTGTTACCCCCTCTCTGCTGTGTGTAGAGACTGTTAGCCCCTCTCTGCTGTGTGTAGAGACTGTTAGCCCCTCTCTGCTGTGTGTAGAGACTGTTACCCCCTCTCTGCCGTGTGTAGAGACTGTTAGCCCCTCTCCACTATGTGCAGAGATTGTTACCCTCTCTCCACTGTGTGTAGAGACTGTTAGCCCCTCTCTGCTGTGTGTAGAGACTGTTAGCCCCTCTCTGCTGTGTGTAGAGACTGTTACCCCTCTCTGCTGTGTGTAGAGACTGTTAGCCCCTCTCTGCCGTGTGTAGAGACTGTTACCCCCTCTCTGCTGTGTGTAGAGACTGTTAGCCCCTCTCTGCCGTGTGTAGAGACTGTTACCCCCTCTCTGCTGTGTGTAGAGACTAACTGTTACCCCCTCTCCAGCATCTACTACAATGAGCAGTGTTAAGAAAATGGCTGACTTCCCCAGGCTCAGCTTCCTTCTGTCAGATCTTGCTCTGCCAGGCTTATGAGGAAGAGCAATCCAGCGTAGGCAAGTAGAAGGCGCCAGTGTGTGGCCCTTAGTATTGCAGCTTCTGCTTGGGCCCTTGGCTGCAGCCTGTGTGCTTGTGGTCCTGGCTGGCTCCTTGTGACTTTGGCAGGAAAAGGGAACCTGCCCCTTTCCATCCCCGAACACTGCAGGGGAATGTTCTAACCTTTCTCCAGTCCTTGTGGGAAGTTATACTAGGAGGCAATTTGAGGCAAACTCCCTAAATCTTATGAATTCCTCCACTTCTGAATTCACTGAGACCAGAGGAGCTTTTCCCAGGGACGAGAGAAACATTCCAGTCTGCTGACATAAAAATGCCCATGGGAGAGTCCAAGGGAAATCAGGGAAAATATACAGGAAGGAGACTGATGAGATTACATAGCAGAGGTTTCACAAGACCACAGGTCACAAGGTCAAACACTCAAAGTGAGAAAAGGAGAGAGTGCTTCTGCCAGTGCCTATAATCACAGAGGCTTAACACCAAGAGCACACACACACAATAAAGATACCAAAAACAAATGCGAAGTTTTCCCTTAGAAAAAATTAAAGTCCCTGGCAGAAAACTGGGGAGGGAATTGTGAGGAGCCGGGCTGTCCTGGCCACTGTTCACTAGACACTCCATACGTTGAAAGCTGCCGCTCACTCACCAGGCCAGGCCCCAGGCCAGCCTTCCGTGCTCTCGGCTCTCCTGGGGGAGGACTCAGTCCTGCTGCCAGCTGGCAGCATGTCCAAGCAGATTGGCAGGGCCCCGCCTTGCTCTAAGTGAATGCATGTGGTCCTCTCAACCTCGCAGTGGATGCCTGCTAGCCTGCTCTGCTGCCCCTTTCTGTAAAGTTAACGTGGCCTTCCACCAACACACAACAGAGCCTAACTCATGCGACTGGTCATCCCCTGAGGAGTGGAAAGAGGCCTCTGCTCCCCAAGTCCCTGGACATACAAAGACTTTCTGTTCAAGGAGTCAAAAGCAAATTTCTTGTGCATTGGCTTCTCGGTGCATATTTCTGTGGCTGTGTGCTATGTCCAAAGTTAAGAGAAGTGGATAGAAATAAAAAACCTGAAAAAAGCCACTGAACATGAACCTCAATATGTCCCAGGGAACATAGCCCAGGAAAACAATTATCAATCACATCTCAGTGGAAAACTGTCTGACCACAGTCATCTTGACTCTAAAGGAGCACCTAGGGAATAACGGAGACACACCCTGTGGGTTTGCGCCCCAGAATCTTGTCACTGCCCGGCCGTGGGCAAGGGCGCCACCCGCACCATCTCCTCGGGAGCCCTGACCACGATGGGCGAGACCTGATGGAAGAAGGCTTTAAAAGGAAGCCCGGCAAGTTGGGCAATTGACACTTGTCTTCCTTCCCCAGAGGAAGGCTCCTTCCTACATTCTCCTCTTTGTCACATTCCTTCCCTCACCCCATTTTGGGTCAGCGCTTCAAAGTAATGGATTTCCTATTTGATAATTGTGCTTAATTCTTTTAGAAATGGAAGGGGGATCAGTTGCCACTTGACAAACAAGCATGTGTGCCTTGGGCCAGTTGGATGGTACAGTAAGTAGCAACTGTTGGAGGACAGGGAGAAGTTTTGGGAATCCTTCTGTAGAGAGTGGAAAACAATAGCAAACAGAAGGCCTCTGCAGGCACTAAGTGCACAGCTGTGGCTCAAGGTGACTTCTATGGAGTGATGCCCATCTATCTACAGGGCCATGTGGCTTTCTCCAGCTGTCAGCAGTCCAGTTATAAGCATGGAAAGAACAGGTGTGAGCAAGTCCTGGCTGGAGAGCCTGAGCACGGTGAGGCAAAGAAGCTAGGGTCCTGGCAAGAGAAGGGTGGACTTCACGGGTAATATCCTGTCTGCAGAGGAGGGAAGGGAAGGCTGAGGGCAGCTGAAGGGCAGAGAGAAAATCCAGGTATAGAGAGACTGAGGGACATTCTGGAAGTCCCACCCTCGAGTGCCTCTTCCCTGAACAGAGTCCAGGGTAGTCTGTTGAGCGCATGGGTCAGCTCTCTGTGAGTCTAGAGCAGACTCCGGGGACATCGGTTACACACCCCATTCAGTGCCTCCTCTACCACCCAGATTCCTTGCCTTAACTCATCCTCACAGGGGCTGAAGGGAGAGGTGGAGAGAAGACCAGGAGAGAGGGAACGGAAGCGCCGTGGAAGGCAGGGCCAGAAAAGATGGTGCCACACAGCTTTTTTATTCTTTTTTTGGTTTACTACCTTGATGGGTGACCCCTGTGGAGGGAGAGTCAGAGACACAGGAAATCTACCACCCTCACCTAGCTGCCAATCAACCAGGGCTCAGACCACAAAAAAGAGACTACTGGAGGCCAGCGAGGGGGCAGACAGGCCAGCCTTGGCTGCCCCACTTCTCTGCGCCATCCCTCCTGCTGGGAAGAAGAGGCGGTCTGTGCCCCTGCCCGCTCCAGCCCCTTCTGCACTGAGGTGGTGAGCGCTGAGCTCCAGGAGGCACAGCGGCATCACACCCCCCACGCAGAGGTGCAGTGACTGAGGCTGCCCTGACACAGGGCCAATCAGGTTGCAGCCCTGTCGATCCTCCGCCCGATGTTCCTTCTGGAGATACAAGGAAGCCAACAAGCACCCTTCGTTTTTTGTTCTTTGCTTCTTTTGCTTTCCTGTGTTAATTTCTGAAAACTGACACCCAGCACATCTGTAGAAATTCTCTTAGTAAAACAAAAGTACAATTTGAAAGCAACATGCCATTCCCTGAAGACATGGTCCTTAGCTGAGTCCTTCCCATATTTCTGCTTGGCCCACGGATCCTTGACACCTTTTCTGACCTGGATCAGCCCACGTGACTAAAGATGTACGGAACTGTGCAGTTCTCAGAGAAAATTTGAGAACTTTTGAAAAGCAGTTTGATAATACTGTTTAAAGTGTTCACCTTATATAATCATCGATTCCACCTCTAGGAATTCATGCCAGGGAAATATGCAAAGATTTATGACTAAAAATAGTAATAGAAGTTTTCTTTATAAAAGCAAAAAAAGTTTGAAAGTAGAAATTTAGCTGAATGACTTACAGCATAAGGGAATATTTCAAAACCACTAGAAACTATATAATATGTATAGATGTTATCACAAAAAATAAAAGGGGATTTTAAGCTGTGTGATCCTATCTTGGTGAAATGGAGGGCAGATCCTTAAAGTTTCTCTGTGGTGACCTTTCTTTTTTTTATGCTTATTGCACTTTATGAGTGTTCCTTATGGACTGTACTATTTTGTAGTAGAAGGGAAAATCATGCTACTTATACATGCATGCACACACAGGCTCTGCCGGCTTGGCTGTCTCTCCCCGGCTGTGGGAGGCAAGCTCCAGGGCTCTCTGTGTCACTGGAGCCGGTCCTGTTCCTCCCGCCGCTGACCCACAGCTCTCTCTGGGAAGCTCGTTGAAGGCCTGGAAGAGATGCGTGGAGGGGAGGACGGGAGGGAACTCAGCTCTCCAAGTTCTCCTATTACCAGTACAGGCATGTCAATCAAACCAAATCTCCTGTTCCAGAATACTTTTGTTTGCAGAATCCAAAATACTGAATCGACAGGAAAAAGAGAAAGCCCTGAAGGGCTCTGCTGGCTCTAAGTGGGTTATCTCAATCCATGGCTTTACATTCTTGGTCAAAATCGTTTAAATGTTTACTTCCTGCCGAGGAGAGTGCACATGTGCTGTCCAAACAGTGGCTGGTTATTGACCGTCCCAGCAGCCCCAGCAGCCCCAGCACCACGACCTTGGCACCTCGGTTCATCCTCCAGCCTCAGCATCCTCTTGTAAAATCAGAGGCAGTATGTGTTCAGGGTTTCTCAGGATGTTCCACATTTTGAGGAGCTCGTGGCTCAAAGATGCAGGAAGGAGGGGTGCTGTGTGGGAGCAGCCGAGGAAGATGCCACACCCACAGCACTCTGGACCCCCCACGCCCAGTGTAACCAGACCAACCGCTCTTTCATATAGGAAGGGTCAAAGTAGAGTAAATCTGGAACATAGAATCTTACAATAACCAGTTTGAAAACCACCAAAAGATAGCTATCATGGACTTAGTGACACTTAATACTTCCTGAACTTAGTGAGTATCAGCTCCAAATCCAGGTGACTTCTTAGTATTTTTCAGTTGAGGAAGGCACTGATCACTCAAACTCTTTTCCCACTTTCCAGTGTGGTTTTTTTTTTCCCCCCCACAGACAAAGGCTGCCGTCTCTAGGTACAGCTCCAGAAATGAGATTCAGATATGCACCAGGCAAGGATGTTTTATGAACTCGTCCTCCCACAGAGAGAGTGGGACACCTGTCAGCCGGCATGTCTACAAGGCACCTGGCACCGATTAGTCCTGCCCTGGGTAAGTGGCCCTGTGCAAGACTGATTGAAAGGGAAGGGGAGCTATTTGGGGTTCTTTGCTTGGGTTTTTCTTTCCATGTGAGCTTCCCTGGTGGCTCAGACCTGCAATGCAGCAGACCGGTTTCAATGCAGGAGATTGGTTTCAATGCCTGGGTCAGAAAGATCCCCTGGAGAAAGGAATGGCTACCCAATCCAGTATTCTTGCCTGGAGCATTCCATAGACAAAGAAGCCTGGTGGGCTACAGCCCTTGGGGTTCCAGAGAGTCAGCCATGACTGAATGACTAACACTTTGACTTTTTTTCTTTCCATATGGGGAAATGGCTCAGTGCCCCATTGCCCATGGTACTTGCTACTTTGAGCACTGATGCATCTGTTTGTGCATACATGTGATGCCCTTTGGTGGTGGATGCACGTATGCTCAGTTGTTCAGTCGTGTCTGACTCTTTGTGACACTTTGGACTGTAGTCCTCCGCGCTCCTCTGTCCATGGGATTTTTTCAGACAAGAATACTGGAGTGCATTGCCAGTGCCTCCTTCAGGGGGTCTTCCCGACCCAGGGATCAAGCCTGCATCTCCTGCATCACTTACACTGCAGGCAGAGTCTTTACTGCTGGGCCCTCAGGGAAGCCTTCGGTGGTGGATATCTGCACATTAAAAGTGCATTGAATGAGGATGAAATGGTGCCAAACTACATTTCTCAAAATGAAAGCACCAAAGCAGGACTTTCAAAGCTATCTCATCCTTTGATTAAACAAGCTTAAAAATTGTAAACAAGACCAAAAAATCTCTCCCCCCCCCCCCCCGAAAGGAAGAAAAGAGGAGATGGGTCAGAAAGAAGAGTAAAAGATAAAGAAACGAAAATTTGTTTATTTTAGAGCAAGCTTTTCCATCTCAAGTACTAGAGATTTCAGTTCTGGATGGGCTGGGGAATTCTTAGCTTGTTAAGTTTCCATCAAGTTGAAAAGCAAAACCATGTATGGGAAGGGCTGCAGGGGGCCTGGATTTGATTGCATTTTGCTCTCATACCTTGAGCAGTGTTGGAGGAGACCACGACGAGGATGAAAGTCATGTTGACAGAATCCAGAGCAACTTGGCCAAAAGAGCACTCACCCTTCTGCTCTCCACACCCCCAACATGCACACCAGACCATCCACGACTCAGGGTCTAATGCTGAGACTTCTCCACGCCCACCCTGCCCAGGCAGGGGCAAAGATCTGGGCAGCCTCTCTGAGAGCCATGTATATAGGCTGGGTTGGCCTCCCCCAAACATGGCTCACAGAAATCTGACCCCCTACATTAGATTGTGAGAAGATGAGGGAGATTTCACTTGGATTTAAATTAAGTTGGATATTTCCCATATTTTGTTGTTCATAAAAAGCTGCATTTGTCTTATTATGAAACATCTTCATATCTATACGGAAGGGCTTTGAAGATTGATACATTTTCCCAAGTATAGCAGGGTTTATAGCAGTGCAGAGAAGAAAGAAGGCATCTTCAGAGTAAGTTTGAGTTTGTGCTTTAGCAGATGCACTAGGAAGAGCTCATCTCTGGATGCACAGTACCCCTGCCCCTGCTGTGTGCTGGCAGTGATCATAAAGCTAACATGTGGTGCATGACACCCTTTCCAGAAACATCTCTGAGTCCTTTTCCTGAAATAACTCATTCGACATTCCTTGTGGGTGGTAGGCCATATCCAATCCTCATTTTATTCAGGAGGGTGGGTGATACAGCTAGGAGGTGGGGAACAAGATAGAACCTGGCACTCTGGCACCAGAATCCAGGATTGAAACCACGGCATCCCATCAACTTATTTCAATAATGAATGAGATCAGCTCTGCCTTTGAAGGAAAGTACTACCAGGTGGGAGGAAGTAGTCGTCCTGCTCGTGTACAGCATGGGACGACAATGCTCGTGGCTCAGTGGAGAGGGATGTAAGGTCACGGTTCTGAGTGGAAGCATCTGCACTGCAGGAAGGCATGAAAACAGAGCAAAGAGCAGAGCAGCTGTTTGGTTCTGGGAACTGAATAGAAAGTCAAATTTTTTACCTAAGTGCTGTATTTAATTCCTGCATTGTTTCATTGCAGTGTTTACATCTCTAGACACACTTGTATCAAAACTTGGCAAAACTGGGCTTTTTTCTGAGTAAGCTTTCCAGAATGGTTGCTGCCCACCAGCTACCCCAAATGGGAGGCCCTCCCAAACCCTGGTTTTCCCTTAACCAAGGCCATTTCTATTTGTTAGGACCTTAATCAGAGGCCCTCCCAAACCTGGTTTTTCCTTAACCAAGGCCATTTCTGTTTGTTAGGACCTTAATGACATCATTATTCTGCTCTGGAAGGCAGCATATAGTGTGTATTATACATTCTATTGAAGAAATGTATAAACTATGAAGGGGAGCCATTATCCAAATGCATCATTAGCAGGGATTATTTTATCTCAGTGCTACTTATTATTTATTTTTCCAACATTACTTTGCTGACAAAGGTCTCTATAATCAAAGCTATGGTTTTTTCAGGAGGCATGTATGGATGTGAGAGTTGGACCATAAAGAAAACTGAGCACCACCGAACAGATGCTTTTGAACTGTGGTGCTGGATAAGACTCTTGAGAGTCCCTTGGACCACAAGGAAATCAAACCAATCAATTCTAAAGGAAATCAATCCTGAATATTCATCGGCAGGACTGATGCTGAAGCTGAAGGTACAATACTTTGGCCACCTGATGCGAAGAACTGACTCATTGGAAATGACCCTGATGCTGGGAAAGATTGAAGGCAGGAGGAGAAGGGGACGACAGAGGATGAGACGTTTTTTTGGATGGCGTCGCTGACTCAATGGACACAAGTTTGAGCAAGCTCCAGGAGATAGTGAAGGACAGTGCTGTAGTCCATGGGGTTGCAAAATGACTAAATGACAACTTATTGTCACTTTACCAGAATGGGACACTGGGCAAGGCTGATTTTTTTTTTTGGGGGGGGGGGGGGGCAAGGCTGATTTAGATTGGAGAACTTCTGAGGTGAATGGGACACCAGTGTGAGTAAGCTAGTGAGGAAGACTGGCTTGGGAAGTCTGAAGAGGGGCTGGGGCAGGGGGGCCTAAGAGCAGGGGCAGCCTGCTCTATGCACTTGAAAGCCACGGGGTTGGGGCCTGCAAGGAGGCAGCTAGAGCAAAAACAAGCATGGGTTTGGCCACCCTGGAAATACTCTGCTTTCTTCTGTTGGGGATACGTGTTGAAAAGTGTCATGTTGAAAGACTGGATTATTTTCATCTCTTGGTATCCATGGAGGATTGGTTCCAGGAACTTCTCAGATACCAAAATCCACAGATGCTCAGGTCTCATATGTAAAATGGGCGAGTGCTTGCATGTAACCTATGTGCATCCTCCCTTATACTTTAAATCATCTCTAGATTACTTATAATGCCTATTTATTATTAGTGTTATTACTTATAATACTATGTAAGTTCTATGTAAATAGCTGTCCAAATTCAAGTTTTACCTTTTGGAACTTTCTAGAATTTTTTTCTCCAAATGGTTTCAATCCCAGATTGGTTGAATCCATGGATGGATAATCCACGGATATGGAGGGCTGTCTGCTTATATACAGAAGATTTTCTTCACATGAGGGGGTCCAGAAAAAAGTATGAATTCCAAGATGACACCAAGATTCATTTCCAAGAAAGAAAAGGTGAACAGTGACATAATAATTAAGGTGGGATTTCTTAGCGGTCCTTAACCGGCAGGATTCACCAGGACCTATATTACATGTTTGAGCAAGTCTGGAATCACAGTGTGCTGCAACAAAATACACAACTTTGGCCTTGGTCCCAAGACCTAGAGAAAAAGAAAGACAGAGACCGCTCAGCCATCAGAGCTGTCCTAGTGAAACTAGTGCCATCTCTGGCAGGGGACACTGGAGGCTACTTGCTGAAGGACAGACATCTGGGTCCAGACTCACTTCTGGAGTCCATGGGAGCTGGGCCGTACCTGGGTCAGAGGTGGAGGTGAAGGCCACAGCAAACCACACTCTCATACACTCTCTCACAGGGGACTTGTGCCCCAGACCTAGGCCCCTCCCAGAGGAAAATACAACAGAGACTTGCTGACCCCTATTTCCGGCAACTTGAGTCAAGAAAAATCAAGTTAACAAATAACTTCAAGAAGAAAAGGGGGAAGGGTGTAGTACGTGGTGAAAAGTGCTACCTTAGTATGAAGAGGGGGAAGGGCAGTAACACCCCTGTTGCCTAGTGCCTCTGTGCTGAGTCATGTCCGACTCTGTGTGGCCCTGTGGACTGTAGCCCTCCAGGCCCCTCTGTCCAAGGGATTCCCCAGGCAAGAATCCTGCAGGGGGTAGCCATGCCCTCCTCCCGGGGATCTTCCAGACCCAGGGATCAAACCCACATCTCTTATGTCTCCTGCATTGCCAAGTAGGTTCTTCCCCACTAGCACTACCTGAGAAGCCCCTGTTGCTTCCTAACTAAAGCCAAACAAAGCCATGTTTAGGTCACCAGCCCACTTAATAACTGTATGGTAAAGTTTTTCAACCTCTCTGAACCTCAGTTTTTTCATATATAAAATAGAAATAAATCATAGAACCTGTCTCAGTGTGTTCTTGGAAGAATTAAGATAAGGCCCAGGACATAGCACCTATTAAGCATTTCCATGGATGCTCCTCCTGAGGGTTACCTCTGCCGGTGAAAACCAGGCCCCTCTCAGATGGGTGCATAGGATTCCAAACTTGCCAAGAGATCTGGTGATTTCAGTAAATCAGATCCCAAAAGCAAGACTCCAAGGCAGAGACAAAGCCTTGCCATCCAGGCTGGCAAAGCCATGCCATGTATTAGCACCCACAGATCCTCCTTGGTCACAGATCCACTTTTCCTTGGTGACAAAGCAAGATCAAACCTTGGGGTTTGATCAAATGACTGGGGGGTCATTCATTTTAAAATGTGAGAGAAAATCTAGAACAAGGTCAAAGTTTTCTCTCTGTGTCTCTATTTGCACAGTAAGGTACTATTTATATACTGTAAATCTCATTTCTTTTAGGTGTACAGTTCTGAATTTTGACTAATGTACACAGTCATGTAACCACCAGTACAATCAAGATATCAAATATTTCATTACCCGTGAGCTTTCAGTCCTAACAATCACTGATAATTTCTAATCCTATAATTTGTCCTTTCTCAGAAATCATAGAAATGGAACTATTCAGTATGTAGCTATTTGTGTCTTTCTCCTTACACTTACCATACTTTTGAGGTTCAAAAAACACTGCATTTAAAAAATTTTTTTATTGGAGTGCAGTTGCTCTGTAATGTTGTGTTAGTTTCTACTGTACCACAAAGTGAATCAGCTCTATGTCCACATATATCCCCTCTTTTGGATTTCCTTCCCATTTAGGTCACCACAGAGCACTGAGTAGAGTTCCCTGTGCTATACCGCAGGCTCTCCTTAGTCAACTGTTTATACATCAGTCAGTGCAGTTCAGTCGCTCAGTTGTGTCCAACTCTTTGCGACCCCAAGAATCGCAGCACGCCAGGCCTCCCTGTCCATCACCAACTCGCGGAGTCTACTCAAACTCACGTCCATCGAGTCAGTGATGCCATCCACCCATCTCATCCTCTGTCGTCCCTGTTAGGGACCAAACGACGGTCTCTAGGACCTGAGTCATGTTTACCAGAAAGAGACAGGATATGCGCTCATCCTGCCTGGCCAATCATGTAACGCCAGCTACTCCTGTAACTGAGACAAAGAACTGCCTGTATATAAGCCGCCAGACTCCTTTGTTCGGGGCTCTTGTCAGATTCCCTTGTGTGGGATGAGACTTGGGCCCTAGCGCGCTAGAAATAAACAAACTCCCTTCTTGCGTTTGCAATACTGTGGTGGACTTGCTCTCTCAGTCGGTTCGGAGATACGGGCTCGGAGCATAACATCTGGGGGCTCGTCCGGGATCTCCGTCCCACCAGGGAGGACAACTCTCCTGGTAGAAGGGAGTAACCTCGTTAGGAGATAAGAGCTCTGAGCACCGGTGCTAACGTTGTAGAAGCCCAGATTAAGTCCGAGGCCCGGTATCGTCCTGGGGAGGCATCTGGCTGTAAAGTGCAGAGGCAAGTCAGCGTAAGGCCGGGGCCTGGTTTCGTGCTGGGGAGGCAGCTGGCTCTGGTTACTGGATTAAGTCCAGCATAAGGCCGGGGCCCAGTTATGTGCTGGGGAGGTGGCTGGCTCTGTGAACATCCTGCAGGTAAGATTGAGTGCATTGTCGGTGGCCACCTTGCGTTTGTTATCTGTTTGTCTATTCGTGGTGTCTGCGTTGCTCTTTGTGTGCTCTGTTGGCTCCCAGTGTACTTTTCTGTGATCATGGGACAAACAGCTTCTACTCCTTTATCTCTTATGATTAACCACTTCTCTGATTTCAAGTCTAGAGCACAGAATCTATCATTGCTGGTAAAAAAAAAAGCAAGTTAGTAACTTTTTGTTCTGCCGAGTGGCCTGCTTTTGATGTCACCTGGCCACAAGAAGGCACCTTCAGCCTGCCTACTATTCAAGCGGTCAGAGAGAAGGTGCTCACCCCCTACCCTTCAGGACACCCAGCCAGACCAAACTCCACACATTTTGGTCTGACAGGACCTGGTGGAAAACCCCCTGGCCTGGCTAAAACCTTTTGTTTTTCAGCCCCTCACTTCCCTTCACTCTTCCCCGCCCTTGCTTCCACAGGTTCCACAGGTTTCATCAGGAGAAGCCATAAAGAGAGCCAAGCCTTCAGCTCCTCCCAGAAAAAGGGGCCCCGCCTAGGAAACTCAGAAAAAGGCAAAAAAAATAAAATAAAAATGGCCGGCGTAGCAGAAGAAGACCCGGAGGTTCCCTCCTCCACCATTCATGCGTTTCCGGTCCGGGCGGGGCCAGCCAGAGAGGGTGGAGAACGGACATATCAGTATTGGCCCTTCTCCACTAGTGATTTGTACAATTAAAAAACCCAGACTCCCTCCTTCTCTGAAAAACCGCAGGGTCTTATTGATCTTTTAGAGTCTATCCTGTTTACTCACAATCCCACTTGGGATGATTGTCAGCAACTGTTACAGGTACTTTTTACTACAGAGGAGCACTAACGGATCCTGTCAGAAGCCCGGAAAAATGTGCTAGGGGTGGATGGGAGGCCCACAATACAGCCTCACCTCATTGAGGAGGGGATCCCCTTGGTGCGACCCAACTGGGACTTCGAATGCGCTGAAGGTAGGGAGCGTCTCCGGGTGTACCGTCAGACTCTCATGGCTGGCCTTAGAGGGGCCGCCAGAAAGCCAACTAATTTGGCCAAAATAAATCCAGTGAGACAACAGCCAAATGAGGGCCCAGCAGCCTTCCTGAAAAGGATAATAAAAGCTTTTAGACAGTATACCCCTATGGACCCACAGGCAGATGAGTCACGAGCTTCAATTATGTTAGCATTTGTAAATCAAGCAGCCCCCGATATTAAAAAAAAGTTACAAAAGATAGAAAGGTTAAATAAACAATCTTTGCAAGATCAGTGAGGGCAGCCGAGAGAGTTCTTAATCATAGAGAGACCCCAAAAGAGAGAGAGGACTGCATTTTAAAAAAAAGAAAAAAAAATTTAGAGCTGAAGAAAACTGTAAAAATCAAAAAGAGCTGGCCCAGATATTTTTTGCTGGGGTTGAAAACAAAAACAGGTTCCAAAAAGGAAAAAAAATTGGACTCAAAAACTGAAGAAAAAATGACAAGGCGTAAGCTTGAAAAAAACCAATGTGCGTTTTGTAAAGAGTTTGGACATTAGAAAGATAAATGCCCCCAAAAAAATCTAAAAGAGGGGCCCAAGAACCCCAAGAAAGAGACTCCCTCTCCAGACAGTCATATCCTCTATGCGGGTAAGGATAGCGACTAGGGGGGTCAGGGCTCGAAGCCCCTCCCCGAGTCCTGGGTAACTATAAATGTGGAGGGGAAACCGGTTGGCTTCATGGTGGACACAGGAGCCCAATACTCAGTCTTAAACCAAAAAGATGGACCCATGTCTAAAAAAAGTAGCTGGGTGCAGGGAGCAACCGGGACTAGACGATATGGATGGACTACAAAACGGCATGTGAACTTGGGGGCCCACCAGGTAACCCATTCTTTTCTGGTGATACCTGAGTGTCCACCGCCCTTGTTGGGAAGGGATTTACTGTCTAAAGTAAATGCCCAAATTCATTTCAACCACGGACAAGTGTCGGTTTTAGATGGGACCGGGCATCCTCTTCAGGTCTTGTCTCTGGCATTAAAAGATGAATACAGACTCTACTTGCCAGAGGCCCCAGTGACAATAAGCCCCAAAGTACAACCATGGGTTCAAAGATACCCTCAGGCCTGGGCTGAAACTGCAGGAATGGGACTAGCCAAACAGAGGCCCCCTATCATTGTGGAACTGAAAGCCAGTGCTTCCCCGGTGAGGGTACGACAGTATCCCATGAGTCAGGAGGCTCGACAAGGAATTACTCCTCATATACAACGCCTCATAGACGCTGGGGTCCTGAAAAGGTGCCGGTCCCCATGGAACACTCCCCTGTTGCCTGTGAAAAAGCCTGGGGGAACTGATTTTAGACCGGTTCCAGATCTACGAAAAGTCAACAAACGGGTGAATGATATTCATCCTATGGTTCCTAACCCTTATACATTGCTAAGCAACTTGCCTCCAAACTACATTTGGTACACTGTTTTAGATTTAAAAGATGCCTTTTTCAGTTTGCCTCTTGCCCCCGCAAGCCAAGAGATCTTTGCCTTCAAATGGCAAGAAGACGGTGGTCAGACCCCTGTGCAGCTGACATGGACTCGCTTACCACAGGGTTTCAAAAACCCGCCCACGTTATTTAATGAGGCCCTGGACGAAGACCTCCATGAGTATCGGGTTGAACACCCTACCATTGTTTTATTACAATATGTTGATGACCTTATGCTGGCAGTGGCTACAGAGAAAGAGTGCCAAGAGGCAACAGGTGACCTTCTCCAAACCTTGGGGACTTTAGGTTACAGGGCTAGTGCCAAAAAGGCCCAGATTGCCAAGCAAGAGGTTACATACCTCGGTTATAAGATAAAACAGGGCCAGAAGTGGCTAACACAGGCTATAAAGAAAACCATCCTCCAGATCCCTGAGCCGGCTAACCGTAGACAAGTGAGAAAATTTCTGGGAATGGTGGGATATTACCAGTTATGGATCTTGGGGTTTGCAGAAAAGGCCAGGCCCCTATATGAGGGGACCAAAAAAAACAAGGACTGGAAATGGACTGAGCCAATAAAAGAGGCCTTCCAAGAGCTCAGGCGAGCCTTGCTAAAAGCTCCTGCCCTTGCCCTCCCTGATCCATCTAAGCCTTTCCAATTATTTGTAGATAAAAAGCGGGAGATAAGAAAAGGGGTACTAACACAGAGATGGGGACCATGAAAGCGACCTGTAGCTTACCTTTCCAAGAGACTGGACCCAGTGGCAGCCGGATGGCCACCTTGCCTCCGTATCATCATGGCCACCGCGCTCTTAGTCCACGATGCTGATAAACTGACTTATGGACAGAGACTCTTGGTCTACACTCCTCATGCCATAGAGAGAGTTTTAAAGCAACCCCCAGGTAAATGGATTTCTAATGCCCGCTTGACGCACTACCAGGCCTTGCTACTTGACACCCCACGGATTCATTTCCAAACGCCCTGCACTCTAAATCCGGCCACTCTTTTGCCCAATCCGGGGGAAAATAGCCCCCTCCATGATTGTGATGAGATACTGGCCGGGGTAACAGCAATGCGAAAGGACTTAACCGATACTCCACTGGATAACAGTGAGCTAAAATGGTTCACAGACGGCAGCAGTTATGTAAAAGATAGACAGAGACGGGCGGGAGCCGCAATAGTAGATGACTCTGGACAAACGATATGGGCAGAGGCCCTTCCCCCAGATACCTCAGCACAAAAGGCAGAGTTAATTGTCCTGATTCAAGCATTAGAGAGAGCCAAAAAAAAAAATAATAATAATAACTATCTTCACTGACAGTCGCTATGCTTTTGGCACGGTACACATCCAGGGCCCGATGTATCGGGAACGGGGGTTTTGACAGCTAAAGAAAAAAAAAATTAAAAACTTGCCTGAAATCCGTAGACTTTTAGAGGCTGTACAGATGCCTCAGGCTGTGTCAATAGTACACGTACCTGGACATCAGAAGGGTGACAGCCCCATGGCACGAGGGAATTGTGCCCCAGACCTGGCAGCTAGAAAAGTAGCTGATGAAGATTTCATCACCCCTGTGTTGGCGATCGGACTTCCACCTCCAGGTATGGGAACTCTGCCCCCAACCCCTGAGTATTCATCCACAGACTTTGCTTGGATCCAAAAACACATCAACCTTCAAAAAGATAAAGATGGATGGTACTGAGACTCAGACGGCTACTTGATACTCCCTGCTCAGTTGGGACGGCAACTATGTGAACATTTGCACTTGTCTACTCATCTGGGAAAAAAAAAGACTGATGCTCTTTCAAACTGCACACCTACGATTTCCCCGGGCACCAGACAACTATAAAAAACATAGTGCATGCTTGTAAGGCGTGTCAACAGATGAGGCCAGGAAAAGGACAACATGCAGGACTGAGGTATCGGGGAGAAGGACCAGGGCAACACTAGGAAATAGATTTCACCGAGGTAAGGCCAGGCAAGTATGGTTACCGGTACTTGTTAGTGTTGATGGATACCTTCTCAGGGTGGGTAAAAGCTTTTCCTACAAAGGAAAAAACTGCGATGATAGTGGCAAAAAAGATTAAAAAAAAAATAGTTCCCAGGTTTGGCCTGCCAGTGACCATCGGCTCTGATAATGGACCTGCTTTTGTGAGTCAAATAGTTCAGAGCCTTGCCCTAGCCCTGGGGACTAAATAAAAGTTACATTGTAAATACAGTCCACAGAGCTCAGGGCAAGTAAAAAAAATAAATCGGACTCTAAAAAAACTTTAACTAAATTGGCTATAGAGACTGGCGGGGACTGGGTGACCCTCCTTCCCTTCGCCCTCTTCCGTGCGCGTAATACTCCTTATCAACTTAATCTGACCCCATTTGAGATTCTGTATGAGAGACCTCCCCCTGTATGTCCAATATTTAAAGGGAAAAAACTACCGCCTCCCACGCTGGGGCAACTCCAAGAGGCCTGGATGGCCTTAAGCAAGGTGCACTCTCGTGTCTGGAAACTGCTCCGGGAAATACATGTGAGTCAAAATAAGGGAACTATTCCCTCACATGACATTGGCCCCGGAGACTGGGTATGGGTCAAAAGGCACCAAACCAAGGCACTAAAACCCAAATGGAAGGGTCCTTATGTTGTTCTTCTTACCACCCAACTGCCCTAAAGGTCGACGGTATCGGGCCTTGGATGCATTGCAACCACGTACGCCCAGCTGCTTCAGCAGAGCAAGAAGACGCTAAAAAAAAATGGGAAACATCTCTGCACCCGTCCAACCCCTTGAGGCTAAAGCTTCGAAGGCACCAACAGGACCAGGACAACTCGGCTGGGCCATCTTTTGGATGACCCAGTTACTCTGCTCCGGAGTTGCCAGCGTGAACCCGCATCAACCCGTCAAAATCACCTGGAAGCTGCAAAATGGACTAACACGAGAGGTGCTAAACTCCACTACCGCAATACATCCACCAAACACATGGTGGCCAGACTTGTACTTTGACCTCAAGCCGATGGTAAATGTGCCTTGGGCTAGGGGTTATCTCCGAGAACAAGGGTTCTGGGCATGCCCAGGCGCACCCAGACATGACTGAAAGACCTGTGGGGGGGCACAAGACTCATTATAAAACTTGAGATTGTTACTTCTAATGATGGACCTCGGCACTGGGAAGTAAAAAATCGAGATTTACTTAATTTTTCATTCGCCAAGCCCCTCCCTAGGGTCCTCGGAGATCCAACTTTTAGCTGTGAAAGTTGCAATTATGCACAAGTCAAAATAAGGTTCAATCCAAAAAAAAGCAAACAGGAGGGGATTAGATCTGCTCTTTCTGCAACAAGGGGGACTCTGTGCTGCCCTAGGAGAAGAGTGCTGTTTCTATGCAGATCATACAAAAATAGTTAAAAAATCTATGGCCAAAGTAAAAAAAGGACTGGCCCCACGTAAACAAGAACGTGAGGCTCAACAGAGATGGTTTAAATCTTGGTTTCAACAATCCCCTTGGCTGACTACCTTAATCTCCACCTTGCTAGGACCCCTGCTAGTACTTTTACTAATGCTTACCTTCGGCCCATGTATTATCAATAGACTTGTAGCCTTTGTAAAGGAACGCATAAATACAGTACAGCTGTTTGTGCTTCGACAACAATATCAAACGGTGTCTCAGGACCAAGAGGAACATTCCTCTATATGATCTAAGGACAGGGGGGAATGTTAGGGACCAAACGACGGGCTCTAGGACCTGAGTCATGTTTACCAGAAAGAGACAGGATATGCGCTCATCCTGCCTGGCCAATCATGTAACGCCAGCTACTCCTGTAACTGAGACAAAGAACTGCCTGTATATAAGCCGCCATACTCCTTTGTTCGGGGCTCTTGTCAGATTCCCTTGTGTGAGATGAGACTTGGGCCCTAGCGCGCTAGAAATAAACAAACTCCCTTCTTGCGTCTACAATACTGTGGTGGACTTGCTCTCTCAGTTGGTTCGGAGATACGGGCTCGGAGCATAACAGTCCCCTTCTCCTCCTGCCCCCAATCCCTCCCAGCATCAGAGTCTTTCCTAGTGAGTCAACTCTTCACATGAGGTGGCCAAAGTATTGGAGTTTCAGCTTTAGCGTCAGTCCTTCCAATGAACACCCAGGACTGGTCTCCTTTAGGATGGACTGGTTGGACCTCCTTGCAGTCCGAGGGACTCTCAAGAGTCTTCTCCAGCACCACAGTTCAAAAGCATCAATTCAAGTGTACATATGTCAATCCCAATTTCCCAATTAATCACATTCCCTCTTTCCCCCTTGGTGTCTAGGCATTCATTCTCTACATCTGTGCCTCTCTTTCTACTTTGCAAATAAGTTCAGTTCAGTCACTCGGTCATGTCCGACTCTTTCGACCCCATGGACTGCAGCCCCCCAGGCCTCGCTGTCCATCACCAACTCCCACCTTCAATGTTTCCCAGCATCAGGATCTTTTCAAATGAGTCAGTTCATCGCATCAGGTGGCCAAAGTATTGGAATTTCAGCTTCAGCATCAGTCCTTCCAATGAATATTCAGGACTGATTTCCTTTAGCATGGACTGGTTGGATCTCCTTGCAGACTCTTAAGAGTCTTCTCCAACACACCACACAAAAGCATCAATTCTATGGCGCTCAGCTTTCTTTATAGCCCAACTCTCACATCCATACATGACTATCAGAAAAAACACAGCTTTGACTAGATGGACCTTTGTTGGCAAAGTAATGTCTCTGATTCTTAATATGCTGTCTAGGTTGGTCATAACTTTTCTTCCAAGGAGCATCTTTTAATTTCATGGCTTCAGTCACCATCTGCAGTGATTTTGAAGCCAAATAAATAAATAAATAAATAAAGTCTGTCACTGTTTCCATTGTTTCCCCATCTATTTGTCATGAAGTGTTGGAGCTGGATGCCATGATCTTAGTTTTCTGAATGTTGAGTTTTAAGCCAACTTTTCCACTCTCCTCTTTAACTTTCATCAAGAGGCTTTTTAGTTCTTCTCTTTCTGCATAAGGGTGGTGTCATCTGCATATCTGAGATTATTGATATTTCTCCCGGCAATCTTGATTCCAGCCTGTGCTTCATCCAGCCCAGCATTTCTCATGATGCATATAACAAGCAGAGTGACAATATACAGCCTTGATGTACTCCTTTCCCAATTTGGAATCAGTCTGTTGTTCCAAGTCCAGTTCTAACTGTTGCTTCTTGACCTGCATACAGATTTCTCAGGCGGCAGGTCAGGTGGTCTAGTATTCCCAATCTCTTTAAGAATTTTCCACAGTTTGTTATGATCCACACAGTCAAAGGCTTTGGTGTAGTCCATAAAGCAGAAGTAGATGTTTTTCTGGAACTCTCTTGCTTTTTCGATGATCCAACAGATGTTGGCAATTTGATCTCTGGTTCCTCTGCCTTTTCTAAAGCCAGCTTGAACATCTGGAATTTCACAGTTCATGTATTGCTGAAGCCTGGCTTGGAGAATTTTGAGCATTTCTTTGCTAGCTTGGAGATGGGACCTTTTGAAGGAGGTTTTCATTATCTTCATTTACCTCCACCATAGTTTGGTCTCAGGTCAAATAACAGGGAGGGAGCACAGCCATACCCATTGACAAAAAATTGGATTAAAGATTTACTGAGCATGGCCTCGCCCATGAACAAGACCCAGTTTCCTCTCAGTCAGTCTCTCCCATCAGCTTCCATAAGCCTCTTATCCTTCTCCATCAGAGGGCAGACAGACTGAAAACCACAATCACAGAAAACTAACCAATCTGATCACATGGTCCACAGCCTTGTCTAACTCAATGAAACTATGAGCCATGCCATGTAGGGCCACCCAAGACGGACAGGTCATGGTGGAGAGTTCTGACAGAATGTGGCCCACTGGAGAAGGGAATGGCAAACCACTTCAGTATTCTTGCCTTGAGAGCTCCATGAACAGTACTGAAAAGGCAAATAGGTTCATTTGTGCCATTTTTCTAGATTCCACATACTCCACATGCTACATGGGTTGCTTACAGATTTGGCAATACTGAATAAACTGATAAAAACATCTCACATACAAGTTTATGTGAAGACGTATGCTTTCATTTTTCTTGAGAAAATACCTAGGATTTTTATTGCTGGGTAAAATGGAATGCCTAACTATAAGAAACTAACAAGCTGTCTTCAAAGTAACCATAACATCTCGCATTCATATATATTCATACTCTGCTGCCTTGTAAGCACTTGATATTATTTTTTGTTTCCTGTTTTGGGTGGTTTTTCTTAGCCATTCAAATAGGTGTGCAATAACACACCAATTTTTTTCTTTTTTAACTGAGATATGATTGATGCTATTTTATGTTACAGGTGAACAACATAGTGATTCACAATTTTTAAAGATCATGTTCCATTTATAGTTATTATAAACTATTGGCTATATTCCCTGTGTTGTACAATTTTTCCATGTAGCTTATTTATTTTGTATATACTAGTTTACACCTTTTAATCCCCTACCTCTTTCTTGCCCCTCTCCCCTTCTTTCTCCCTACTGCTAACCACTAGTTTGTTTTATTTGTGAGGCTGTTTCCTTTTTGTTATATCCCTAGTTTGTTTGTTTTTAACTCCACATGAAAGTCACACTTATCTTTCTCAGTTTAACTTATTTCACTTAACATAATGCCCTCCAAGTCCATCCATGTTGCTGGAAATGGCAAAGTTTCATTCTTTTTCATGGCTGAATAGTATTCTATTGTATATGTATATCACTTCTTTTTAACTCATTCATCTTTTGATAGACACTTAAGTTGTTTCCATGTCTCAGCAATTGTAAATAATGCTGCTATGAAAGTTGGGGTGTATAAATTTTTTCAAATTAGTGGGTTTTTTTTTCAGTATTCCCAGGAATGGAATTACTGAATCATATGATAATTTTATTTTTAATTTTTTGAGAAACCACCATGCTGCTTTTCACAGAGACTGCACAAAGTTATATTCACACCAATACCATATGAAGGTTCCCTTTTCTCTACATCCTTGCTAACATTTGTTATTTATGGTCTTTTTAGTGATAGCCGTTCTGAAAGGTGGGATGTCCCATCTCTTTTTCTTTTAATTTGCTTTTCTCTGATTATTGGGCCTATATTATATGTTTTCATGTGTCTGTATGTCTTCTGTGGAGAAATGTCTACTCAGGTATTCTGCCCATTTTTTTAATCTGGCTGTTTGTTTTGTTTTGTGTTTTGATTTTGAGTTGTATGAGCTGTTTATATATTTCAGATATTAACTTCTTATGAGTCATATCATGACCAAATATTTTCTCCCATTCAACAGGTTGTCTTTTCATTTTGTCAACGGTTTTCTTTGCAGTGCAAAAAGCTTTAAGTCTATTAGATCCCATTTGTTCATTTTTGCTTTTATTTCCTTTGCTTTAAGGGACAGATCCAAAAAATATTGCTATGATTTATGTCAAAGAATGTCCTGCCTAGGTTTTATTCTAGGAGTTTCATGGTTTCTGTTCCTACATTTAGGTCTTTAATTCATTTGGAATTAATGTTTGCATATGGTATGAGAAAACATTCCAATTTCATTTTTTACATGTAGCTGTCCAGTGGGTCTGAGTGAACTCTGGGAGTTGGTGATGGACACGGAGGCCTGGTGTGCTGTGACTCATGGGATCGCAAAGAGTCGGACACGACTGAGCGACTGAACTGAGCTGTCCAGTTTTCCCAGCACTGTTCATTAAAGAGACTTTTTCTCCACCATACATTCTCATCTCCTCTGTCATCGATTAAGCGTAAGTATGTGGGTTGACTTCTAGGCCCTCATTTCTGTTCCATTCATCTCTGTGCCTGTTTTTGTGCTGGCACCATACTGTTTTAGTCACTGTAGCTTTGCAGTAAAGTCTGAAGTCAAAGAGGATGATTCCTCCAGCTCTGTTGCTCTTTCTCAAGATTGTTTTGGCTATTTGTGTTTCCATACAAAAAGATTTTTAATTGTTTGTTCCGATTCTGTGAAAAATGTCTTTAGTATTTTGATAGGGATGATGTTTTTTAGTTTGTGTTTTACTAATGACTGTAATATGTAATAGTAATATGTAGCATCTTTTCATATGCATATTTGCCTTTCAGGTCACTTCTTAATTAAAATGTCTGTTTAAATCTTTTGCCCATTTTTAAAAATTAGATTGTTTCCTTTTTGAGATTTGAGAATTTTTTTTCATAGATTCTGGTTATCAGTCTTCTTTCAGGTACATGGTTTACAAATCTTTTCCTTCCATTTTCATACTGGTGTCTTTTAATGATCAGAAATTTTAAATTTTTATAAACTCCAATGTATCAAAATTGCCTTTTATCGTTTCTGTTTTTGTATTCTATCTAAAAACACCTTTGACTAATTCAAAGTCACAAAGATTTTCTTCTACACATTTGTTTAGAGGTTTTATAGTTTTGTGTTTTATATTAGTTCTATGATTCATTTGAAGTTAATCTGAGATACAGATCAATGTTAGGTTTTGGGGGTTTTTTTTGCATGTTTTCCCAGTTTCCCTAGTATCATTTGCTACAGACTATCTTTTCATCATTGAATTGTCTTTGTCTTTTTATTAAAAATCAACTGATCATATATGCAATGTATTTCTAGACTCTGTTGAGTTCTGTTAAACTGTATGTCTAAATTCTTGCCAACACCACAGTTTTGATTACTATATCTTTATAGTAATTCAAGCACTCTGAATCCTCTAATTAATCTTGGATTCAGATCCTTTTTGTTTTCCACGTACACTTTAGAACAAACTTCTTGATCTCTACAAAAAAAGAAAAAATACCTTGCTAAGATTTTGATTAGGATGATGTTGTAGCTACAAACTGCTTTGTGTAAAGAACTGACATCTTGACACTACTGAATCATCCAATCCATTAATCCATGTATATGTCTCCATTTATTTAGATCTTTTTTACATATTTTGCTAGATTAATTCCTAAAAGTATTATTTTACGATTTAAGTTGCTATTGTTATTGTTGTTTGGGTACTATTAGAAATAAAGAATTGCTGTTTGTTATTTCAACACTTAATTATTACTAATGTGTAAAGGTGCAATTAATTTTAGTGTAATGGATTATATCTGCAACTTAATGAAATTCATTTATTGGATTTAATAACATTTTTCTAGATTGAGATTTTTATATGTATACAATCATGTCATCTGAGAATAGGCAGTTTATTGCTTCCTTTATAATACAAGTTCCTTTTATTTCCTTTTCTTACATTATTGAACTGACTAGAACCTACAGCACATTGATTAATTGGTATAATGAGAGCAGACATCCTTGCCTTGACAATCTTAGGGAGAAATACTCATATGATGTTCACACAATATATTATGTATATCTTTAGATTTTTCACAGATACCCTTTACCAGGTTAAGGAAGTTTCTATTTCCTGCTGGCTGAAAATTTTTATTCTGAATAAATGTTGACTTTTGTTACATAATTTTCCTATATCTAATCAAAATGATTATATGGTTTTTCCTTTCTAGGCTGTTGAATTACATTACTTTTCAAACATCAAACCAACCTTCATTCCTGAGAGAAACCCCATTTGGTCATGATGTATTGTCATTTCTATATCTTATATTCAATTTACTATTTTTAAAGGATTTTCATTTTTATGTTTGTGGGTGATGTTCATCTGTAATTTTCTCATAATGTAATTCTCCAGTTTTTGTCATTAGAGTGATGCTAATTTCACAATAAACCGGGAGAGTCAGTGCGATTAGAAATCTGGGAAAGAGCTGTTTGCTCTTTTTCCATCTGGCTTTTAGCTATGGTTCTAGAGTTGAATTTTTGGGGGCACCAAAATCACTGCAGATGGTGATTGCAGCCATGAAATTAAAAGACGCTTACTCTTTGGAAGAAAAGTTATGACCAACCTAGATAGCATATTCAAAAGCAGAGACATTACTTTGCCAACAAAGGTCCGTCTAGTCAAGGTTATGGTTTTTCCAGTACTCATGTATGGATGTGAGAGTTGGACTGTGAAGAACTGATGCTTTTGAACTGTGGTGTTGGAGAAGACTCTTGAGAGTCCCCTGGACTGCAAGGAGATCCAACCAGTCCATTCTAAAGGAGATCAGCCCTGGGATTTCTTTGGAAGGAATGATGCTAAAGCTGAAACTCCAGTACTTTGGCCACCTCATGTGAAGTGTTGACTCATTGGAAAAGACCCTGATCTGAGAGGGATTGGGGGCAGGTGGAAAAGGGGACAACAGAGGATGAGATGGCGGGATGGCATCACCGAATTGATGGACGTGAGTTTGAGTGAACTCCAGGAGATAGTGATGTACACGGAGGCCTGGCATGTTGCGGGAGCTGGTGATGGACAGGGAGGCCTGGCGTGCTGCAGTCCATGAGGTCGCAAAAAGTCAGACACGACTGAGCGACTGAACTGAACTGAACTGGAGTTGAAAGAACAGTCATGTCTCTTCAGTAGAAATCTGCATTTGAAGGGAATGGATGTTGATTTTCAGCATAACCATTAGAAATCAAGAAAACAAAACCTCACAGTTATGGGGATCTTTTCTTCTGAGTGACAAAAAGACTATGCCATTTATACAATGGCAGACACAGTTCTGTCGGTGACTGACCAGTGTTTTTTGTTTAGGTTCCTTGGTCGTCAAATCTAAGGACCATGGGAGAAACAATATTGATTCAATAATTACCACTCTCAGAAACTGAAATTAAAGGGCCAGGATGACCACTAAATTTTCACTTTGTCTGGGTATATAGATGACAGCACACTTTCTCCATGCTAAGGAAGTACACTTTGAAGATTCACATTTCATGGAGAAAAATATAGATTAGTGCTTCCAACAAGATTTTCTCTTATGATGAAAAAGGTCCATATTTGTGATGTTGATAGGGTAGGCACTAGTCATATGTGGCTACCAAGCTCTTGAAAATGAAACTGGAGTGACTAAGAAAGTAAATTTTAATTTTATTTTGATTTTTAAAGTTTAGATTTAAAACCACATGTGGCTAGTGACTACCAAATTGGACAGTACAACAATAGAATGCTAATTTTGCCTCTTGAAAAGTTTTAAGTTTTCACTAAGGAAAGACCAAAAAAAGAAAAAAACTTGGGAACAAAGTTGTAAGTTTAGAGATACAAGCTTTACTGTACAACCTGTAGGTAAAATTTCCATCAGACTGCAAACTAATGGAATCTCAATGTTTCTTCAGTTCAGTTCAGTCGCTCAGTCATGTCTACCTCTTTGCAACCCCTTGGACTGCAGCATGCCAGGCCTCTCTGTCCATCACCAACGCAATGCTTCTTAAGTGAATTCTATTCTGACTCACTTTGGTATTATTACCGTCAGACTGGCAAAAGTACCAAGTTGACAATGGATGGCAACGTCATTGTTTTTTTGGAAACAGATGTTCTTCTGGCGCTCTGTACTTTTATATTTATATTCTCTGTGGGAAGCATCAAATTGAATATTCAAAATGGCTTCTTTAAAGTTCGATTCCCACACACTGAATACATGTTTTGGCTCTTGGTAGTGTGAATGCCTGAACTTCATATCACCAATAGAAGATTCAAAAAGGAATCAAACTTCATTTTTGTTGTTTGTTTCTTGCTGTCTGATTTCATTTTCCAGCTCCTCTTTCTCTTGCTTTCTTTCATATTTATTTCCTAATAACTAAGCTAGATGAGGGGAACAATTAAAACAGATGGCATGCTTGGGAGTGGCATTGAGCTTGACTCCACTTCTATGCATTTCTCTCAAAGGACCCTTTATGTTAAACCACTTAGTTGCTATCAGAGATACTCAGTGAACACAACTTAGAGATTCATCAAAATGACAAAACTGAGTGGCTCCAGGGCAGGAAAAGGTCACCAGACTCTGTACAGCGCTTGATCTGTTTGAGTCCTTAACAAATGCTCTCAGGACGGTGATGCCTTTGTTCTCATCTATTCTGGTGGAAATGATTTAGTGAATGGTCTGCACCTTTCTCTCCCTTCAATGTCACCCTTGACCCCTCACCCCCACCCTTTCACATTAGATCTTTTTGCTTCACTGGCCTTTCCGGATGAGGAAGAGTCTCACCAAATCAAGAATGCACCTTTTGAGAAGAGGTCAATTAGTCCTGGGGAGTAATGAGGACTAAGCTGCTCTCTCCACTTTGACCATTGATTGAAACACTATTCACAGGCTCCAGGGTGCTAGTGAGGCAGCACTCTGGGAACTGACGAGGGACTTCACCCTCCATTCCCATAACCCATGCCCAGTCACGCCAGAGAATCAGCCACCAGCCAGAGCTCCCTCCCACCCAGCCACACGGTAACCAAAACAAGCCCCTCTGTGTCCACTTTCTGTGGCGTGTAATTGCCAGCTGGTGAAAGAGAAGAGTAGAAAGGAAATGTATTGAGAGAACTCTGACAGAATGATCATAACAAGGATTCTGAGGCGCCAACCCTGCGTGCCAAGAGCCAAATCTATGGCATGGCCCAGACCTGCAGGCTGGAAAGTGCAGGAACCACTCCATCACAATGTGGCCCTTTCGCCAATGCCATGCACACCACAAGGGCAGTTTGTGCTTCCTAAAGCCATTGAGCCTCAGCGTCAGGAGGCCATGAAGGTCCTTTACCCTTTCTCAGCTTGAAGATTCCCCTTCAAATCCTTCACAAGTGGCCACCAAGGAGACAGCACTGTTTCCCTAGAATAGATTCAAATTGAACCAAATAATTCATAATTTATCAAACTTTCCTTGATTTTATTATTTCTGCCCCAAGATAAATTCCTATTGTCCTTTCAATTGTGCCTCATAAGGTATAACATTGAGGTTATTCCCTGTCCTGGTCACTCTCATAGTCTCAAGGTCAGTAAGGACATTAAAGCTCAGCCATATCTACACAGATGTCTTTCAGTTCAGTTCAGTTTAGTTCAGTCACTCAGTCGTGTCCAACTCTTTGTGACCCCATGAACTGCAGCACGCCAGGCCTCCCTGTCCATCACCAACTTCTGGAGTTTACCCAAACTCATGTCCATTGAGTCAGTGATGCCATCCAGCCATCTCAACCTCTGTCATCCCCTTCTTCTCCTGCCCCCAATCCCTCCCAGCATCAGGGTCTTTTCCAATGAGTCAACTCTTCGCATGAGGTGGACAAAGTATTGGAGTTTCAGCTTCAGCATCAGTCCTTCCAAAGAACACTCAGGACTGATCTCTTTTAGAACGGACTGGTTGGATCTCCTTGTAGTCCAAGGGACTCTCAAGAGTCTTCTCCAACACCACAGTTCAAAAGCATCAATTCTTTGACACAGCTTTCTTCACAGTCCAACTCTCACATCCATACATGACCACTGGAAAAACCATAGCCTTGACCAGAAGGACCTTTGTTGACAAAGTAATGTCTCTGCTTTTTAATATGCTATCTAGGTTGGTCATAAGTTTCCTTCCAAGGAGTAAGTGTCTTTTAATTTCATGGCTGCAATCACCATCTGCAGTGATTTTGGAGCCCCAAAAAATAAATTCTGACACAGTTTCCACTGTTTCCCCATCTATTTGCCATGAAGTGGTGGGACCAGATGCCATGATCTTAGTTTTCTGAATGTTGAGCTTTTGTTTACTGACCTCTAAATGTTTTATTGGAGTTTAGCAGAGTAGGGTCTGAGGTGTGTGAAGATTGTGGAGGTAGGAGGTCAGGGGAAGGGGCAGGGGCAGTATCTTTAATCTATCGCTGAAGCTGAATTGGGTTAGGGTAGGAGTAGTGGAGGCAGGAACTAGTTTTCTCACTGTGGAAGCCTTCAGTCTTAGAAATGTGTTAAGTTGCTTAAGTCGTGTCTGATCCTTTGCGACCCTCTGGACTATAGCCCACTAGGCACTTCTATCCATGGGATTCTCCAACGTACTGGAGTGTGCTGCCATGCTGTCCTCCAGGGGCTTTTCTCAACCCAGGGACCAAACCTGCATCTCTTATGCCTTCTGCATTGGCAGGTGGGCTCTTTACTACTACCACCACCTGGGAATAATTGTTTAATTTTTGAGCACCTTTTCAGAACTATACCAGGCATTTCCCATATATTAATCCTTACAATAAAAATAAACCTTGCTGTTCTCATATGCAATGAAAGTATGAGGCTCTTAGAGAGGTAAGTGATTTGTCCAAGGTCATATAGTTAATATGTGGCAAATAACATGTTAATCCAAAACTTCTGACTTAGAATCATATCTCCTGATCAATACCATATCCTCAAAACATACAAACTATCAAGGTTCAGATATTCTCTGTTTTGACCTTTCAGATCTGTCCAGTCATTCCTCTTTGGTCTGATGTTTCTTGGCTTAGCTTATTACCTGCTATGACCTTCGATTCCTTCATGATCATTCCAGACTTTCTGCTCTGAACTTGTATATCTTCCTGATACCACAAACTAGCCTGAGTCCCTGGAGATCCCCTTGTTGTTATGTGTGGACACACACTTGAGCCCCCTCAAGAGAAAGGGAGATTCCAGCCCCTTGAATCATTGAGTCCACGTGTTTCTTCCCAGAAAGTTCTGTGAAATGATACTCTTGGTGGTAAAGAGAAAAGTTAGCTCTTTAGCTCTAGGCTTCCAAACACCACTAGGTGAGTTTTAAATTCTCCAAATTTTTCTGCTAAATGTTCATGTAAGTGTGTGTGTGATTTTTCTCAAAGAGTTCAAAGTCCCACGGATGTTTCCTGAGTTGTCAGAAAGTGAAAGAAAAACTAGAACAAGCATCCAGTTGTTTAAAGGCTCATTAAATTGGCTTTCAGCTCATACCCAAATGATGTAGTCAAATCTCCAGAGACCTTTTTAAGCTATCCTGCTTGTAATGCAATTCAGTTGACTGAGAGCCATTAGAAAGTTCACAGTAGAAATCCACCGAGGTTGAATGTGGCCATGGTTTTCTGACTGAAGAACCTGTTTCTCATGAACTGAAGACAACTTTGTACTTTACCAACTGTTTCATAGACTAGAGCCTCAGGTCGTTCCATCTTTGAAAGTTACAGCATTCAAGTAAACACAGTCCAACAAATATAAGTAATTAAAAGCAATTCCCATCTTTTTGTGAATATCTTAAAAGATGTCAAAGAGAACCAATTTATTACAACAGTGTTTCTTAAAAGTCTCTATTATTTTTCTTCTCAATATTAGTCAAACTCCCAACTTCCTCAAAGCTTCTCCCTACATACTTTACTTTCAACTTCCAGTCCCCAAATCTTCCTCTAAAATTAAGTTGGCACAGACCTATTCTTTCCTCTTGATATCCCCTACCCAGAGGTTTTCTTGGAACCCACAGGAGTCCACTCTGTCTTCATTCATGTGCAATCTCCCAGTGCAAGGTAGTTAACGCCCTATGGATAAACCCTGACTGATGGAGAATAGGAGCAGATTAATAAATGTTTTCTAGTTTCTTCCCCTTTGCATTTCATAAGCATTTCACATTGTCCTAGAGAGGGAATTTGTGAGATACTTAATATCTTTTAGTAAATTCCTCTTTTTTTTTTTTTTTTACGTGAAGTAGTCAGAGTGAATTATGTTGTTTGCAATCAAGAATCACATCCTATAAAGATTCCAATAGTAGTTGTTTGAGTTCCAGTTTCCCTGGGTCCTTGACAACACTGGTTATTACCAATTAAAAGAAGCAAACAAAATGAAACAAAAATATTGCCTTAAGGTCCAGACTTACAGGACAAAAAAAAGCAAATAAATTTTTACAGAGTGCCCACAGCTGAGCTAGCTCTTAACTCTGTAGCTACTAACTGGGTTTGGGATTCATTTAAACCAGTGATCATAGGAATTTAGCTAGAAGGCCATTTCCATCCTTTTATTACTCTGATCACTTCGTATTGTGACCCCAGGTTTCATGTGATGCTTGGTGGAAAACATGTGTTTTGCAAAGCATGACTGTTTCTGGTTGGTAAACAAGAAGATGGGTTTTTCTGACCTGCTGGAGGTTATCATTGATTCCTTCTCTACTGAGGAACCAGTTCCCAAGGCATTTATCCAAATTGCCTTGCCTCATAACAGCTTCTCAAACTCATCTATTAATGTACCCCTAACAGTAGAGCAAATATATTCACTTTGGGATACAGTGGCAGGGTAAGGAGTGTCACAGTTTGAATTTAAGACATTTTTGAAATTCTGTTCTTATCAAAAAATTAATTTAATTTTTACATTCTGCTCTCTAAAATGCCAAATCTATGTTTACATTAAAATAATAAGCAAAGTTGCTTAACTAAGGAGAATTTCCATTAAATAAATTAGATGGGAAAATGCATCTATCTCTGCTCCATCCCAAAATGAATTGATCTGATTCAGATGTCAAATATGCTAGTCACACTTCAAGTCTGAAACTTACTTCTCTCTTTGTCACCATAGTCAGTCAGTGACCATCAGATGCATTAAATACAGAGATCAAAATTAATAAATGAAAAAGACAAAATAAAGGCCAGACTGGGACAGAAGAAAACTTAAACTTTAATGTAAAATCTTCAGAGATAAGAGAAAACATTGCCTACTTGAATAGCAGTAACAAGAATGCATGTTATTTTAAAAAGAAAAGAGAGAAACTTTCAGAGAATAGGAAAGAGCTCTTATGAATACATGCAAGATAAATTTTAAAAAGAAGGTACATTTGAGGAAGTCTTCATAGAAGTAGAACAAAAAATGATAACAAATGGGGAAACAGAAGAAAAAAGAATTTTTAGAATAAAAGATCAATTCAGAAAGTCTGATCTCTGACTAACAGGAGTTCCAGAAAGAATACCAAGTAAACAGAAGTTAAAAAAATCAGATAGTATTGGAAACTTTCCCAGAACCAAAGGCCATGAATTTCAGAACTGAAAGGGTCCACTGAGTGCTCAGGACAATAAATAAAAAACAGACCATACCAAGACAAACCACTGTGAAATGTCTGAATATTGGAAATAAAGGAAAATAGCTTAAGAAATCCCAGACAGAAAAAATAGGTCATATACCAAAGGCCAAGAATCAGCAAGGAATTAGATTTTCTAAAAGCACCTTGAAATCTAGAAGATTCTGGAGTAATATTGTCAATATTTCAAAATCTAAAAATATTTTCAGTCTAGGATTTTATAGGCCACTGAACTATAATTTATGTAATTGTACAATAAAGGTTTTCTGATATTCAAGGCCTCAAAAAATTCACTTCCTATATACCTTATGTCGAAAGTTACTGGAGGATGTGTTCCATAAAAACAAGAAAGTAAACAGAAATAAAAAGAATGCAAGATACCCAGAAAGTGAGGAGCATAATCTCAGGAAGAGACATGAAAAGAATTCCTTGAATAACAATAATGGAAATACTTAAGTCAGTGTATATAGGAGGCTTTGAAAGTCCTCAACTTTGGGTTGAGGAAATTAATTAATCCAGAAACAATGTCTCGAAGAGATTTAAAAAAAAAAAAGGCGCCAATTCCTAAAGACATGTTCTTCTGAAGAAATATGCAAACTAATTAGTGTAAGAACATAACACCAAGCAGATTTTTTTAAGACAATTTGAACTCCAGGAAAAACAAAAAGCTGTACAAAAAGAACATATAATCACAGCTATGAGCAGTATTTATATTATCCTAAAAATGCAATTACACTGGGTACTAATTTAACAAGTAATTATGGCTTAACTGCACTGAGAGAGAGTCTTAGAGTACATGTGTGTAAGAGAGTTCAACTTCCATTTCTCATAAGAAAAGTCAATCATTGTAATGTGAAGTAGCAGTATTGTTCTATTATTTAGAAAGATAGAGCAAAATGCCAACAAATGAAAGCAGATGCCTCTGGGGAGCATGACAGAATGAGCAGGCAGGGGACTGCTACTTTATTTAAGTCTTGTGTTACTATTTTTTTTTAATTATGGTAATAAAAGTAATATGTGTATATTACTTTTGGCAAATATATTTAAAGAAAGAAACAGCAAATCAAAATTCTAATGGAAACCCCCAGATTTAATGTGTCAAGAATTAATATAGTTAAAACATAAAATGGGAGGAAGGGGGCATCAGATTCCCACAAAATACCTCCTTGACCTCTCTGGGCCAGATCAAGCCTCTGAGTAATAGAAAGGCTTTGAAGGGAAGGGAGTGAAAAGTTCCCTTCTTCCTTCCCTTGATGGACAATTTTCGGAGATCATTGCAACTGGTCCTCACCACAACTTTTAGGAATAAAGGTAGTGATTTTCTAGGTGAGAAACTAAGTTCCCAAAGGATGAAGAATTTGACTGCAGATATTGTTTATACGTCTTAGCATAAGCCCCAGGCAGTCTGTGGGTGGATTTTCCAATTTGTGACATATTTAAAGCCATTTTACAGATGGGAAAACTGAGGCTTGGCAGACCAAGTGACTTAAGCAAGTCCTACAAATAGTAAGTGGCAGAGCTACAATATGGTGCTAGCCTCCAATACAACAGCCCACTCTGCACCACTGGAGCACATGGAGATTGTGTTTCAATCCTGCTGGGAGCCCCAGGACCAAGCACCCTATGCCTGGCACACAGGACTGTGGAGGAGCTGGAAGGCTTTAAGCAAATACTGAAAATGTATTTGCTCCACTCATGACGAAGGTTGGAAGCTGGGACGAGCATAACAAAGGGTTATGAGTGTTCACTGAGTGTCCAAGGATGGGAACGGATGACGAAGGGTCAATACGCCCGGCCTTGAGGCGTTCGAAGGCTTCCTTCTGACCACCTGTTTCTGAGAGCAAGGACTATTGTTTCATGATAAGACTCACTTTAGAGTTTCGCCAAAGCTGTGTTATGGCTTGGGCGGTGGGAACTGTATTTTATGCTTGAATGTTTTCATGTTTATCTGGAATGGCTACGTGCAAGTCAGCCTTATGCTCTATTCCCTGAAAATTATAAAACTACACAATTGGATAATAAACTTTGTCAGTCCACTAGAGGCTGTCCCTGAGTGTCCTTTTCAGAGTGCAGTTCTCCGAGCCTTACACAGGACTTGCTCAAAGAAGTGGGCAAAGCCCTGAAGAATTCTCATCTGGTTTATCAGCCCAAGAGAATTTTCAGCAGAACAAGTTGCGAAATCCCTCCTCCCTCTACCTGCCATGCACTTGACCTGTGAAGAATTGTGGATACAGCTTCTTCGGGTGGGCCCTCCATCAAAACAAGAGGGAACCATCCAAAGTGGCCCAAAGAGTCAGCTTACAGACTGAGGGCCCAGGCTTTCACACTGAAATGTCACACACTTTAAATTATAGGACAATAACCATTCAGTCTCAAAAAAATAGCAAATTTAAACCTCTCATGCAAAAAAAAAAAAAAATGAAATTGTGGAAACAATTTTGGAACCCACAGAACTTTTGAAAATGTCATTAACAAACTGTGAAATCAGGGAGATAAAAATCAGATGACCCAAGGGGGAACAGCAATCCCCCCGCTCAGGCCCTCACCCTGAGTCACGGAGAGTGGGGTTTCCACGCTGGAAGTCCAGGAGGCACGGGGTCCAGAGCTATTGCATGTCTCCCGCTCCGCACCCCACCCAGGGCAGCAGCCTTTGGAAAGCTCGGAATGAGAGGATTCGCCAGCAGTGAAGCTGGACTTACTGGGGTTTGAGAGCCTAGGACGTGGAAACGAACACCAGAGAAACATATGTTTCTTTAAATCATTCATTACTAGGCATCTCTCATTTTAACAACATCAGAAGGGTAACTGTTGCATAGTGGGGCCAGAACATCATATGTAAAAGCATGTAGGCAGGACCCAACTGCCTATCCTTGTCTTCAAGAATGTGGTCCAACCATCTTTGCTCCCAAGACCCCTGAAAACCTGTAATATCTCCTAGGAGAGCACTTGTCCCTCCTTACCTAAATGCACATTGATGTAAGCATCCTATGATAGGGCAGAAATGTAGGTTTTATGACTTGATTTGCTGGACAGGTATTTTGCCTGTCCAAAGATCCCAGAAGCCACAACTAAGACCCAGCACAGACAAATAAATAAATAAATAAAATGTAAAAAAGAAAGTCAAGTTCACCAATCCATTTTAAAGTGAAAGTCGCTCAGTCGTGTCCTACTCTTTGTGACCCCTTGGACTATACAGTCTATGGAATTCTCCAGGCCAGACTACTGGAGCGGGTAGCCTTTCCCTTTTCCAGGGGATCATCCCAACCCAGGGATCAAACCCAGGTCTCCCACATTGCAGCAGATTCTTTACCAACTGAGCCACAAGGGAAGCCCAAAGACTACTGGAGTGGGTAGCCTATCCCTTTTCCAGCAGATCTTCCCAACCCAGAAATTGAACCGGGGTCTCCTGCATTGCAGACAGATTCTTTACCATCTGAGCTCTCAGGAAAGCCATGTACTATAATACACAGTACAAATGAGCACACCTTACATCATAGTCATTTCCAACAGCTTATCCTGTGGTTATTGCTAAGGCTGTCCCTAAAGATGTTCATGTCAGTGGTTTTTATAACAGGAAAATTTTGAAATCAGGCTGAAGGTCCACTAATACTACATTGTTTCAAGTAATTATTGTACATCCATACACCACACAAAGCTCTACTGTGCTACCAATAAGATGGAGTAGTGAAGGCCTACTTACTGGCAGAGAAAATGCACAGCATGCGGTGCAGGATATTAAAGCGGGCCACGACGCAATACACAGTGTAATACAGTTTATAACATACATATGGATAAAGGGACTGTTCATTCACCCATCTATTCATCAAATATGTAGGACGCACTTCTGCATTCTTTCCGCTCCTGACACCGTTCCAGGCACTGAGTAGATAGCTGTGACCAAAACTTGCAAAGTTCCCACTCTTATACAGTTTACAATGTAAAAAGGCCCAGAGAAAGAAACAAATATTAAACATAATGTCATTGATGGATAATTGCTGTGAATAAAAATTAAAATTAGGGTAAATAATTAGAGTGTGGTGGAGGGGGCCATTTTAAATAGCCTGATTATGGTAGGGTTCTCTGAGGAGATGACATTTGGACAGAAATATACAGGAAGAGGGACAGACTGCAAGACTCTCTCCAGATGACACCAAGTTCAGATGCTGGTGGAAAAGAACAGTGGGCACGTTCAAGGCTCAGCAAGAAGGAGCCGTGGCTGGGAACAAGTAAGAGGTAAGGTCGGTGGGCCAGCAAGGCCAGGGTCTTTTGGAAATCACTGGAGGGTCTGGGCTGGGGCAGGACTCTGGCTACTGTGGGTAACAGTCTACAGGGGGCACAAAAGTGGAGGCAGAAAGACCAGTTCAAAGGCCATTGCAGGAGACGCTCATGGCTTGAATCAGTGTGGTAGTCATGGACTTGGTGAGAAGTAGTTAAATTCTGGATCGATATTAAAGATAGAATTTCCAGGGTTGATCCAGAATTCACAGTGTGAGGTAGATAGAAAAGTGAAATTTTTGGTCTGAATAACTTTGTTAAAAAATGATAATGTCACTTATGGAGCTAGGAAGTACTGGGGAGGAAGAGTTGGGAGGGGAAATCAGATGACTATGTATCAAGGTACATGGTTGTATCAAGGCACTGTTGTAACTGATTTATTTCTATATTTATATACTCATTTAATCATCACAAGAACACGTTGAGGTTACTGTTATTGCATTTGGGAATATGGCTTACTTTTATATTTATCTGAACATGCTCACTTTCTTTGCAATGAAAGTTCAATTTCCTTTACATAAGAAACAAGCGTGTGTGTGTGTGTGTGTGTGTGTGTGTGTGTGTAATGATCCCAGTGAGAAAATAATTATGTATTTATAAATTTTAGTCCTTGGCAAGCCTCTGCGGATTGCTCAGTCTATAGTCTCTTAATTCAACAGATTTTCAGCTCCTTTTCCTGCCGGGTCAGATATGTTCATACACAAGCCCCAGTCTCATGGCCATTCCCAGAGTAACACATGGTTCCCTGCATCCTAGTCGTCATGTAACTCTTTTGTTCATTGACTTTTGAAAACACCAGCATCAGTAACAGAGAAATAAGCATTAAAGGAATAATCTTGAATCTGTTTTACTTTTCTCATACGAAATTTTGCAAATGGACTACTTTAAACCATTATACTTAATACATCCTCACATATTTTGTTTGATACATCTCACCAGTGGGTCCCCACACCAAGCTCTGGTTTGAATGTTTATACAAATCAGATAACTGGAGGGCACTGATTTCTTTTAAAGTTCAACATTTCATAAATGAGGGCTCTCATTTACATTTTGTCTTTTCTCTCCAGTCACTAGCATTTCACCACAGATCTGGCTGTTCTGTCCAACAAGTTTTATCTGCGTGAATGTGTTCACTAGACCGTAGAGAGCAAGGCTGATTGCAGCTCCTCACAATGGATGAACAGGGGGACATTTGGGGCAGGGGCCTCTGCCAGTTGCCATAGTGACAGTCCTGACTGGAGAATCCTGCCACTCCACCTGCCATGGAAACTGATTTGCATGGAATTTTGACTGTCTTCCATTGCTATCTGATACTTTCAGGGTATATAAGTGAAAGAACAAATCAGGTCCAATTTAAAAGGGAAAGTCAGATTGAGATCTCAGCTCATTCTGCTCCTCCAAAATGCTTAATAAGCCCCCTGATGCTGGAGTTACACCAAAGGCAGTCACATTCAATTATTGTCATCCAAAACAAATCTCTCTTTTTATATTCTTTTGAGGATGTAGAGAGGAATCTCATCATAACATGAGTCTTATTAAATGGAATTGGATATGCCTCGAATCAAACTGAGTCTCCTGAACAATCATGAACACTGGAACCAGAAAGGAATTAGAGGGTACACAGTCCAACCACGTCACTTACAGATGAAAAACATGGCCAGATATCTGAGTGACCTTCCCAGAAGCACACAGAATAACGCTCCGCCCTGCGCTCGCTCAGCCCACTGGAGCCTGCCAGGGCCCCTCCCGATGGTCTCTGTTGAACCCCCCGTAGGCCCAGGATAGGAGTCAGGACCCATCCCCACAGTTTCACCATGTGCCTCCTCTCTCCTGGGCCACCTGGGAAAGGGGAAAGCTCGTGCAGGCAGCAGGAGGGATGCTACAGTACCTCAAGCCTGGGAGCCATGGAAGCCTGTGGCCCTGCCCCGAAGTCCAACCGAGAGACTGTGACGGCTTCTTTGGAGGACTAAAGAAAGGGAGAAAGGAGGGGAGAGGTCAAAGGAGGCTCATGGATTTATAGAAATTTAAGGAGACATTAAGGAGACAGAAGTGAGAAGCATTTAAGAATCAAGGTCAAACTTTTAAAAGCCACCTTCAATAACATCTATCATCTAAAAGCCTCTACCCTCCTTATGAATGTTTACTCAAGCTCTGAACAAGATAAAATTCAGATCACAATTGTTGTCTTGACTTACACCTTTCTTCTCTTGCACCTCAGCTATATTTCCTTTAGCGTATCAACGTGTAACAAGTTCTCAGCCTATATCACAGTCAAGAGACAAAAAGCTTATGGTAGGAATAATTTTAAAAATTAAAGGTTGTCATCCTATCAACTATGCAGTAATCAAAATTTCCTTAGCTTTGAGAGAACATTACATGTGAAAATGCAATCTGCATTCAATGCCAACTGTATAAACAGCATACTCCTGACTTTAAGTATTTGTCACAAGCTAGTAACCAACTACTGACTTTTACATATGCTGGAGGGTACTATAAACAGGCTGAGTTTACCTAACAAAAATCTCTACCCTCTGTTTTGATGACAAGAGTGACAATTCCCAGCTAGCCACTCTGTGGAAAGACTTCCTCACAGTGGTGACAAGTCAAAGTGCCATGTGAGTTATGTAGCTAGGTCTGGAGTGTCAGCCAAGAGCAGCTGGTCTGTCCTGGGACTGCACTGTCGGCCTATCAGTTCCTACTAGCTCTAATTCCTGGTTAGCTGTCTCTTGGACTTACTGATTCAGTGGAACCTATAAATAATGTAAGTCACATGCAAATAAATTCACAAGGGAGCACTGCCCCTCTGTTTTGGTAAGAGTGACAGGTGATCTTTCCAGAGACTGGCCTGGCCCCTCCTGATACTGCTGCTGGCTTTGCCACCTGAGTCAGGCTCTTTCCCTCTGAGCCTCCACTCTCTCCTCTGTAGAATCAAGCACGAAGTGAAGAGCAACGACCAGCATCTCAGGCTCTAAATAGAAAGTGTCTATTTATACAGAGGGGTGAGAATGAGAAAGATGTTTCTTATCATTGAAAGCAACCAGCCTTGAGAATTTATGAGACTCACTACAGGCCAGGGCAATTCTTGGCAATTCAGATGCCAGTCTGGGCCAGAGGAAAGAGGGTGTTCATCTGCATATTTGAATAAAGATCTGCAATCCTTTGCAGAACCATTAGCATCTCTATGTGCATTTCTGAGCTGTCTTTCCCTTGGTGAGTACCAGAAACTTCACGATATTGAACCAAGGGCCAGCGTTCCCACATGCCGCAACTAGAAGTTCATTCACATGCTGCAACTAACAGTCCTGCACGTGGCAATGAAGATCAAAGATCCACAAGCCACAACTAAGACCCAGCACAGCCAAATAAATAAATATATATAAAATGTAAAAAGAAAGTCAAGTTCACCAATCCATTTTAAAGTGAAAGTGAAAGTCGCTCAGTTGTGTCCTACTCTTTGTGACCCCATGGACTATACAGTCTATGGAATTCTCCAGGCCAGACTACTGGAGTGGGTAGCCTTTCCCTTTTCCAGGGGATCTTCCCAATCCAGTGATAGAACCCAGGTCTCCCACATTGCAGGCAAATTCTTTACCAGCTGAGCCACAAGGGAAGCCCAATCCATTTTAAACCTAGTTCAATTTTCCAATAGAATAGTATTCAGCATTAAAAAAAGGATATCCTACCATTTGTGACAACATGGATGGTCCTTAAGGGCATCGGCGGTGCTGGTAGTTTAGTTGCTAAGTTGTGTCTGACTCTTCCGACTCCAAGGACTATAGCCCACCAAGCTCCTTTGTCCATGGGATTTCCCAGGCAAGAATACTGAAGTGAGTTGCCATTTCCTTCTCCACTTAAGGGCATTCCATTGAGTGATATAAGAGAAAGACAAAAAACTGTATGTTCTTACTTATATGTGGAATCTAAAAAAGGCTGAATTCATAGAAACAGAGCAGAATAGTGGTTGCCAGGGACTGGAGAGAGGTTGATCAAAGGGTACGAGCTTCCAGTCAGAAGATGAATAAGTTCTCAGGATGTAGTGCACAGCACTTGGACTATAGCTAATAACACTATAGTCTAGATCTGGAGGGTTTCCCTGGTGGCTCAGTGGTGAAGAACCCGCCTATCGGTGCAAGAGATGTAAGACATGTGTGTTTGTTCCCTGGGTCGGGAAGATCCCCTGGAGGAGGGCCTGGCAACCCTCTCCAGTATTCCTGCCTGGAGAATCCCATGGACAGAGGAGCCTGGCGGGCTACAGTCCATGGGGTCGCAAAGAGTCGGACATGGCTGAAGTGACTGAGCATGCACACACAGATCTGAAAGGGTTAAGATGATAAATCTTAAATATTCTCACCACGCCCATACACACACACACAAGATCCCTAACTACTGTATGAGGTGATGGATGTGTTAACCGGCCTTATTGTGGCAATCATTCCATGATATATACATGTATATGGCAGACCATCATATTGTACACCTTAACATACACAATATTCTATGTCAATTACACACCAATAAACCTTGAGAGGGGGAACCTAGCTCACTTTCGAAAGTTAACTCACACTCAGATTTCAGGAACATGCCTGTAACATAGATCAACCCACGGCCTCCCTTGAGGGCATTCTCCTTGTGAGATCACTGCATCTTCCCCATGCTGGGAAAAGAGCCTTTTTTTGTAAAATATCCTAACCCATGAATTAAATTCAGGCCTAGCTCACCCCTGACTACAGAGCACACAAGCAGATCTCTCGGCCTTGGAGCTGATTCCTTCTAAGACCAGTCTCCACTCCCCAAGGCCTCTGGCCCTGCTGCAGTCTTACAAGCGTTCAAGCCAGAGCTTGGTCAACCACTATTATGGAGCTGACAGATTCTTGGCTTTACTGAGTTCTCTCCATCTCCCTATTTTTTTTTTTAAGTGAATAAATAGGTCTAGTTAGGTTTATTATAGGAACAAAAGTTCTTCTGGAAAGCTCATTCTTTTGAATGGTTGAAGTGAAAAATAATATCCCCTCCCCGCCCTTCAGAGTCCACACTGGTTGAAGTAGATGAAAATGCTAGCATTTCCAAGCCCAAGGCTTTGTGTGGGATGGAGAATATAAAATGCCTTTTCTAGCCATTGCGACAGGAACGGAATGCACAGGTTTCTCAAGAGAAGACTCCAAGGCCCACGCTGATCTAATTTATGTATCGTCCTGCCAGGAATAAAACCTCAAGACTGTGGCACTTAGTCAGTGATTATTTGATATTTTATATATTCAGTGCCTATTTGGAAATGGCTTTAAATTGGGGTTTTAACAACCTATAAAGAGAAAAAGTACTCTATTCCTCTTTTAACTTCTGGGCATCTCTGTTGAAAAGCCTTCCTTCTATGGAGGAGAAGATGAACCATGACAGGCGCACACGTTGAAACAGGATGGTTACGAAGCCCAAGGACAGCTTCTCCCTGATCAGGGAGACACACGTGGTGCTCTGTTTGGCTTCAGCTTTCAATGTCAGCAACAATCACTTGGAAGACCTTCCCCAGCAAATTGGACCTCTTGTTTTTGCTCTTTCTCTCTTGGGTGGGAGAGGAGCAGTGGAAGCTGGACCTTGATGGCAGTGGACACACCACATAGCTGTGCTGGCTCTGAGAGAGCAAGGGCTGTGGCAGTGACCCAGGCACTGGCCAAAGAAAGGGAACCCTTAGCGTAAGAAACTGAGCGTCACACTGCCAGCTTTTCAAATTCTTTCTGTTGGCCTTCTTATTTTCCCAATTGTAAGTCCATTTAGAAGACACACTATTGGAAGGACTATTTTTTTTTTTTTAAAAAGGTAAGAAAAGAGAATGTTTAAAAGATCTTAAAATATTTCCTCAGTTCCAAAGATGAGTTTTATTTACCTTGATATCCCATTGTGGTATTAGCTTCCTAGGGCTGCTGTAACAAATCACTGCAAATTGGGTGGCTTCATACAACAGATATTAGTCTCTCCGCGTTCTAGAGGCCAGAAGTCGGAAATTAAAGAGTCAGCAGGGTTGCTCCTGGCGGCTCTGAGCTCACCTCCCAACTCCACACGGCAGCCCACAATTTCCGGCATCACTCGGGTTGTGAAGGCATCATGCCAGCCTCTGCCTCCTTCCTCTCATGCCCTCACACCCACACATCTTCTCCTCTTCCAACTCTTATAAGGACACCAGCAGGGCCCACTCCGATCTGGGATGACATCTCCTTGAGATCCTTACCTTGATTATATTGGCAAAGACCCTTATTCCCAAAGTCACGTTCACAGGTTCTGGGTGCACATGTGTTCAGGTGACCACTCTTTACCCAGGAAGCAGTGACAGAGACACCCTCCTGGAAATCCCCAAGGTTCATAATCATGGCCTCATCTCTAACTTTTCTTGTATTTTTCTTATCTCTGCTTCACTCTCTGCTTCCCTCCTCCTGTAGCACACACACAACACAAACATGTAACTCAATTCAATTACTCCTACCCCACTATCGTGCTGGAAAGGCTGCAGCAAGGTATAGACACCTATAAAAATTAAAGACTCTCTACTGGGAGTTTCTTGGTGGCCTAATGGTTAGGACTCTGCAGGGCCCAGGTGCAGTCCCTGGTCAGGGACTAGAAATTCCCACAGCCAAGTGGCTCAGCCAAACCATCATTGTAGAATGTAACTCTTTTTAATCTAATTTAAATATATACAAAGATGGGCACAATATGGGACAGAAACTGTATGGACCTAACAGAAGCAGAGGATACTAAGAGGTGGCAAGAATACAGAGAACTGTACAAAAAAGGTCTTCATGACCCAGATAACCACAATGGTGTGATCACCCACCTAGAGCCAGACATCCTGGAGTGTGATGTCAAGTGAGCCTTAGGAAGCATCACTATGAACAAAGCTAGTGGAGGTGATGGAATTTCAATTGAGCTATTTCAAATCTTAAAACATGATACTGTTAAAGTGTTGTACTCAATATACCAAATTTGGAAATCTCAGGAGTGACCACAGGACTGGAAAAGGTCAGTTTTCATTCCAATCCCGAAGAAAGGCAATGCCAGAGAATGTTCAAACTACCCCACAACAGCACTCATCTCACACGCTAGTAAAGTAATGCTCAAAATTCTCCAATCCAGGCTTCAGCAATACGTGAACCGTGAACTTCCAGATGTTCAAGCTGGTTTTAGAGAAGGCAGAAGAACAAGAGATCAGATTGCCAACATCCGCTGAATCACAGAAAAAGCAAGAGAGTTCCAGAAGAATATCTTCATCTGCTCCACTGAGTACACTAAAGCCTTTGACTGTGTGGATCACAGTCAAACTGTGGGAAATTCTTAAACAGATAGGGATACCAGACCACCTGACCAGCCTCCTGAGAAATCTGCATGCAGGTCAAGAAGCAACAGTTAGAACTGCACATGGAACAACAGACTGGTACAAATTGAGAAACTAGTATGTCAAGGCTGTATATTGTCACCCATCCTGCTTATTTAACTTATACACAAAGTATATCATGCGAAATGTCCTGCTGGATGAAGGATAAACTGGAATCAAGATTGCTGGGAGAAATATCAATAACCTCAGATATGCAGGTGACACCACCCTTATGGCAGAAAGCAAAGAGGAACTAAAGAGCCTTTTGATGAAAGTAAAAGAGAGAGTGGAAAAGGTGGCTTAAAACTCAACATTCAAAAACTAAGATCATGGCATTTGGCCCAATCACTTCATGGCAAATATATGGGGAAACAATGAAAACAGTGACGGACTTTATTGGGTGGGGCCTCCAAAATCACTGCACATGGTGAATGCAACCACGAAGTTAAAAGACACTTGGCTCATTGGAAGAAAAGCTATGACAAAACTAGACAATGTATTAAAAAGCCAAGACATTACTTTGCCAACAAAGGTCCATCAAGTCAAAGCTATGGTTTTTCCAGTGGTCATATATGTATGTGAGAGTTTGACCATAAAGAAGGCTGAGCACCAGAGAACTGGTGCTTTCAAACTGTGGTGCTGGATAAGACTCTTGAGAGTCCCTTGGACTGCAAGGAGACTAAACCAGTCAATCCTAAAGGAAATCAAACCTGAATATTCATTGGAAGGACTGATGCTGAAGTTCCAATAGTTTGGCCACCTAAGCCGAGCAGCTGACCCATTGGAAAAGACCCTGATGATGGGAAAGATTGAAGGCAAGAGGAAAAGGGGATGACAGAGGAAGGGTTGGTTAGATGATATCACTGACTTAATAGACTTGACTTTTAGCAAACTTTAGGAAATAGTGAAGGACAGAGAAGCCTGGCATGCTGCAGTCCTTAGGATCACAGAGAGTTGGACATGACATAGTGACTGAGCAGCAACAACTGTGTGCCAGGCATTGTCAGAGGTTCTGAAGACAGAACAATAAACCAAAAGTACCTGCGCCAGAGGACTACCTAACAGTATATCAGCAACTATACAGTATTGACAAGTATTAACATGCCACACCCAAACTTCATTACCCAGGTGACTCTATGGGACTCCCTGACCCTGGGGAGCATCATTTGACTCCAGCTCAGTCCAGTTCAGTTGCTCAGTCGTGTCCAACTCTGCGACCCCATGAAGCTCAGCACACCAGGCCTCCCTGTCCATCACCATCTCCCGGAGTCCACCCAAACCCATGTCCATTGAGTCGGTGATGCCATCCAACCATCTCATCCTCTGTCGTCCCCTTCTTCTCCTGCCCCCAATCCCTCCCAGCATCAGGGTCTTTTCCAATGAGTCAACTCTTCGCATGAGGTGGCCAAAGTAGTGGAGTTTCAGCTTCAACATCAGTCCTTCCAATGAACACCCAGCACTGATCTCCTTTAGGATGGACTGGTTGGACCTCCTTGCAGTCCAAGGGACTCTCAAGAGTTTTCTCCAACATCACAGTTCAAAAGCATCAATTCTTTAGCGCTCAGCTTTCTTCACAGTCCAATTCTCACATCTATACATGACCACTGGAAAAACCATAGCCCTGACTAGACAGACCTTTGTTGGTAAAGTAATGTCTCTGCTTTTCAATACGCTATCTAGGTTGGTCATAACTTTCCTTCCAAGGAGTAAGCATCTTTTAATTTCATGGCTGCAGTCACCATCTGCAGTGATTTTAGAGCCCCCCAAAAATAAAGTCTGACACTGTTTCCACTGTTTCCCCATCTATTTCCCATGAAGTGATGGGACCAGATGTCATGATCCTCTTTTTCTGAATGTTGAGCTTTAAGCCAACTTTTTCACTCTCCTCTTTCACTTTCATCATGAGGCTCTTTAGTTCTTCTTCACTTTCTGCCATAAGGGTGGTATCATCTGCATATCTGAGGTTATTGAGATTTCTCCCGGCAATCTTGATTCCAGCTTGTGCTTCCTCCAGCCTAGTGTTTCTCATGATGTGCTCTGCATAGAAGTTAAATAAGCAGGGTGACAATATACAGCCTTGACGTACTCCTTTTCCTATTTGGAACCAGTCTGTTGTTCCATGTCCAGTTCTACCTGTTGCTTCCTGACCTGCATAGAGGTTTCTCAAGAGGCAGGTCAGGTGGTCTGGTATTCCCATCTCTCTCAGAATTTCCCAGTTTCTTGTGATCCACACAGTCAGTATACAACCTCATTTATCTGTTCCAGCAGCTGCAATCATCTCCTAGATGGAGGGAACTGGGGCGTCATTTGGCACAGCCACAGCATTACATATGAAACTCACTTTTTCCCTTTCTTCTTAGTCCTCTGCCGTTACACAGTATGTGACTCTGCCACACCGTTCCATTTTCTGGCATACCAATCAACATGTCACTATATGACACCATTTAAAAAACCAAAATCTTGCTCTATAAAAGCTCCTTTCAAGTGAAAATTTCACTATGGACAGCGATTTTTTCCTTTGGAACTGATTAAAATAAATTAATGTTCACACTCTGGGTTTTTCATGGCTTCAGAATTTCCAACATTTCAAAGTCTTAACTCGAAAAGTTCACTGGTTTGGAAAAGTACTTGCTCTATCCTAGTATTTCATGAATGCAACCTCTGGGTTTTTTTTTTTTCTTTCCAGTATTTAGATTAAGAAATGGAATACATAAAATATATCTGTCAAATTTCAATGTAATACTTTAACACCTTGGCTTACCTGCCAAAATATGCACAATCCAGAACCAACACAAATCCATTTTACTAGCAAAGGAAAAAGAGAAAAAGAGAGAGAGGGGAGTGTGAGAGAGACCATTTGTGGTCAGTCACGTCTCTTTGCTGCCCTAGCCACCTGGTCCTCTGAATTCCCAGGCCATTCATTTACAGCAAATACCCTAGAGCTAATCAATCTTTATTACTATAAAGCAATTTTTTTAAATTATTTTAAAATCATTTAGAACAATTTTGTTCTTTGGATACATCCAGTATTTAAACTCCTGAATAAACAACCCTCTACTGAACAGTAGTGGCTGAGGAAAGGTTACTGTTATTTTGACATTAGAAGCAGCTGATCTAAGCACAGCCAACATAGTTAGCAGCATATTTAAAAGTTCAGTGCTATCATTTTGGTAATTACATAGTGTCAACACTTAACCACAAATACAAGGAAAGCACGGCACCTAAATCGCGTGGCAGGGTTCAGTCACCGGGTGGTCGTCTGGATGATCAAAATGGAAAGGCAGCGTTTCCAAATTCTTAGAAAGAGCCTCCTGGCTCTGAGAACATGTCTATAGACCCTGCCTGAGAGACAGAGATCTCGCAGGTCTCAGGTCTCCCCAGGTCTCAGACTTGCTTTGCCCGCCCCCAGGTTCCCTCCCCAGGGTCCTGTCCCCTCCAGGCCCCCCACCATTTCTTGTCTCTTGGTCTTGGCCATACCTTCTTTCTCTGCCTTCGTCTCTGTCCACTCGAACTCTCCTCCTGCACAGCAGGCTGACTGATTACCCTCAGTTCAAGCAATGTTCTTAAACGCTTACTGTGTGCCAGATGCTATGCAAAGTCCTAGGAATACGAAGCAAAAGGTATGATTTCTGCGTGCAAAGAACACTCACATTCAGGAGTCTTCTAACAATCATGAGCTCCTTCCCTCCTTTGAAGATGCCTTCAAATTATTTACTGTCCTCTTTTCTTCCCAGACTCATCTCTCCAGGTCCTACGCCCAGTGACACCGTCAGTAACTCACTCAGCAATGACACAGAACCCTCAGAGTTCATGGTACGTCATATTTTTATGTATACTTTTGTGCATATTTTTCTGAGTTCCTGCTGCCTCTTTTCTTTAGAGAGCTCCTCAGAGATGAAGACTGCATCCTAGATTCAGTCTTTAAATGAATATTTCCTCATATTGCCTAATATCGATAGTATTTCCCAGGAGGCAAAAATTTTCTCCTGTGTTCTTGGACTGACCTCTTTGATAACCCAGTTCAGTCTGGAAATTAAGCCAAGACTATATCAAAGGGCAAAAGTGTTTGCTCCCAGAATTTATAGCATTTGAGGCAAACCCAGGGGGGACTGGACTTTAGAAGCCAGCCAGTGTAGAGAGTGAAGCCAGGCCTTCTGCTCTCCTCAAGCCCCACTAGACCAAGGACACCCTGCAGAGCCCTGGCCTTCCAGAGTTTTGTTTGGTGGTTTGCATACTCCCTTTTACATTTAGTCAACCTTCTCTTGGGGGCCCAACCTGAGTCACATCCTCCCTTAGCTCTGCTTGGCTCTTATACTGTTTATATTTTATAACCTAATAGGAAAAACAGACCAAGTTTTAAATAATGTCTGCCCAGGGCAATTCAAAGGCTTTGTAATACCTATAATGTCCAGAAGAAGACAATGTGAAGAGCATTGGAATTACCTAATAAAGTGACACATAAAATAACCCATGAACCCCAAGCAAGGGGGTTGCAATGACAGAAGGCAAATGAGATCTGGAAGCACTCACTGTAGTTCATTACATTCTAGGACCCATTCCCCAAGGTTCTCGTCCTGGAATCAAAGCAGGCGCACAAACACACAACATAGTAACAGCAGCAAACACTCTTCTAAGACTCTTTAGTTGAGCTCCCTTAATCCTCATAACAGCCCCATGAGATGGATAGTATTAGTACTCACATATTGATAGACTGAGAGAGGCATCACCAAGATCTCTCTGCAAGAAAGAGGTGAGACAGGCTGGGACCTGGGCCCCTTTGCTGCAGTGCTTGCACCTAGACAAACATCTCTTTGAGCAACAAAATACAAAGAAACTATAAAATATATATATATATGCACAATTGGGGAACACCATGGACAACAAGGGGGCTTCCCAGGTGGTGGTGCTAGCAGTAAAGAACCTGCCTGACAATGCAGGAGATGTAAAAGATGCAGGTTCAGTCCCCAGGTGAGGAAGAGCCCCTGGAAGACAGCATGCCAACCCACTCCAGTATTCTTGTCTGGAGAATCCTATGGACAGAGGAGCCTGGTGGGCTACAGTCCATGGGATCACAAAGAGTCGAATGTAGTGACTTAGCACACATACACACATGCACAGAGACAGCTGACCATAAAAAAAAAAAAATGTTCTCATTCATTAGTGTTCCGTTTGCTCTTCTGAATAACAAAGGTAGTTGAGACAGTAATCTGTTGCCATGGGTGCCCAACTGCGACCCATCAGAGACAGAAGGGACACTACTTCTGATGTGACAGCCTTGAGGGGAAAGAAACAGGGAAAGTGGAGCCCCACAGAGCAGGATGGGGTGGAGGGCATCAGAGGAGCATTTGCCACAGAAGCATGGGGCGAGGGGGGGGGGGGGCAGTGACTCTGGGGACACCGCTGCCCGCTCACCATGCAGTGTCTGGGAGAGGTCCTGAGACCCACCCTAGGTCCATCTTCCCCTCCTCTCAGTGGAACAGACACCACCCAGTCCTGGTCCAAGGAGTCGTTCATCTCACGGTCTATCATCTCCACATGCACCCTTAAAGAAAACACCCTGACAGGGAGGACACAGCCCCGGGACTAGGGGGAGCCTCGGGTGCGTGCTGCAGGGCCAGGGGAGGAGGGGAGAAGCTGGGCTCCATGTCGCTTCCTCCATCTCCAGCGAGGGCGCCTGGGAGACACCCATGAACAAGTCTACTTCTTCTGGGGCTCTGGCAAGTACCCAAGGGAATCATATGATGTGAACAAGCCAAAGAGAATGTTTTAGTCCGTGTTCCAATGAACTCCTCAGTTAACCCAGAGAGAACAGGCAACTAACCTGACCTAAAATCCAAGGAACCACTGGGAATTCCCATTTCCCGAGATCTCTCAGCAAAGCTAGAATTGAGCCTCTTTCCCACTCTCTCCCGACTCAGACTTCTGCCCCAGCATTGAGACAAGCCCAGGTGTGATGTAATTCTTCACTCCCCTGGCAGTTTTTGAAAGCATGTATTCGGAGTTCAATGAATGAGTGAAATATATAAATAAATGGTCATTAAGTTTTCTTTCTCATATCACTTCTGGGCTAGCTCTGAGGAGAAAACACATAGACTGTGTTCTAGAAAGATCTGGTGGCCCTTTTTGCAGTTAAACTGAGAGTTTGTCTTCATAAAGAAAATGACTCCTTGAATTCCTATGGATCCTCCAAGATTCCCAGTAAAGGTAGGAAATGTCATTCAACATGACTCTCAATGATGATCCACTGGAATCATGAAAACTAAATAGTCACAGACATAAATGCTGAGGAATGCCTCTTTTGTGGAATGGTGTTGCCTTAAATAAGTGTTTCTTTAATGCACCAGATCAGACTGCATGTTTTGCTGACACGGCCTCATTTCTCCCTTCTGTGGTCCTGCAAATGTAACCCTTAGGTGTCTACCAGCCACGGGTTCTGCCCAGCTCCCTGCCTGGAATTCCCTTCCCTCCACGTACTAGGCTAACCCTTCAAGGTCCAGCCTACCTATCCCCTCCTCCATGAAGCTTTTCTTAATTCTCTTGACCTTGAGTAAACTTTCCTCTGAAGCCCCACCAGTCTTACATACCTAATTTACATCTTTTTTTTAAAACTTCTTATTGTAGACAGTTGCTTTACAGCATTGTGCCAGTTTCTGCCATAAATCAACACGAATCAGTCACAGGTATATATATATCTCCTCCCTTTTAAGCCTCCCTCCCATCTCCCACCTCATCCCACCCCTCTAGGTTGTCAGAGAACAGGAAGGAGAGGGTGGGACAAATTGGGAGGGTAGCATGGAAACATACACCTTATCTTTTTAGTCTCCTCTTTATCTGCTGAAGGGACAGGCCACCCACTCTGGTATTCTGGCCCGGAGAATTCCATGGACTCTATAGTCCATGGGGTCACAAAGAGTCAGACACCACTGAGCAACTTTCACTTCATCTGCATGTCCTGACTCCCAGCTAAAATGTAGAACTCATCTGCTCAGGAATCAGTATCTTCTATAAATATTTAAAATTCATATTTGTAGGAAGGTAATAAATACAAAACTACAAAGAATAACAGTCATATCATATCACTCAGATTCAACAATGGTCCCCATTCCTGCTACCAGACGCACCTCTCCCATCCCCCTCCCCAGGGCCAGAAAGCTGTACTCTTATGAGGCTGATGTGTCCCTTACAAACACACATATATTGCAAAAGTGTCATACAGTAGTATATATATATATGAACTTCAAATGTGAACATTATATTCTGTTGTTCTGACTCTTGATGTTTCCATACAACATTATGGTTTTTCCACTATTAATTCATTGCTTCCTTAGTACACTATTGTACCTCCCAAGGTTCTTGACAGCACATGACGATGGTGAAAGACACACTGAGCAAGAGAGTGGCTAGGAATTCAGTAAGTTTTCCATGACCTTGAGAGCTGAGAGCGAGGTATATACTTTATACCTCCTGTGTTCTCAACTTTCAAGGTACGCAATTTAAGACGAACTACCTCCCATCTATGTCTCAGTTTTCTGGTCTTTAGAAGGTAGTTCAGTATCCACTAGCTACTTCATATAGTGAGAATTGAATTCGTTGATGCGTTTCAAGTTCTGAGAACGGTGCCTAATACGTAGGAAGCGCTCAAAACATTATCATATCTAACAGTAATCATAACAAATATTATTCTCATGACACAGCAAAGATGCTAGCTGGAGAATTTGAATGACATAGATCTTGAACCTGGGGAAAGTAGAGAAGAGAAGAGATCACTAGGAAGTTTTCCCATTATAAATAGTAATTAATTCTATCATTAATATTTGCCACAAAGCCCAACTCTTAAAAGCCTAGACGTTTGGCTTTTTTCACCCAGTTAGTCTCATGCATGGGGCCAATCAGTTGTCAATCATTCTACACTCTCAACCTAACACCACAGAACCAAATATTTTCAAAGAAATCTGCAAAGCATTTGTTGGCTGTATTTTCCCTGCAGCCTGTGCTTTACAGAATCCTTGGTTGGTAGGAAAAAAATTTCCTCTAAAGCCACTGTGACAAAGTTATTTTAGAGCTTCAGTAGTTTTTCTTTCTTTAAGCCAGGTTTAAAAAAAAAAAAAAAAAAACTGTTACCCTTACACTCTCTCTATTTATTTGTTTTGGCCTTGGTGGACTAGACCACAGCTAAAACTTTATGGACCTAATAAAATTCCCAACATTCTCAGACATGGGTCGTGACGTTTGTGTGCTGGGCAGGAAACAAAGGTGCAATTGTGAGGAGAACGGATTCGCTTGGAGATAAGTGAGCTGAGGTCAGGCCATAGGGGAAGCTGCAGCCACACCACGCCACTGGCAGTGTGTGTCGCTGGCGTGCCCCTGGCTTTTCCTCCCCTCCGCCTTCCGCTCTCCACCAGCGACACAGCGCCTGGTGTTGTTCCTCAACTACCAGGCCTTCCACTGTGTCCCTGCCTGCAGTGACCCCAGTCGAGAACTTTCCATCCTCCCTCACTTCTTCACAACCAGTCTGTCCTGTGTTTTCTTCCCTCGCAGCTTCACTTTCTTGCAGGTGACAGCTGGTTAACCCGATAAACTGTTACCTCAACTTTGTAGAGAAGGCTTTTCAGCAAAAGCTTTCTGGGGCCAGTATCTCAGTCAAAAGCAGTGGTTCTGTTGTTGAGGAAGCAGGTAGAATTTGTGGCCCTTCTGAAACTGCGCTACACCAGTGGTTGCCTAGTTTACTCACCACCATGGACTACTCACTGCTATGGGCTACTCACCACCATGGGCTACTCACTACTATGGGCTCTCTCCAGGAAAACCTTACGTTGAAGCACTGCTCCCCAGTGTGGTGGTGTTTGGAGGCGAGGCTTTTGGAAGGTAGTTAGGGTTAGATGGGGCTTCCCCCGTGGCTCAGATGGTAAAGAATCCACCTGCAATGTAGGAGACCAGGGTTCGATCCCTGGGTCGGGAAGATCCCCTGGAGAAGGGGATGGCAATCCACTCCAGTATTCCTGCCTGGAGAAGTCCATGGACAGAGGAGCCTGGTGGGCTACATCCACGGGGTCACAAAGAGTCAGACAGGATGAGGTCATGAGGGTGGGCCCATCATGATGACATCTCTGCTCTTAGAAGAAGAGGAAGAGACATGAGATTTCCTTACACTCAGAGAGACCCAGAGAGTGGGAGAGAGAGAAGGCCATGTGAGAACATAACCAGGAAAAGGGCACAAACATGCTGGCACCCTGACCTCAGACTTCCAAGCTTCAAAACTGAGAGAAATAAATGCCTATTGCTCAAGCCACCCAGGCTATGACATCTTGCTACACCAGCCAGAACTCAGACACCCAGGCACAGCACTAGCCCCCAGCTTGCGAGCGTGCAGTACTAGCTTTCCCTGCAGCTGTGACAGCTGACTAGACAGCGTCACTTCACCTTGCACTTTCCATGCCTGATAATTTTTCAATAAATTGATCTTCACAAAACCGCTACCTTGCTAGGTAAACAATCCTATCCACAACCGGTTTTCTCTTCCCTATACCAAACCAAAGTTCTCTTACCAAAAGGACTGGGTGAAATTGATTACTTAGAAAACTACATTTCATCAGCTAAAAACTCAAAGCTTCCTTTAGGTATTCATGTGAAAGAGAAATAAGAAGTGGCTCTTAGTCCTTTGCGACCCCATGGACTGTAGCCTACCAGGCTCCTCTGTCCATGGCATTTTCCAGGCAATAGTACTGGAGTGGATTGCCATTTCCTTCTCCAGGGGATCTTCCCAACCCAGGGACTGAACCCAGATCTCCCGTATTGTAGACAGATGCTTTACCGTCTGAGCCACCAGGAAAGTCCAAGTAAGAATTACTGTTCCTGAAAGAAAGTAAGATGGTGAGAGCATATGGCCTTTTTCTTCTTTGAAGATGTGAAAACTCAGTGAGAATATATTACAAGATTAATTATCCCTAGAGCAAATCAACACTGCTTGTCAGTCTTCATAAAAGATTAAAGTCGGGGGTTTATTTATTTGCTCCCAAAAGATTTCATCTATGCATTTTCTATCATGCATCTTGCCATACTTCCTGTCCCTATATTTTCTCCCTTGCTTCTTATGTCTGCACAAGTTTTCTATTTAGATTGTATTTCCAACAGATGTTATCTCTTTTAGAATGTTTCTTTTCATTAAAAAGGACATGTAATACATTTCATTATTTTGAGAGAAAACAGGTTAAAGAAAGATGTTCAGAAATCCTAAATTACTGCTTTAACTCTATGTGTGTGTGGTGGGGGGGGGAGGGTTGTGCATGCTTGTGAAAGAATGCACACAGTTTTTGGAAATAGGTGAGCTACAGGGAGAAAGCTTGTGTTTCACAAACACTGAGGGAAAATAAAACTATCTTCCACTTGTTCCTAAAAAGGTAATATAGAAGAGCATTAAAACATCATAAAAACTTCCACTGCAAATGCATATTTTCAATATACAAAACTGTATATGTGTTAAGCAGGTTGTTTGTAATCTCTGAAGCTTTCCCTTGCTGTTCAGTGTAAAGATTAACTCACAACACTAATGAAATACGCAGGGGATTTTAAGTGTGTAAAAATCTGCATTTAGCTGTACTAAGCTTTACTTCAATTCTTCTTAACAGACTGATAGCTCTTGAATAAAACTGCGGCTGCATCAATTTTTTTTCCTTTTATAAGTAGAAACCCTTCACTCAAATTACCAGTGCCCTCTAACCCATCTCTTCTCTCTTTTCCAAAAAGGGAAACCTATTGATTACTAACATTCTTTTTAAATATAAAAAGAATGGAGTGATTTGAATTTTTAAACATCCCTAAACATGTAATGATCTCAGTTTCTGTTAGCAGAATCCTAGCCATTAGTAAGCAAGGGTGAGGTCAGTGGGGAGAGGCGGGAAAACACACTTTCCCTTGGCTCCTGAGATCACCTGGGCTGAGTGTTTATTTCCCAGCAAGGCTGACCTTGTTAACTGTAACACAAACAGTGGTAAGCACTAAACAATAACAGAATCTCCATGGAGCTTGGAGGCTATAAAATCTCTGAGTCTTACGAAACTGGCATGCAGAGTTATTCTTAGCTTCTTACTTCTCTTGAGCAGGGAAGCCATTTTTCATGCATTATGGGGTATTATATCATGATTTTTTTGCTTTTGTCTCAGTTCAGTTCAGTTCAGTTCAGTCACTCAGTCGTGTCCGACTCTTTGTGACCCCATGAATCGCAGCATGCCAGGCCTCCCTGTCCATCACCAATTCCCGGAGTTCACTCAAGACTCACATCCATTGAGTCAGTGATGCTATCCAGCCATCTCATCCTCTGTCGTCCCCTTCTTCTCCTGCCCCCAATCCCTCCCAGCACCAGAGTCTTTTCCAATGAGTCAACTCTTCGCATGAGGTGGCCAAAGTACTGGAGTTTCAGCTTTAGCATCATTTCTTCCAAAGAAATCCCAGGGCTGGTCTCCTTTAGGATGGACTGGTTGGATCTCCTTGCAGTCCAAGGGACTCTCAAGAGTCTTCCCCAACACCACAGTTCAAAAGCATCAATTCTTCAGTGCTCAGCTTTCTTCACAGTCCAACTCTCACATCCATACATGACAAGTGGAAAAACCATAACCTTGACTAGAGGGACCTTTGTTGGCAAAGTAATGTCTTTGCTTTTCAATATCCTATCTACTGCTGCTGCTAAGTCGCTTCAGTCGTTTCCGACTCTGTGCGACCCCATAGACGGCAGCCCACCAGGCTCCCCAGTCCCTGGGATTCTCCAGGCAAGAACACTGGAGTGGGCTGCCATTTCCTTCTCCAATATGCTATCTAGGTTGGTCATAACTTTTCTTCCAAGGAGTAAGGGTCTTTTAATTTCATGGCTGCAATCATCATCTGCAGTGATTTTGGAGCCCCCCAAAATAAAGTCTGACACTGTTTCTTTCCACTGTTTCCCCATCTATTTGCCATGAAGTGATGGGACCAGATGCCATGATCTTCGTTTTCTGAATGTTGACCTTTAAGCCAACTTTTTCACTCTCCTCTTTTACTTTCATCAAGAGGCTTTTTAGTTCCTATTCACTTTCTGCCATAAGGGTGGTGTCATCTGCATATCTGAGGTTATTGATATTTCTCCCGGCAATCTTGATTCCAGCTTTGCTTCCTCCAGCCCAGCGTTTCTCATGATGTACTCTGCATAGAAGTTAAATAAGCAGGGTGACAATACACAGCCTTGACGTACTCCTTTTCCTATTTGGAACCAATCAGTTGTTCTATGTCCGGTTCTAACTGTTGCTTCCTGACCTGCACATAGGTTTCTCAAGAGGTAGGTCAGGTGGTCTGGTATTCCCATCTCTTTCAGAATTTTCCAGTTTATTGTGATCCACACAGTCAAAGGCTTTGGCATAGTCAATAAAGCAGAAATAGATGTTATTCTGGAACTCTCTTGCTTTTTGGATGATCCAGGGGATGTTGGCAATTTGATCTTTGGTTCCTCTGCCTTTTCTAAAACCAGCTTGAACATCTGGAAGTTCACGGTTCACGTATTGCTGAAGCCTGGCTTGGAGAATTTTGAGCATTATTTTACTAGCATGTGCTGCTACTGCTGCTGCTAAGTCACTTCAGTCGTGTCCGATTCTGTGCGACCCCATAGACGGCAGCCCACCAAGCTCCACCGTCCCCGGGATTCTCCAGGCAAGAACACTGGAGTGGGTTGCCATTTCCTTCTCCAATGCATGAAAGTGAAAAGTGAAAGGGAAGTCGCTCAGTCGTGTCCGATCCTTAGCGACCCCATGGACTGCAGCCTACCAGGCTTCTCCATCGATGAGATTTTCCAGGCAAGAGTACTGGAGTAGGGTGCCATTGCCTTGAGATGAGTGCAATTGTGTGGTAGTTTGAGCATTCTTTGGCATTGCCTTTCTTTGGGATTAGAATGAAAACTGACCTTTTCCAGTCCTGTAGCCTCTGCTGAGTTTTCCAAATTTGCTGGCATATTGAGTGCAGCACTTTCACAGCATCATCTTTCAGGATTTGAAAGAGCTCAGCTGGAATTCCATCACCTCCACTAGCTTTGTTCATAGTAATGCTTTCTAAGGCCCACTTGAATCACATTCCAAGATGTCTGGCTCTAGGTGAGTGATCACACTATCGTGATTATCTTGGTCTTGAAGATCTTTTTTGTACAGTTCTTCTGTGTATTCTTGCCACTTCTTCTTAATAGCTTCTGCCTCTGTTAGGTCCATACCATTTCTGTCCTTTATCGAGCCCATCTTTGCATGAAATGTTCCCTTGGTATCTCTGATTTTCTTGAAGTGATCTCTAGTCTTTCCCATTCTGTTCTTTTCCTCTATTTCTTTGCACTGATCACTGAGGAAGGCTTTCTTATCTCTTCTTGCTATTCTTTAGAACTCTGCATTCAGATGCTTATATCTTTCCTTTTCTCCTTTGCTCTTCACTTCTCTTCTTTTCACAGCTATTTGTAATGCCTCCCCAGAGAGCCATTTTGCTTTTTTGCATTTCTTTTCCATGAGGATGGTCTTGATCCCTGTCTCCTGTACAATGTCACGAACCTCCATCCATAGTTCATCAGGCACTCTATCTATCAGATCTAGTCCCTTAAATTTATTTCTCACTTCCACTGTATAATCATAAGGGATTTGATTTAGGTCATACTTGAATGGTCTAGTGGTTTTCCCTACTTTCTTCAATTTAAGTCTAAATTTGGCAATAAGGAGTTCATGATCTGAGCCACAGTCATCTCCTGGTCTTGTTTTTGTTGACTCTAGAGAGCTTCTCCATCTTTGGCTGCAAAGAATATAATCAATCTGATTTCGGTGTTGACCATCTGGTGATGCCCATGTGTAGAGTCTTGTCTTGTGCTGTTGGAAAAGGGTGTTTGCTATGATCAGTGCATTTTCTTGGCAAAACTATTAGTCTTTGTCCTGCTTCATTCCACATTCCAAGACCAAATTTGCCTGTTACTCCAGGTGTTTCTTGACTTCCTACTTTTGCATTCCAGTCCCCTATAATGAAAAGGACATCTTTTTTGGGTGTTAGTTCTAAAAGGTCTTGTAGGTCTTCATAGAACCGTTCAACATCAGCTTCTTCAGCATTACTGGTTGGGGCATAGACTTGGATTACTGTGATATTGAATGGTTTGTCTTGGAAACAAACAGAGATCATTCTGTCGTTTTTGAGATTGCATCCAAGTACTGCATTTTGGACTCTTTTGTTGACCATGATGGCTACTCCCTTTCTTCTGAGGGATTCCTGCCCGCAGTAGTAGATGTAATGGTCATCTGAGTTAAATTCACCCCTTCCAGTCCATTTTAGGTCGCTGATTCCTAGAATGTCAACATTCACTCTTGCCATCTCCTGTTTGACCACTTCCAGTTTGCCTTGATTCATGGACCTGACGTTCCAGGTTTCTATGCAATATTGCTCTTTACAGCATCAGACCTTGCTTCTATCACCAGTCACATCCACAGCAGGGTATTGTTTTTGCTTTGGCTCCATCCCTTCATTCTTTGTGGAGTTATTTCTCCACTGATCTCCAGTAGCATATTGGGCACCTACTGACCTGGGGAGTTCCTCTTTCAGTATCCTATCATTTTGCTTTTTCATACTGTTCATGGGGTTCCCAAGGCAAGAATACTGAAGTGGTTTGCCATTCCCTTCTCCAGGAATGCTTTTGCCTAGATGATACCTAATATCAGCAGTGTGAAATTCTTGGGTTTTACTCATCTTAAGACCTTCAGACTTTAGCACAGTGACAAGTTAGCACTCAACAAATACTGAATGCATTCATGAATGAATGAATGTCCATGTTTGAGAGTAAACTGAGATATCCATTCCAGTAGACAGTTAGAGGAGGACTAATGAACTAGTACAAAGACCTGAAAGAGCATTTCCAAGACTGATCAAATTAGAATTGATAGCCCATTATCCAGTTAGAACTTTTGGGGATGGTGAGTCAGCCTCAATCAAAGAGCACTCCTTGGAAATGGCATTAAGAGATTGCATTTCCTAAGCAAAATGTTGATACAGCTTCTGAGCAAGAAGTGTCTAATGTATTAGAAAAGTATGCCAGAGAAACTGGTAATCAGGAAATACTGTGCTGAGGTTTTCTGTTCTGCACAGGAAGATTCTAGTTAATCACCAACTCAGCTCATCCAGCACTTCAACTGGAATTTCAGCACCTAAGAAGATTTCTTTTTAGCGATTTACAACTCACACATAAACTCTTTAGACTACATCCTTGGTCTAAGGTCAACCTTCCTTTAAAGAAATGAGCCTTTCTTCCCCATCCCAAATTCTTTCTACCCAGATTGACAAACAAGGACTTTCATTCCACAGTGAGATAAGTCTTTAAATAGATCTACCCCCTAATCAAGAACTGTAAATTCATCATGTTCAATTCTTTCCTGAAATTCCAGAGATTGAGCAAGAAAGAAAGGACCTAAGGACAGGGAGTTAAGAAATGAAATGTTAAAAGGAGGTTGAAACAGACAAAGTAAAAGCAAGAGACCTGGAACACAGAAAAGAGCGCTGCTAGCCCCAGAGTCAGCCAAGGATTTACACCGCTAAGAGACCTTGACATCTGAACACTTCCTTCCTTCCCTGAAGTTTTAGCAACACATCCAGGGGACTGGGCGAGAACCACCAAGAAGCAAGAACTACCATGAAGCAAGAGCTTCATCCTCTGTGTCTACATCAAATCCCCAGCCCTAGTACTACCCACCCCCACACTTCTCCCTACTTCAGGCCAATGACAAGAAGCTGGAGGAGCTAAATTTGTCGGAGATACTCTCCTTAGATCTCAAAGGACCGCCATTCCTCTCCTGTTGGCTCCACTTCCGGTCACGTTCCCCGTCAGCAGTCAGTACTCCAAGGAAGGGGAATCAGAGCCACCCTTCATAGCTGAGCACCATCTCAAGAGCTCTATGACCCCACTTGAAGGTTTTAACATCAATGAAATGTCATTATTCTATGGGATTCCCTGCCCCTTACTTGCTTTCCTTTGCCCACAAGTAAAACAACCAACAAAAGATCAATGATTATTCTCAAAACAAAGAAAAAACCGTATTTTTCAAAGGAGTCTGATGGTTGGCTTGATTTGAGAAAAATTGTTCCTGATTAGTTTATCTTGAAATTCTTAAATTTAAATTGAGCATTAATGGATTGGAGGTAGAAAATAGATTTGTTTATATTCTATAACCAAGCCACTCTACTAAATTAAAAATTAATATTTTTACCCAAATAAGGTTCAAACATTTTTAACAACGTTTTCCCCTTCAGATAAATCTTCTTTTATATTCAAGTGCATCTTGCTAATCTTGTGTAGGTAAATGTATGTTAATATTATTACAGTTATTCAAGCATTGCCTTCAAATATTTTAAAGCATTGATTTCCTTCCTTTAACCAAATGCATATTAACAGAGCCATAATAATAAAGAATGACTTATTAAAAAAATTTTTAACAGAAAAGCTATAAGGGTTACTTTAAAAACATAAAATAGAAAAATGCCAATTGCATATTTTCTAATTATGCAATTACATATATATAAAATTCTGAGATAACAAAATCATTGACTTCCACTGATCATCTTTCATTTCATTTCATCTGAAATGTTATCATCTTTCAAAAATCATTTTCACCTTTCTGTTCTGAGTAGCAAGACAAGAACCTCCTAATTTAATTCCCTTTGGTTTTTTCTGTGAGCTCTGTAAAAATGCATTATCTCCAGATTTCTCCCCGTCTCTCACTCCTCATTGTAGTTTTCACCAAATAAACATAGTACTGTCTGAAATCTTCCCCCATGGAAAAGTACATAATTTAAATAGATAGGGGAGGTGGGTGGAAAGAATTCACAAACAGATGCTGTACCACTAGGTGTCTCCACAAGATGGAAATCAGAATTTTTCCCTTGATTTCTGTGGTGATGGAAAAAGTCTTCATTTACACCCTCACAGAACACACTGAACTATGGCTTACATACTATATTTTATAAAACTGTTTAACATGCTATTAGTTGTATGTTTTTTTGTTTTTGTCAACTACAATAAATATTCTCTCTGGGAAATCAGGACATTCATTCAGTAGGTACATTGGGAAGACCTGCCTGCTCCACATATGGCTATGTATCTTTTTCCTTGTTGCTACACATATATATCTCATTCATTTCACTGGTGCACATTCTATTTTCCATTTGCAATAAAAATCATTTCTCAAGTATTTCTTGAATTTCTAACCTAGTTCAGACACAGAGAAGAAGGGGAAAAATGAAGAAAAAGGAATAGAGTCTCAGGGATCTGTTAGAGAAGGTCAAGTGGTAGAATATTATTGTAATTAGAGTCCCAGAAAAAGGAGAGAGAAAAAATAGGCAGGAACTGTTTCAAGAAGTGATAACCAAACATTTTCCAAATTTGATGAAATACATAAATTTACAGATTCAGCTTACTCCCTGAACATCAAAAAGGATAGCCAAACATCAGAGTCAGACTCAGAAGTCAGGAGCCAGAGTCAGAATAGAAGCCAAGTATAATGAGTAAATTTAGAAAGCAGAAAAAGAAAATGATATATTTCATACAGGAGAACAACAATTGTTGACTGACTTCTCATTAGAAACTATGAAAGTCAAAAGAGAGTAAAATAACATTTTTAAAGTGATGACAGAAAAAAAAATCAACCTAGAATTCTGTAGCCAGCAAAAATATCCTTCAATAGCAAATTTAAAAATGATGATATTTTCAATTTAAGAAAAAACTAAGAGATTTATTGCTAGAAAACTCATACTACAAGGAATCCTCAAGAAATTTCTTCAAGCTAAGTGGGAAAATACCAAACAAATCAAATGCTTTAAATGGCAAAAGAGCAATGGAAATGATGGGGAAATATTTACATCAAAATATTAGAACATACATTCATTTTTGGCCATGATAAACAAAACCTGTATCAGATCAACTTTCCCTTATCAAAAATACATAACTAAAACAACTACAGAAAATAAAAACCTTAAGAAAGGAAATACAGAAGATAAGGCAGACGTCTGATGCCACATTAGTCCTCAAGGCACTTGCTCATTCTGAAGTGATGGCTAAAAAAGTGAGAACTTGAGCCATACTTTCAGAACTCTCACAAGGCTAGAGGGACAAAATTGGAGTTCAAGGTTGTACTAGGTTGAATAGTGTCCCTTAAAAATGTATGCCCACCTGGAACCTCAGAATGTAAACTTATTTGGAAACAGGGTCTTCACGGATATAATTAGTTAAGATAAGGTCCTACTGGAGTAGGGTAGTCCCTGAATCCAAGGCTACTGGTGTCCTTATGAGAAAAGGGAAGATACATGGAGACAGAGAGATACATGGGAACAGGCCGCATGGCAACAGAGGCAGAAGCTGGAATGCAGCACCTGCAAGTCAAAGAATGCTGAGAACTACTGAAGCCTCCAGAAGCTAGGAAGAGACAGAGGGGGATTCTTCCCTGGGGAGGTCAGAGGTCACATGACCCTGCTGACACCTCAACTTTCCGTTTCTGGCCTCCAGAACCGTGAAAGAATAAATTTGATGTGTTCCAATCCACCTTTGTGGTAATTTTTAATGACAACCCTAAAATTCAAGACCCATTTATGATTTTTCAAAAACTCTCTCCAGAAAGCGGGCATAGACGGAACATACCTCAGCATTAACAAAGGTGATAAATGACAAATTCACAGCAAACATCATTCTCAGTGGTGGAAACTGAAAGCACTTCCTCTAAGATCAGGAACAAGACAAGGATATCCACTCCCACCACTATAATTCAACACTGTTTCAGAAATCCTAGCCGTGACAAGCAGAGAAAATAAAGAAATAAAAGGAACCCAAATTGGAAAAGAAGAAGTAAAACTGTCACTGTTTGATGTGTTCTAATCCACCTTTGCGGTAATTTTTAATGACAACCCTAAAATTCAAGACCCATTTTTGATTTGACACTATACATGATGACCTGACACTCTACATAGAAAATCCTAAAGATACTACCAGAAAAAAAAACTACTAGAGCCCATCAGTGAACTAGGTAAATGTACAGGTTACAAAATTAATACACAGTAATCCCTCGCATTCCTATAAACTAACAACAAAAAAATCAGAAAGAGAAATTAAGGAAACAATCCTGTTTATCAACACAACAAAAAAGAATAAAATACTTAGGAATATACCTACCTCAGAAGGCAAAATACCTGTCCTCAGAAAACCATGCTGCTAAGTCGCTTCAGTCATGTCCGACTCTGTGCAACCCCATAGACGGCAGCCTGCCAGGCTCCCCTGTCCCTGGGATTCTCCAGGCAAGAATACTGGGTTACCATTTCCTTCTCCAATGCATGAAAGTGAAAAGTGAAAGTGGTGTCTGACTCTTAGCTACCCGATGGACTGCAGCCCACCAGGCTCCTCCATCCATGGGATTTTCCAGGCAAGAATACTGGAGTGGGTGCCACTGCCTTCTCCACAGCAAACCATAAGACACTAATATATTCCCTTGGTGGTCCAGCAGTAAAGACTCCACCTTTCAACGCAGGGGACATAGGTTTAATTGCTGTTCGGGGAACTGAGGTCCCACATGCTGTGGCATAACTAAGCCTGTGCACTGCAACCAGAGAGAGCATGCATACTGCAGTGAAAAGTCCGCATGTCCCAGTGGGAAAAAGAAACCAAATTTCTCTGGTGACAGAAATCAAAGATGACACAAATTGATGGAGAGACATCCCATGTTCTTGAATTTGGAAGAATCGATATTGTGAAAATGACTAAATCTGCAGATTCAATGCAATCCTTACTAAATTACCAATGACATTTTCCACAGAATTAAAATGATTTACAATGTGTATGGAAACCAAAACACAAAGCAATATTGAGAAATAAAAATGGAGCTGAAGGAATCAGGCTCCCTGGCTTCAGACTATACTACAAAGCTACAATAAGCAAGACAGCAGAGTACTGACACATACACAGAAATATAGCACAATGGAACAGGGTAGAAAGCCCAGAGATAAACACATGCACCTATGGTCCACTAATCTATGACAAAGGAGGCAAGAATATGCAATGGGGAAAAGACAGTCTCTTCAATAAGGGGTGCAAGGAAAACTGGACAGCTATATGTAAAAGAATGAAATTAGAACACTCCCTAACACCATGCACAAAAATAAACTCAAAATGGGTTAAAGAGCTAAATGTAAGGCCAGACACTATAAAACTCTAAGAGGAAAACATTAGGCAGAACACTCTCTGATATTAATCACAGAAAGATCTTTTTTGACCCACTTCCTAGAGTTATGATAATGTAAACAAAAATAAGCAAATGGGACCTAGTGAAACATAAAAGCTTTTATACCACAATGAAAACCGTAAATGAGACAAAAAGAAAACTTTCAAAATGAGAGAAAATATTTGCAAATGAACCAACTGGCAAGGGATTTTTCTCCAAACAGCTCATGTAACTCAATATCCAAAAAACAAACAACCTAATCAAAAATGGACAGGAGACCTAAATAGACACTTCTCCAAAGAAGACATACACATGGCCAACAAGTACATGAAAAGATGCTCAACATCACTGAATATCAGAAAAAATGCAAGTCAAAACTACAATGACATATCACCTAACACCAGTCAGAATGGCCATCATTAAAAATTCTACTAACAGTAAATGCTGGATATGAGGATATGAAGAAAAAGGAACCCTCCTACATTGTGGGTGGGAATGTAAATTGGTACAGCCACTTGGAGAACAGAATGGAAGTTCCTTAAAAAACTGAAAATAGAACTACAATATGACCTAACAATGGAATTCTTGGGCATATACCCAGAGAAAACCATAATTCAAAAAGATAAATGCACTCCAGTGTTCCCTGCAGGACTAGTTACACTAGCCAGGACATAGAAGCAACCTAAATGTCTATTAACAGAAAAATGAATAAATGGTACATATATACAATGGAATATTACTCAGCCACAAAAAGGAATGAAATTGTGACTTTCAGAGATGTGGGTGAAGCTAGAGACTGTCATACATAGTAAAGTAAGTCCGAAAGAGAAAAACAAGTATCATATATTAATGTACCTATATGGAATCTAGAAAAGTGGTGTAGATGAGCTTACTTGCAAAGCAGAAGTAGAGACACAGATATAGAGAACAAACGTATGACTACCAAGGGCAGAAGAGGAGATGATCGAGAGATTGGGATTGACATACATACACTATTGATACCACGTATTAAATAAATAACTAATAAGATCTCATTTATAGCCCAGGAAACTCTACTCAATGCCCTGTGGTGTTCTAAAGGGGTTGTTGTTTTATCACTAAGTAGTGTCTGATTCTTTTGTGACCCCATGACTGTAGCCGTCCAGGCTCCTCTGTCCGTGGCATTTCCCAGGCAAAAATACTGAAGCTGGTTGCCATTTCCTTCTCCAGGGGATCTTTCTGACCTAGGGATCAAACCCACATCTACTGCATTGGCGGGTGGATTCTTTACCACTGAATCAACAGAAAAGCCCTCTAAATGGAATGGAAATCTAAGGAAGAGGGGATATTGTAATCATATAACTGATTCACTTTTTTTACAGCAGAAACTAACACAGCACTGTGAAGCAACTCTACTTCCATAAAAAAGAAAGAAAAGAAAGCAATGCCCAGCTCAGAGGAACAGATGGGGGTGGGGCAAGGATAGAGGGGGAAAGCATACACATGGTCACTTCCTGTCTGCCATAGTAAGAAGGCAAGCCTTACCATCTACAGTTGGTAACACCTATGGGGATGCAGTTATTTTATAAAGATAAGCAGTAGAACAATGACAGATAAAATACAACAAAGAGTTTGGAGGAAAGTGTAAGTAAGCTACCATAGTGAGGAATTAATAGGTGCTATCTAAAGACTTCCCTGGTGGCTCAGAGGTTAAAGTGTCTGCCTGGAATGCAGGAGACCAGGGTTCGATCCCTGGGTCGGGACGATCCCCTGGAGAAGGAAATGGCAATCTACTCCAACACTCTTGCCTGGAGAATCCCATGGAGGGAGGAGCCTGGTAGGCTACAGTCCATGGGGTTGCAAAGAGTCGGACACAACTGAGCGACTTCTCTTTCACATCTAAAGTTAACAATTGTGTGGTAGTTTGAGCATTCTTTGGCATTGCCTTTCTTTGGGATTGGAATGAAAACTGACATTTTCCAGTCCTGTGGCCACTGCTGAGTTTTCCAAATTTGCTGGCATATTGAGTGCAGCACTTTCACAGCATCATCTTTCAGGATTTGAAACAGCTCAACTGGAATTCCATCACCTCCACTAGCTTTTTTCACAGTGATGCTTTCTAAGGCCCACTTGACTTCACATTCCAGGATGTCTGGCTCTAGGTGAGTGATGGTCAACACCGAAATCAGATTGATTATATTCTTTGCAGCCAATAATGGAGAAGCCCTATACAGTCAACAACAACAAGACCAGGAGCTGACTGTGGCTCAGATCACAGTCAACAAAAACAAGACCAGAAGCTGACTGTGGCTCAGATCATGAACTCCTTATTGCCAAATTTAGACTTAAATTGAAGAAGGTAGGGAAAACCACCAGACCATTCAGGTATGATCTAAATCAAATCCCTTATGATTATACAGTGGAAGTGAGAAATAGATTTCAGGGCCTAGATCTGATAGATAGAGTGCCTGATGAACTATGGACGGAGGTTCATGACATTGTATAGGAGACAGGGATCAAGACCATCCCCATGGAAAAGAAATGCAAAAAAGCAAAATGGCTGTGAAAAGAAGAGAAGTGAAAAGCAAAGGAGAAAAGGAAAGATATAAGCATCTGAATGCAGAGTTCCAAAGAATAGCAAGGAGAGATAAGAAAGCCTTCTTCAGCAATTGATGCAAAGAAATAGAGGAAAACAACAGAATGGGAAAGACTAGAGATCTCTTCAAGAAAATTAGAGATACCAAGGGAACATTTCATGCAAAGATGAGCACAATAAAGAACAGAAATGGTATGGACCTAACAGAAGCAGAAGATATTAAGAAGAGGTGGCAAGAATACACAGAAGAATTGTACAAAAAGGATCTTCACGACCCAGATAATCACAATGGTGTGATCACTCACCTAGAGCCAGACATCCTGGAATGTGAAGTCAACATCCGCTGGATCATCAAAAAAGCAAGAGAGTTCCAGAAAAACTTCTATTTCTGCTCCTATTGACTATGCCAAAGCCTTTGACTGTGTGGATCACAATAAGCTGTGGACAATTCTGAAACAGATGGGAATACCAGACCACCTGACCTGCCTCTTGAGAAACCTATATGCAGGTCAGGAAGCAACTGTTAGAACTCGACATGGAACAACAGACTGGTTCCAAATAGGAAAAGGAGTATATCAAGGCTGTATATTGTCATCCTGCTTATTTAACTTTTATGCAGAGGACATCATCAGAAACGCTGGGCTGGAGGAAGCACAAGCTGGAGTCAAGATTTCAAAGAGAAATATGAATAACCTCAGATATGCAGATGACACCACCCTTATGGCAGAAAGTGAAGAGGAGCTAAAAAGCCTCTTGATGAAAGTGAAAGAGGAGAGTGAAAAAGTTGGCTTAAAGCTCAACATTCAGAAAACGAAGATCATGGCACCTGGTCCCATCACTTCATGGCAAATAGATGGGGAAACAGTGGAAACAGTGTCAGACTTTATTTTGGGGGGCTCCAAAATCACTGCAGATGGTGATTGCAGCCATGATATTAAAAGACACGTACTCCTTGGAAGGAAAGTTATGACCAACCTAGATAGCATATAAAAAGCAGAGATATTACTTTGCCAACAAAGGTCCATCTAGTCAAGGCTATGGTTTTTCCTGTGGTCATGTATGGATGTGAGAGTTGGACTGTGAAGAAGGCTGAGCACTGAAGAATTGATGCTTTTGAACTGTGGTGTTGGAGAAGACTCTTGAGAGTCCCTTGGACTGTGAGGAGATCCAACCAGTCCATTCTAAAGAGACCAGTCCTGGGTGTTCATTGGAAGGACTGATGCTGAGGCTGAAACTCCACTACTTTGGCCACCTCATGCAAAGAGTTGACTCATTGGAAAAGGCCCTGATGCTGGCAGGGGTTGGGAGCAGGAGGAGACGGGACGACAGACGATGAGATGGCTAGATGGTATCACTGACTCGATGCACATGAGTTTGGGTGAACTCAGGGAGTTGGTGACAGACAGGGAGGCCTGGCGTGCTGCAATTCATGGGGTTGCAAAGAGTTGGACACGACTGAGCGACTGAGCTGAACTCACTGAAAGTTAACGAATCAATTAATAGAGGTATAAATATATTTTTAGACCATCAGGAATAACCCAAGAGTTCAAATATAAATGATCCAAAGTAATTGAGCCTGAGGAACTAGTGAGCATGTGGGAGCAAAGGTAAACAGTCACTTTCACTTTTCATATATCTATGTTTTTAAATGATCAGCCAAGTTTATTTTTGTGTGTGGTGTGAGCATGCATTCTAACTTTGATTTAAATGAAGCTGTCCAGCTTTCCCAACACCACTTGCAGAAGAGACTATCTTCACTCCATTGTATACTCTTGCCTCCTTTGTCGAACATTAACTGACCATAGATGTGTGGGTTTATTTCTGCAATCTCTATTCTATTCCATTGATCCATATGTCCATTTTTGGGCCAATACCACACTGTTTTGATTACTGTCACTTTGTAGCATTGTCTAAAGTCTGGGAGGATTCTAGCTTTGTTCTTTATCCTCAGGATTGCTTTGGCAATTCTGGTTTGATATAAATTTTAGGATTATGTGTTCTAGTTCTGTGGAAAATGTTATGGATAATTTTATATGAGGATTGCACTATGTCTTTAGATTGCTTTGGGTAGTATGGTCATTTTAACTATATTAATTTTCCAGTCCAAGAGTTTGAGCTATCATTCCATTTCTTTGAATCATCTTCAATTTCCTGTATCAGTGTTTTATGGTTCTCAGCATATAGCAGGTCCCCTACATATGAATGAATCCCATTCTGAGAGCAAGTTCATAAGTCCAACTTGTACATAAGTCCAATTTTTTGTAGGTCTAACAAAGTTAGCCTAGGTAGCCAACTAATACAATTGGCTATATAGTACTGTACAATAGGTTTACAATACTTTTCACACAATAATACACAGAAAACAAACAAAAAATAAATAAAACATTTTTAGTCATACGATACATGTCCTTGAAAATTACAGTCATACATCACAACAGCTGGCATATAGGGCTAGCACTGAATGAACAAGCAAGAAGAGTTACTAACTGGAGGAGAAAAAGGAGGTGGAAGGTGGTAGAGCTGAAGAATCATCCACAACATGAGACAGACGGCAAGCTGCAATTTCACGCATGCCTAATGTTGATGGCACAGGTTCTGGTTCTTTGCTGGATTCAATTCTATCTCTTGAAAAAATGACCCAACAATGTCTAGATAGTAGCTTGTTTTTTCTCTTCACAGATGAGATGGTAGCACTGGATTGCATTCTGAACAGTTGTTTCAACATTTGTGTACCATTCTACATTTGGGTCCTATGTCTCAAAATCTAACAAGTGCTTCCTCAGATAAAGAAAATTCCCTGCCGTTTCCTACATCATGAACCTCTTTGGTTCTTCAGTTACTTCTTCCTTTTTTCTCTCTTTGTCCTTTCGCTGGTACTCCATTTCCTGGCACTTGTTAGCAACTACATCACTGCTGCTTTTACACTTGCTTCTAGACATCCTGGGCTTGAAATAAAGATACTGTACTATTGTGCTCTATACAATAGTATACAGTAAAGTACACAAAAGCACAAGGACTTACAGAGAATCCAGGCAGGCAACAATGTATGCCAAACACGTGAACGAGCTTACGTGATTGGATATGTGAACACATGTTCACGTCTTTGAAAGTTCGCAACATGAAGGTCGCATGCATGGGGCTTGCTGCATCAGTCTTTCGCTTCCTTGGTTAAGTGTATTTTTAAGTTAACTTTTGATGAGATTTTTTAAAAGTTTTTTTTTTTTTTGCTTTCCTTTTCTATCTCATTTTTAGTATAAAGAACTCCTAGGAGAGAACATAGGCAAAACACTCTCCAACATACATCACAGCAGGATCCTCTATGACCCACCTCACAGAATATTGGAAATAAAAGCAAAAATAAACAAATGGGACCTAATTAAGGTGAAAAGACAGCCTTCAGAATGGGAGAAAATAATAGCAAATGAAGCAACTGACAAACAACTAATCTCAAAAATATACAAGCAACTCCTACAGCTCAATTCCAGAAAAATAAATGACCCAATCAAAAAAATGGGCCAAAGAACTATATAGACATTTCTCCAAAGAAGACATACAGATGGCTAACAAACACATGAAAAGATGCTCAACAAAACTCATTATCAGAGAAATGCAAATCAAAACCACAATGAGGTACCATTTCATGCCAGTCAGAATGGCTGCTATCCAAAAGTCTACAAGCAATAAATGCTGGAGAGGGTGTGGGGAAAATGGAACCCTCTTATACTGTTGGTGGGAATGCAAACTAGTACAGCCACTATGGAGAACAGTGTGGAGATTCCTTTAAAAACTGGAAATAGAACTGCCATACAACCCAGCAATCCCACCGCTGGGCATACACACCGAGGAAACCAGAATTGAAAGAGACACATGTACCCCAATGTTCATCACAGCACTGTTTATAACAGCCAGGACATGGAAGCAACCTAGATGTCCATCAGCAGATGAATGGATAAGAAAGCTATGGTACATATACACAATGGAGTATTACTCAGCCATTAAAAATAATACATTTGAATCAATTCTAATGAGGTGGATGAAACTGGAGCCGATTATACAGAGTGAAGTAAGCCAGAAAGAAAAACACCAATACAGTATCAGTTCAGTTCAGTTCAGTCACTCAGTCGTGTCCGACTCTTTGCGACCCCAGGAATCGCAGCATGTCAGGCCTCCCTGTTCATCACCATCTCCCGGAGTTCACTCAGATTCATGTCCATTGAGTCAATGATGCCATCCAGCCATCTCATTCTCTGTCGCCCCCTTCTCCTCCTGCCCCCAATCCCTCCCAGCATCAGAGTCTTTTCCAATGAGTCAACTCTTCGCATGAGGTGGCCAAAGTACTGGAGTTTCAGCTTCAGCATCATTCCCTCCAAAGAAATCCCAGGGCTGGTCTCCTTCAGAATGGACTGGTTGGATCTCCTTGCAGTCCAAGGGACTCTCACGAGTCTTCTCCAACACCACAGTTCAAAACCATCAATTCTTCGGTGCTCGCCTTCTTCACAGTCCAACTCTCACATCCATACATGACCACAGGAAAAACCATAGCCTTGACTAGATGGACCTTAGTCGGCAAAGTAATGTCCCTGCTTTTGAATATGCTATCTAGGTTGGTCATAACTTTTCTTCCAAGGAGTAAGCGTCTTTTAAATTCATGGCTGCAGTCACCATCTGCGGTGATTTTGGAGCCCAAAAAAATAAAGTCTGACACTGTTTCCACTAACGCATATATATGGAATTTAGAAAGTTGGTAACGATAACCCTGTATGTGAGACAGCAAAAGAGACACAGATGTATAGAACAGTCTTTTGGACTCTGTGGGAGAGGGTGAGGGTGGGATGATTTTGGAGAATGGCATTAAAACATGTATAATATCATATATGAAATGAGTCGCCAGCCCAGGTTCAATGCATGATACTGGATGCTTGGGGCTGGTGCACTGGGACGACCCAGAGGGATAGTATGGGGAGGGAGGAGGGAGGGGTGTTCAGGATGGGGAACACGTGTATACTTGTGGCAGATACATGTTGATGTATGGCAAAACCAATACAATATTGTAAAGTAATTAGCCACCAATTAAAATACATAAATTTATATTAAAAAAAAGAAATGCACAGATTTCTGTATGTTTATCTTTTATGCTGCTACTTTGCTGAATTTATTAGTTCTAGTAGTTTTTGTGTGGTGTCTTTAGATTTTTCTATATATAGTATCATATCATCTGCATATAAAAAGTTTTACTGCTTCCCTGCCAATTTGTATTTCTTTTATTTATTTATTTTTTATATGATTGCTATGACTAGGCTTTCCAATACTACATTGAGTAGAAGTGGTGATAGTGGGCATCCTTGTCTTGTCCCATGCCGGGAGCCAGTGTGAGAAACTCTGCCCATGGCAAAGGTCATGAGGAAGGGGGCTTCGGCATACGCAAAGGCAGGATCAAGCCGCAGGAGACCCCCTGTTCCCAAGCATCTACTCCTCAAACCAGAGTGCCTACTTTACTGTTTTATGCTCTCACCTACACCTCTGACTTTATGGGGGGCTCTCCCCCATCACCACCTCTCTCGGAGAAGGAGTTAACTTGCAGCTCCAGTCAATAAAGATTCTTGGGCGTGATAAGAGTGTTTCAACTTACAAACTCCTCTGAAGGTTCTCTAGCCTGCCTGAGCAGGTTCGTCCGGCCACATGTGATTGTTTACAGCCTCCCAACCGTGAGAGGCACAAGATGCTTTGAACTTTCTAAATACAGATTCTTTTGAGAAGTTACAAAATTATTAGTAGTATTAGTGGGTTGATTAGAAATTATATTGGCGAAGGGTTTTTCATTTGTTGAGCCAATATTTGCTGCTAAATCTCCATATTCCCTGCCCTTATAATGAATATAACTAGCATATAGGAGATGTAAGTATTAACCTTTAAGATTAATCATGTTAACCTTAGGTTAAATAAATCCTTTCATAGTTGTAACCCACTACACCCTCACCCTATAGGAATGCAACTTTATCTGGTACCTTCAGAGGGTGGCGCCTGGTTTAAGAAAAAATCACCCCTGGAAAAAATAAGTTTTCTTGTTGACTGACCGTTATCAGAAAGGGCCATAAAATGTCAGCAGGCTTCATGGCCAGAAGATGATGTAAAACCCAAAAGACCTTTGTATACATTTATATGAAGCACCTGATCTTGACAAGGGTCAGGTGTGCTGATCCCCACGTGACTCTGTATTCATCCCTATGTATAACAAAAAGTATATAAGCAAACCTGAAAAATAAAGAAATCGGATCAGTTTCTGGAAAGACTGATTCCCCCGTGTCGTTCTTTCTTTCCCTTTCTGGCTGAATTGCCATCTGGAGCATGGGTGCTCGCCACGTCTACTTACTTGCCCTGGCTTCTAAGATCTGTGAGAGAGGGATCCCAAGGCGGGGCACCCTCCAATATTCAAATGAGCACCGGTGGCCCAACGTAGATGATGCAAATTCCTTGGCTTGGAGTTTTATTGGTATCCCACATAAACCAAGTTATTCAGCCTCTTTTTCTCCACTAATTTTCCTACTACACATTCTTTTCTAATCTCTCTTTATATCTGTAATTAAATAAGTTTTTTCCTAGGACACAAATTCCATTTCCCTTTTGAATTATGCTGGATCTACCGGGGCTGGACCCTGGCAGTCCCAGATTTTAGCAAGAAGGCTTTCAACATTTCACCTTTGAGTAATACGTTAGCTGTCAATTTGTCATAAATAGCTTTTAATATGTTGCGATACGTTCCCTCTACACCCACTTTGATAAGTTTTTTTATCCCACTCTTGAGCATATATCTGGAGAAAACTCTAATTTGAAAATATGCAGGCACCCCAATATTCATTTACTGTAGCCAAGACATGGAAGCCACCTCAATGTCTATCAACAGATGAATAGATAAGGACAATGTGGTATATATGTGTGTGTGTGTGTGTGTATATATATACACACATACATACATACATACATATAAACACACACACAATGGAACATTGCTCAACCATAGAAAGGATGATAAATGTCATTTGCAGCATATCATTTGGATGATATAGGATATAGGAGGTCCATCAATGGATGGACCTAGAGATTATTACGCTAAATGAAACAAGTCAGAAAAATAAAGACAATTACTTTACGATATCACTTATACGTGGACTCTAAAACATTATGCAAATGAGCTTATTTATAAAACAGAAACAGACTCTCAGACTTCAAAAACAAGAGAAAGGGGGAGGGGGAAGGGAGGGGTAAATTAAGAGTTTGGGATTAGCAGATACAAACTATTATAAATAAAATAAGCAAGGTCATACTGTATAGCACAGGGAACTATACTCAATATCTTGTAACAAACCATAGTGTAAAAGAATATGAAAAAGAATTCAGTATGTATAACTGAAACACTTTCTTGTATACTTGAAACTAACACAACATTGTAAATCAAGTATACTTCAAAAAAAAAGAAGTTCAGTCAATCAAGCGAATGACCTTAATAATAAACTAGTATCTACTTGAGAATGGATTAAGTCACCAGGAAACTGTAAGAAGGGGGCCCATTAGAGGTCAGGAAGAGTTGGAAGCATCAGCAGTGGAGACCCAGACTGACCCACAACCCACAGCCAAAGGGAAAGAGCCAGGAGATAGTGGCACGTAGCAGCCGAGGGGCGAGGGTGTTCCAAAGGGAGGGGGTGCCCTCAGTTGCAGTATTGAAGCAGGCTGAAAGCAGGGCTAAGGATGAAACTGAACAAGGACTTTGGGTTTTAGCAACTTGCAGATCATTGGTCATTGGGCAAAATCAATCTCAGTAGACCGAAATATTAGGACTTTAGGAAGTAGAAATAAAGTTAGTAAACAGAGCAGAAGAAAAGATTATTTTGGCAACAGAATAAAAAAAAATCAGTGGATATTAGGAGCAAAGAAAGAGGGGATTCAATAGATGACTCCTGGCCACATGACCCAAAAATGAAACGTGCCTTTAGCAAAATCAGAACAGCAGAAGTGGGTGTGGAAAAATAAATAAATAAACTTCTAAGTGGGTGTGGAGGCTGGAAGAAGGTCAGCTTGTATTCTACCTGCTTAACCACTTTGTCCAGTTTCTGTCTATACATCTACTCCGCAAAGAGTTCTTAAGCTCATGGAACACATGGGCACAGGTTCAGGGGCAGGCTAAGAGAGGAGGAAGCTTCAGGAAGTTGGTCTGATTTCCAAGTTGGTTGTATTTGACTTGACAGAGTATTTGTTCAGAGGTGCTGGATTCCCAGTCTTTGTGCTGGCAAGATCATTCATGCTCACAGCCTGTGGTTTTGCCTTTAGTTCTGAGACTCAAGAAATTTTCAGGAGGAAGATTTAGAAATCTGCTTTGAATTACAGCACAGCTAGGCAATATTTTTCTTAACCAGTGGGGTTTTTCTCTTTATTGTGCTTTGGAACATGTTGGAAAAGCAGGACATTGGAATGTTGGAAGGGCAGGAGGTCTCTCAAGTTCCCATCTCCAAGTTTAATAACATGAATATATTCTGGTTAAGTCATTTTCAATAACTTGTATCCATTTCTGTGTTATTTTTATTTTCCATAAAGCCATTTTCCAATTTTTAAACTCCTCATAATAGCATGATCCGCAGAACAATGAATTCGGACTTTGTTATTGTTAGTGAACCTTCATCACCTCCAGGTTCTAACATCCCTAAATAGGAACCACAGATTGACTAAAAAGTGTATTCCATGGAACCCAGAAACCTTGAGAAAGCTACTGTGACCTCTTTCTTTAGTGACTATAGAAGGTATTTGCTCAGGAGTCCTGGGTAAGTTCTAGACCTTCTGTAAAATGAATGGAAACATCAAAAAAAATGAATGAATGTGGGAAAAATCATAAGTCATGTAGAAGTGGTCATGACGTAAGAGAGGCTGCACGTGACAGGTCTCACAGTCTAGTTTGAGGGCCTGATGTGAGCTCCATGAGAGCAGAGCCCTCCTCTGTCTTTCTTACCTCTGTGTCTCCAAAACCTAAAACAGTGCCTCAAAAGAGTTGGGGCTCAATTCACTAAAAAACAAACAGGAAATGTTACCGTCACTCAACATTTTAGAGGGAAACGTTAAGGAACAACAACAAATCCACCTCAGCTCACAAAATACTATTTTCCCATATATCCAGAATGCTCAGGGTAAGTCTTAGGCAAAAATCAGAACCTTCAAAAATTGCTTTTAAAAACTGTAAGAGGAAGTTCTGAGAACAGAAAGCAACAATTTATGTCTCTAGCACTATTCCTGCTCTGGGTTTTATAGTCACTAGTTTATATCCAATCCACACCACCCTTCACTGAGAAAGCCCCTTTGACTATTACATCCCAGACTCCTCCAATAAGAAGTGTTATAAGACCCCAGAACAAATCACCCAGGGCATCTGAGATCTGTTGTCGGCGATCTCTATGAAGAGTCGTTCTGGGAGATGCTGAATTTCAACTTCCATGCAGTTCTGTTTTCACAGTTCACAGTATAACGAAACTAACCAAGGCGACCTCACTCCTCCAAAAAGGAAAGGATGAAGTTAAAACCCTCTACAGTGAGGATGTGTATAACTCTCAAGACTTGGACTCTGACAGTTGTTCAAATCAGGGAAATCTGAAAGTGTATGTATCTCTCCACGGGATTCAAAGTCAAATACACATTCACCATACGGCTATGAAGATATTCTGCCATAGTATGCTTAAAATCTAGCACTGTTTTCATTGTCCTAAAAAACCAGGAGCTGTTTGCCCTCGAGTGATAAAGACTGGGACGTGGGGAGAGCTGGTTATGACCTGCAAGTCAAACACACACAAAGTTCCATTTCCACCCTTCCCCAACTCATCTCTAACATTTCCCAGGAGGTCCTCTGGTTAGTTCAACTGACAGCAGCTTATCGCTGTTGCAATTAGATTTTATCATCTCACTGTTTCTTCCTGTGTGAAATAAAGCATGGGATCCTGGAGAGACAAACAGAACCAGATGGGCCATCAAACCCTACACTTATCAACTTCAAGAAGTACAGACCAGCCCTCATTTCAGCAGTCTAACTTCTCAAATCCAACCAGAGACTCTAACGCTGGATTTTTTCACATTGCTTTTTATTGCTGACTCGGGCAGTTTCTTCCACTGTTTAAGTATTTATACAGTTTTAAAGATTTGTGGAAATTTCTTTGCATTAAGGTTTATTTGCATTTCAGCCTCTAAATCTAAGATATTTTACTTTTGCACTTGCTGATTTTTAAAGGATACAAAAAGAAAATAGCATTTAAGTATTTACTATTTCCAGGCATTTAATAAATATTATTAATATTTATTAATATTAATTTATTAATAATTAATATTAGTAGTTAATAAATATTAAACACTTTTAAAAGTCTACATGAATGTTGTCTTAATTTCAAAACCAAAACAAAAAGGAGTCTACATGATGGGTGTTATTATTTCTATCATATGGATGAAGAGAATGAAAGTAGTAGAAGTTAAGTAACTTGCTCAAAATATTACACAGCTCATAAGTGGTGATACAGGAATAGGAATGGAGATCTATCTGACCCCACAGCTGTAGTCTTTCCACTCCACCACCGCCTCGTCAGAGATCTGGGTGTGTAGAAGATCAAGGAACCGTAATGAGTCTGCAAAGTGATCGATGTACTAATATCATCATTAAAAAGGATTCCATATAATATTTATAACAGGAATAACCAGGGTCCTTCCTTATATTTCCCCCCAAATGTGGACAAATATAACTGTCTCAGTGCCTTAAGGACTGATAATATCTTTTAAAATTAAGCTATCTATGTAGAGAATACCATTTTATAAATTCATTGGAATTGGGGTCAAATGACCTGAGTAAAGGTGCAGCTTCTACATTTCATATCTGTGTGAATTTAAGCAAATTACTTACTATTAAGAGTTTCCTTATTTGTGATATGTGTGTGGCAGAAGGTAGAGGTACCCTTCCCAACCTCCCTGTAGTGAGACTGGGGCCGAGTGACTAAGCCAATGAAACATGAGAACTTGAGACTTGGGTCACTCTAGATCAAAGCAGGTATAAGCCAGTGAACCACCTCCATCTCCCTCTTTCTCAGCAGAAGCAACTCTAGAGGCCATACGTTCTACATGTCCTATTTGGTGCAGCTGCAGGATTGACGGGGTACCCAGGTGCCATAAGAGTTTTCCTGAGTGAGAAAGAAATCTTCGTTGGGTTAAATCACTGAGATTTCAGGGTTTACCTGCTATGGCAACTAACGTTAATTAACCTCACTAACACAGGGAGATAACAACTTCTACCATGCTATATTAGATCATTATGATAATCAAATAAGAATGTTGAGATGAGTATTTGTTAACCCTATCATACATAGATGGAAGGCCTACTATTGTTATTACTCATACATTTAAAGAAATTCGACTTTTCTTCAAGATTTTTGTAAGATCATGGTTATATAAAAGTTGTAGTTCCAACAATTGTTAAAAAAAAGAATGCTTATAATACGGTTTCAAAGCAAACGGATGTTTTATCTTGTGTACACTATTTTCTTGTTCAACAATCTTCCACAGATAGTACAAATAAAAGCTTTAACTCAACTTAATTGAATAATACCAATATCCAACTACCCTTTTCTTAATTAACAAAAATTCACTGTAGTTTATGTCCTTGGAGATTTCTCTGTTTCCTGCTCACATAGTAGAAAAGACAACAGTTGGCACACATATTGGCTTTCATGAGACTAACACCACAGGGCAAATGATGCCCATCCACATTAACATGGTAGCCTGTCTTGCTTTCAACTCCATTAATAATTGGCCTCATTCAAATAAGCCCAACCCATTTACTAGGTATCAGAAGAACAGAAATCCTAGACAGGGCAAATGGACATTGTCAGTCACGGCTCCTACTCTCCCTCCCTAGATGCTCATACACTTGCATTCGGAATCAAGAACGGGAACCAAAGTAAGAGGACAAAGCATGACAATGACCTAAATTCATGCATACAAGAAAGGATGCTATTTACTGCTATGAAATTGGCTGGTTGGGTGTGTGTGCATGTGTGTAGACAGAAGACAAAAACAAGAGTGAAGATGAAATGCACAAAAATGTGTTATCAACAGTACCCATCAAAAGAGGAATGGGTAAAAAAAGTGTGGGATCTAACAGAATGAAATACTATTCAGCCATACAAGAGAAGGAAATTCCGCCATCTGTGATAACATGAAAGGACCTTGAGGGTATTGTGTTGAGCAAAATAAGTCATAGAGAAATACAAATATTGTATGCTCTTACTTACAAGTGGAATCTGGAAAAAAAAAAACTGAACTCAAACATATAAAGAACAGATTGTTGTTTGTCAGAAGTGGGTGTGTGGAAGTGGTGGGCAGGCGGGTGCATGAAATGGCTGAAGGTAGTAAAAGGTCCAATCTTCCAATTATAAAACAACAAAGTCCAGGGGAGATAATAGAAGGTGTATGTTATATTAAAATATTCACTTAAAAGCGGCCTCACTTCATTCTGAAGAGACAGGAAGTATTCCAGTCTTAGGTAATGGCCCACTTATGGGGACATGAAATTCACTTCTTCCCATATTTCACTTTTCAGTTCATATAAATGGGCAAGTGAGGGAGGGAACACACTTATGAGACTATGATGTTATTGGCACAGGGAAGCCCATTTATACATACACACACATATAAACCTTACACACCGCACAAACACACACACACATACATACGTACACATACACAGAACACAAACTATATCTTCGTTTTCAATGATTAAGCAGTAATATTATCGTGCCGTGTTATGTCACAATGAAAACAGCAGAACTTTCAAGAACCGAGGAGCAAGGGCGGGGATGGAGGAGAGCAAGAGGAAGGAGAAGAGAAGGAAAAGACCAGGGGCAGGGGAGAGCGGGCAGAGGAGCCACCCTGAGCAGAGGCTAGACTTTAGCCAGAGGGTCAATGTCAATGAGCAGGTAGAGGTAAGAGGTTGTCTGGGAAACCATGTTTTCTCTCGAGAAGAATATTTGAATTGGGAATGAAAACATTCTGTGCTTCCTGGCGCATTTTACAGTCACAAAGAAGGCTTTTAGAAGTCTGCCAGCAATCTAGCTGACGAAAGTCCAAAGCATCAAGGTTCCGTTTGGCTTTTTTTCCTGAATTATTGTGTGCACATAATGTTGTTTTAGAAAAATAAAGCAAACCACTAAAATTAACAGGATTCTTTAATGCTGGCAGAAGAAACATGTCACCGTCACAACAAAGAAAATTCTGTTGAGAAATACTTTACAAAGTAAGAGCTAAGGCAGTTAAAAACTGATTTTCAAAGTGGTTTCCTTTCGTTCTAAATCACAAGCAGACCCTCATAACCCCACCCCTTTCCCGCTTTCATGTGTGCAGTCCTGGCCTGAGAAGCTGTCCTGCAGGGTCAGGCTCAGCAGTGACACAGAGAGCCGGGTGCAGAGGTTAAAAGCTCTGGCTCTCCAGGCGACTGGTCAGCAGCCAAGAGAGATGACAGGCGCAACCGGGAGATCCTCATTCACACGGCACCAACAAGGGCTTGCATCTGAACTGATAACCTCTGCCGCTGGCCCAGTGCTGACCACTCACAACCACAAGCAGTTAGTGGTACCCCCAGCAGCTCCTAAATAATCCCTCTGGGCAAGTTGTAACAGCAATTCAGACATGGGAAGAGATACAGCAGCTTAACCTGGATTTTAAAAATCACTACCATCTTAGAACTGGGTAAGTGTTCTATTAGCTAACAGAGTGGGAGTCTTCCTTAACTGAGCCCTCTTTGGCTACCTAATCCTTGAAGAATCTGTCTAGTTTTTCTTCTACCTCCCACAGATCCTCATGCTGTGGCCAAACCTTGGATCTGAAAGGAAGACCGTAATCAGTGCTCTAAGACCTCTTCCTGATTAGCAGGTCTGATCCCTTGGTATGCACACAAAACCACTAATGCTGGCCTCCTGCTCAAGTCCTGTCCCACCATTTGTATGGCCAAGACTAGATGGTGGAGCAGAGAAGGCAATGGCACCCCACTCCGGTACTCTTGCCTGGAAAATCCATGGACGGAGGAGCCTGGTAGGCTGCAGTCCATGGGGTCGCTAGGAATCGGACACGACTGAGCGACTTCACTTTCACTTTTTACTTTCATGCATTGGAGAGAGAAATGGCAACCCACTCCGGTGTTCTTGCCTGGAGAATCCCAGGGACGGGGGAGCCTGGCGGGCTGCCGTCTATGGGGTCGCAGAGTCGGACACGACTGACGTGACTTAGCAGCAGCAGATGGTGGAGAGTGACACGTGATATTATTGGTTGACTGGTGTCTATTAATATCTGCTGTCTTATTTTAGCCATAAAGCAGTGATGGCAAGTAGGTTTCCTCTTGTGGGATAATTCTAACCATTTAGCTTTTTATGCCTAAACCTCTGTGTTAAGAAGGATTCTGAGGACATATCTGCATTCAAGGAAAACCATGGAAAACAGAAAAACATATCACTGCACTTAAAAGCTAAGTTTGCAATTTTGTGAAGAAGCATCAAGTCAAAAGGGAGAAGAAGTAAACCAGGTGGAGGTTAAAATAAAGGAAAAACCAGCATCATGTGTCTGGTAGACTGAAACTGGGTGCAATTTTCTCTAGAAGGTGATTTGAGGCTACACATGAATAGCCTTAACCATGTTCACCTTCCCTGGTCCAGTACTTTTACTTCTAGGAACTTATTCTAAAAAATCACCATGGATGCTCTCAAAGATTTGTCTAAGATGTACTCATAGGAGCACTGCTTATGACAGCTGAAAATTAGAATCTACATAAATGCTAAAAAAGTGAGCACTGTCTAAATTATAGAAATGGCAGACAATAAAATACTATGCACTGTTTTATTCAATGATTCTTTTTTTAAAATCACTCTGTAGAGGACTATTGAAAGATAATGGGAAAATGTTCATAGTATGAAAACTTGCTCTATGAAAAAGTATCCAAAATATTATATGTAGTATGGTCCAAATTTATTTTAAAATACAAAATAGAAAGACATATATATATATGTTTTAAATGTTAACTCTGAATATCCAAAATCCTCTACAAGAATTATATGCCACTTTTGTGATAATAATAAGAAAATCTTATTTGTTTTTAAAGAGAATAATATACAAGCTGAAGAAGCCCTGCCTGTGGCCATCCAACTTCACTGGCCCCTAAAATGTAACTTGAGTAAAACGTAACTTGGATCAGAAAGTAAAAAATGTGATGCACAATAAATAGGAGAGAGATGCATGATTTAACATGAGGAGAAGAGCACTGAAGTCTCCCAGAGGCATGTCTGGGTCCAGCGGGCTGTGTCAGCACATGCGAGTTAAGTGGACCACAACCAGCTTCATCCCGCAGCAGAATTAGTCTTTTATTCCTGGTGCTCCACTGTCTGAAATAACCACCATCACACACTCAGAATTATGTGTTTTTTTCAAGACCACCAAGTAACTTAATAAAGAATAAAACTCATTTTCATTGCAAAGGACTCTACACACATCGCTCAGAAGTGGTCACGTGACCTGCCAAATGTAGAAGATTGTGTTCTGCTTTTCTTATCAAGTGAAAGGACATCTTACAGCGTAACAGACATGCAGCATCTCCCTGTATGAGCCTGTTACCCATCCAAACTTGGGTTGGCTTGCCCACACACAGTAAAGCCAGGCTGTGGTGAAAGAAAGCACAGCATTTACTGCAGGGTGCCAAACAAGCGGAATGGGAAGCTCATGCTCAAAAGACCCAAATTCCTTGATGGTTTTCAGGGAAGTGTCTTTAAAGTCACTGTTGGGGAGGGTGCTACAGGGCATGTGATCAGCTCAGGCAAAATTCTTGAATTGGTTGGCATCAACATAAGTTTCAAGAGCCATCAACCTTCTGGTTTTGACTAGTCTGGGGTCATGTTCTCGCCCTCAGCAGTTTTCATCTGGTGGGGGTCTGCTTCCTATAAAAACAACTTGGAACGTGTGTCAGGCCTTTATCTGTATCTTTCAGGAAACTGGGAGTTTGGTGATTCTGCTACATCACAGATTTATAGTCTAAATTGTTACCAGTTCCCCAGCCCAAGAGCTATTCTTTGTTTCTACACCTTCATATCTCCCAATCATTAACTCTTGAGTCAGCCTTTTACTTCAAAGGGACTTGTGCAAGATTTCAAACCCAGGATGGGGAAATCAGTGTCCCATTCTGAGCACCACTGAGCACCACTGAGTACCTCTGCCCTCCATAGTTCAGTCCCAGCTTTCCTGTCCCCAAAGTAAGGTGAATAGTCCTCAGAATTCTACTTGTTTTGACCTAGAAGAATGAATATTATTGAGATTGTGTCTGGAAAAATGCTATTCACAAGTTATAAAGAGTGGGCACCTTTTTTTCAATAAAAAAAGTTCTCTTTTCCTCCTGTTGTACTTTGTACAATAAGCTTAAAAAGGGAAACTCTTGCTCTAGTTTACTATTTTCTCATTTTCCAGCAAAATCTAACCCCTAACTGTTTGAGGTGAGGATATTTATACACCCTGATTCAAAGTTGTTTGGAGTCTACTTAGGAAAGAAATGCAAGCTAGCTTTATTTCTGCTTTTCCATATGGGAAAAAAAGCAGCCACCTTGATGATCTGAGTTCAGATTCCCACTAGACTGTCTGCAAATTAATGACATTTTCAAGCATTTCATCCTCTGGTTACAGTGAGGAATCATTAGAAAATAAAATATCCAGATATTCAAAAGGAATAAAGGTCAATTAAAGAAGGAGGCTTCTGTTTTTCACAATCCCAATTAGTAGGAGAAAACTGGAATTTCTAGACTTTATAAAATACAAGAAAAATATCTGGAATGCAGAACTTGAAGATCAAGTGAATGAAGTTAGCTTTGCTGGCCAGCAATTTATTCTCAGCAAAATAAAAATGTATTGAGTGACCAGTCCATAACAGACATTTTAGAGATGACCTTTCATCTGAAAGGAATTTTCTAGAGAAGAAGAGAGAATTGTAGACCTGAGACTTGGTATCACACATCTTTCCAGGAGAGAACCCTCAAAGACCCACTGCTAAGTGTCTCTAAGATGAGATGCCCATGGCCTTGCTGTGTACTCACGTCCAAGGTCTCTCTCGGAAGTTCCTCTGGCCACAAGTTTGTTGGATACATCGAATGATGTTGTTTATGCTTGAAATCAGACTGCTTGGAATCAATAATTTAAATGTTTCAATAGAGAACTGTCCAGACTATTTGGGAACAGAGGTGTTGCTTAGAATCTAAGCTAAAATAAACCTTTTACTTTATTTCTTGGTATCAACTTGAACTATTCAGACATTTAAAAGTTTGTTTTCCCTAATGCTGCACACTGTAGGATTTTCATGTTTGTGCCTACTTGCATTTATTGGCATTTTATGGTTTAAAAATGGCCACCTTGGAATCATACTTATGCTTTGCTGTAAAACAGCACTGATCATTTAAAAATATCTGACATTTGCTTTTTCCAAAAATATTTCCCCAACCTAAAAATATGAAATTCAAGTGTCATGAAAGTGTTAGTTGCTCAGTTGTGCCTGACTCTTTGCTACCCCCATGGACTGTAGTCCACGAGGCTTCTCTGTCCATGGGATTCTCCACGGAAGAATACTGGAGTGGGTTGCCATTTCCTACTCCAGAGGATCTTCCCAACTCAGGAATCAAACCTGGGTCTCCTGCATTGCAGGCAGATTCTTAACTGTCTGAGTCACCAGTGAAGCCCTTTAAGTGTCACAGAAATAATAGAACGAACGCGCACCAGACAAAAAACCATGTTTATGTGTTTTTGTGTAAGTGGTTGGTGGATGTGGAAGACAGAACACATTTCACACAAGTATCTAAGCAGAGTGCTTGCACCGAGGGAGCCTGACTGGAAAGCCTAGACAACAGTCTGTGATACTGTTCTGCATGTCCAGTGGAGTTCTAATCCTATCATGGAAAAATAGCTAAGTCTTTGGTGCTTGGTCTTCATGCATAATAATAAGCAGGGCCACTACTCAGAGGAACTTCAAAGAGAACTTTAAGAGATATTAAATTCTCCTTTTGAGAAACAAATATTATGAAAGCAATATTTTAGCTTGCCTATGCTGCTGCTTGCTCTGATTGAGAAGCCGCCATCCCCTTAGAAGAGATCCAACCCTCTCGAAAAGTGAATAAATCAGAAGGCTTGGGTCTTTTCTCTTTGGCAGCCTGACCCTTGACCCCTGTCCCTTCTCCCAGTCAGAGGTTTTTTAAAATTTCTTTTCACTTTTGTCCTGGATCACTGCTTCCATTTCTTCTGACTCCGGAGTGGCTGAGCTTGTTGCCAAATCCAATAGCTCCAGGAAAAAGCCTGAAGCTTCTCCAAACCAAGAGAAGCTTCTGTCTGCAACACAACATATCTCCAGAATCTTTTCTCACTAAAGTATTCATAGCCTGTAGTTTTATTTGGAAACAACGCAGAAAATCTAAGAATACCAAAAAACAGCTCATGACAGGAGGCAAATAAACAGTCCAACCATGGAAGAAAACCTAAACTTTGTCTACACTGGATCAAATCTCCCATACAACACACACACACACACACATGCATCATAATGGATTTATCTTTTTCCATCAAAATGCTACCAAAAGCTTCTTAACCTGATAAAATTTGGGAGATCTGTAAATTTGAAAGGGAAAAATTAATCCTTATTTTCACTAATTTCTAATAAAAATTTATTATTTCCTTTCATTATTAGTAGAGTTCCTTGACTTGGTCATCAAAAAAAAAAAGCTCAGTTATTTTCATTCCTGAAAATTTACCTTTTGCTCATCACTACTTCAAAATTATGGTGATTGTTAGACCCATTGCTGCATGTTAGTATCTGATGTCTTAAAAAGCAAAAATGTTAACGTAGCCTAGTATTGCTTTTCTTAATACTTTGTTAATTCTGTTTTAATATATGTGTTTTTATTTTTTTTTTAAAGCAGTAAAAGCAGATTTTATTCAGGAACTATTGGAATAGGGGAAACCAGATCTCAATATAGAACTGGGCTCAATTCCAAATATAGCATTTTAAAACATAATTTTGATAAAGAATCTACAGGCTTCACCAGACCGCCAAAAGGGTCTGTGATTCTTTTTGCAAAAAAGCAAGGATCCCTGGAAGTAAAGGTTTTAGATAAAGTGTACTCGTGGTTTAAATGGATGCTCATATGGTTGAGTGTGAAGCATTGCTTTCACTTAATTTCTTTTCCTTTAAGTGGTATCCTGTATTGTCCAATGAATGTTGCATTTTCTACTCAAGTTCCGTCTTTTTCTGGTGAACTACAGAGACAAAAGTAGGCTGGTGTTTCCTGAGTTTGGAGTGAGAAATAGCTTTCTTAAAGCAAATGCTTCAAGATTCACCTGAGGACCCCTGCCCTAGCCTGCACAATCACTTTGAACAATGCCTCTTTCTCCACATATCTCCCGGTTCTCTTTAGCAGAGAGAACTCACAGAGCACGGGCTCAGCTGGCCCGAGGTCACTTCAGAGCCTTTTTTCTGCACTAGGTCCACGTTCTCCGAGGGGACCGCCTTGCTCTCTGTGTACCAGGACAGGCTCCACAGTGAACACCCAGCCATGACGCAGCCTGGGACATGCTGGGTCACAGCCACCATCAGCACCTGTCTTTTACAGGCTTATAAATGTGGGCGGTACGGATTTCCTTTCACAACACTTGGATACAGGAAACCTTGGATTCATTTCTCTAAATCATTAAATCTGATGTGAGTGCTCACTCAGTGAAATTCATGGCAAACTGGTCTGTATTGAGAATCCCTCCCGAGTCCTGCTCCAATGTGGGGTCCTCCCGCTGCCAGAAAAAGAGAGTGAAGTGTCATTTCCGGCACTGCCATCATTCTTTTTTTCAATAATTTTGTTTATTTGTTTTTGGCTGTGTGGGGTCCTTGTCGCTGCCTGGGCTCTTCTCTAGTTGCGGCGAGCGGGGCTCCTCACTGCGGCGGCTTCTCCGGATGCCGAGCGCGCACCTCCACGGCACACAGGCTGCAGCCGCTGTGGCACACGGGCTCCGCAGTCGCAGCTGTGGTTCCCGGGCTCTAGAGCACAAGCTCTACAGTTGTAGCACACGGGCTTAGTTGCTCTGAGACATGTGGAGTCTTCCCAGATCAGGGATCAAACCCGTGTCTCCTGCACTGGCAGGCAGAAACTTTACCTCTGGGCCACCAGGGAAGCCCTGCCATCATTCCTGTTGTCCTTTCTCCTAGTCAATGCCTCTTGGATCCCAGGAAATGCAGAGCTGCCCTCTCAGTGGGCGCTGGTCCTCGGAGAGTCTCACCACTGCTTTCAAGGTTGCAGAGCACACCCTGGACTCTTTACTGGCCTCCCGACCACGGACCCCCTAGGCCCAATCCTATTCTCTCTCTTCTCCCTGTGATCTGCAAATACTCGCCTCCATCCTCCCCCTCAGTGAAAACCCAATATCATTCCTTTCAATGAGCCAGACTTTCAGGAGCCAAAGATGAGACAGGCAGTTCTCTGGTGACGTCTCCTTTTTATCTGTAACCCCAAAACCCCTGAAAACCGAAAGAACACAAATGCCTGGCTACATTATGGGGACAAAATAAAAACATTATAGTAACAGAAATGAAACACAAATTACTATTTCAGTCAAATACCCTGCATATAAAAGTAAGCACATCTGTTAGAGAAGCATCTCTAAGGAAAATAGATTAAATATTAATGTACAGTTCTAGAAATAAAGCTGGAAACTGTAAATTACTTTTTTTGAAGTGAGTGAATTTGTCCTCAGTTGCACACACACACACACACGCATTACAGTTCAGTCAGTTCAGTTCAGTTCAGTCGCTCAGTCGTGTCTGACTCTTTGTGACCCCATGAATCGCAGCACGCCAAGCCTCCCTGTCCATCACCATCTCCCGGAGTTCACTCAGACTCACGTCCATCGAGTCCGTGATGCCATCCAGCCATCTCATCCTCGGTCGTCCCCTTCTCCTCCTGCCCCCAATCCCTCCCAGCATCAGAGTCTTTTCCAATGAGTCAGCTCTTCTCATGAGGTGGCCAAAGTACTGGATCTTCAGCTTTAGCATCATTCCCTCCAAAGAAATCCCAGGGCTGATCTCCTTTAGAATGGACTGGTTGGATCTCCTTGCAGTCCAAGGGACTCTCACGAGTCTTCTCCAACACCACAGTTCAAAAGCATCAATTCTTCAGCACTCAGCCTTCTTCACAGTCCAACTCTCACATCCATACATGACCACGGGAAAAACCATAGCCTTGACTAGATGGACCTTAGTCGGCAAAGTAATGTCTCTGCTTTTGAATATACTATCTAGGTTGGTCATAACTTTTCTTCCAAGGAGTAAGCATCTTTTAATTTCATGGCTGCAGTCACCATCTGCAGTGATTTTGGAGCCCAAAAAAATAAAGTCTGACACTGTTTCTACTGTTTCCCCATCTATTTCCCATGAAATGATGGGACCAGATGCCATGATCTTCGTTTTCTGAATGTTGAGCTTTAAGCCAACTTTTTCGCTCTCCTCTTCATGAGGCTTTTTAACCTCCTCTTCACTTTCTGCTATAAGGGTGGTGTCATCTGCATATCTGACCAATCTCCAGTTAGCAACCAAAATTTATCATCAGTTTCAGTGAAGCACTTGGAGATTCTGTGTAATCAGTGACACATCAGGAGGTCACATCAAGTAACACAACTAACGCTTTAAACAGTGGTGACAACCCTCATCACACCCCATGAGCAGTTCCACAGATCTCTGCTATTCTGGTCAGGCCATGTTGAATTTCTAGACTGCATCCCCCACTCAAGAGAAGAAAAATATTCCAACTCTATGGTCATTACTCACTCTTAAAAGATTAATTTAGGGAAAATGAATACCCACCACAGTAATGAATGTAATTCAATGGGAGAGTGGCTTGAGAAAGCTAGCCACACTGGAAAGCTTTACTTCTTAAATTAATGACAGATCTGAAGATTATTTTCATATTTGGTCAGCATTTTTGAGAAGTAATGATTAGCCAGGGTGGGAAAAGTCCAGATTAGTATTAAGCATTTGCATGTTATAAGCAGAATGAGCTAAATCCAAGACTGTGACTTATTATTCAGGCTCTCACCATCCACTTTGCTAACAATAAGAGCTAACATTCATTAAGTGCTTACTATGCAATTCAATTGAAAAAGCACTTTGTTTGTATTATTGCATCTATGCCACAAAACTATATATTAAAGAGTTACTATTACTCTCTCTAAAAATGAGTGAGGATATTTAGGAACAGAAATGTTGAGTAATCGGCCAATGGTCACAAAGTTGGTGCACGTGGATCAAAAACTTGTTTCTAAACAATATAAGCTAGAGAGCTCAGCCGTTTAACACTGTTAAGTACTGTTGCTATCGCTGTTCAGTCACTAAGTCATGTCCAACTCTTTACAACCCCGAGAACAGCAGCACGCCAGGCTTCTGTGGCCGTCACTATCTCCTAGAGTTTGCTCAAACTCATGTCCATTGAGTTAGTGATGCAATCAAACAATCTTATCTTCTGTTGCCTTCTTCTCCTTTGCCCTCTATCTTTCCCAGCGACAGGGTCTTTTCTAACTAATCGGCTCCACGTATCAGGTGGCCAAAGTATTGGAGCTTCAGCTGCAGCATCATTGCAACGAATATTCAGGGTTGATTTCTGTTAGGATTTACGTGTTTGATCTTCTTGCTGTCCAAGGGACTTTCAAGAGTCTTCTCCAGCACCACAGCTTGAAAGCATCAATTCTTTGGCATTCTATCTTCTTTATGGCCCAATTCTCATATCTGTACATGACTACTAGAAAAACCATACTGCTACTGCTAAGTAACTTCAGTTGTGTCCAACTCTGTGTGACCCCATAGATGGCAGCCCACCAGGATCCTCCATCCCTGGGATTTTCCAGGCAAGAGTACTGGAGTGCATTGCCATTTCCTTCTCCAATGCATGGAAGTGAAAAGTGAAAGTGAAGTCACTCAGTCGTGTCCGACTCTTAGCGACCCCATGGACTACAGCCTACCAGGCTCCTCCACCCATGGGATTTTCCAGGCAAGAGTACTGGAGTGAGGTGCCATTGCCTTTTCCGAGAAAAACCATAGCTTTGACTATATGGACTTTGGTCAGCAAAATGATGTCTCTGCTTTTTAATACACTGTCTCAGTTTGTCATAGCTTTTCTTCCAAGGAGCCAGCATCTTTTAATTTCATGACTGCAGTCATCATCCACAGTGATTTTGGAGCCCAACAAAATGATATCTGTCACTGTTTCCCTTTTTCCCCCATCCATTTACCATGAAATGATGCGACCAGAGGTCATGATCTCAGTTTTTTGAATGTTGAGCTTTAAGCCAGTTTTTTCATTCCCCTCTTCCACCCTCATCAAGAGGCTCTTTAGTTCCTCTTCTCTTTCTGCCATTAGAATGGTGTCATCTCCATATCAGAGGCTGTGGATATTTCTCCCAGAAATCTTGATCCAGCTTGTGCTTCATCCAGCCCAGCATTAACATGACGCAGTCTGCATATAAGTTAAATAAACAGTGACAGTACACAGCCTTGACATACTCCTTTCCCAATTTTGAACCAGTCTGTACTTCCACGTCCAGTTTTAACTTGTTTCTTGACCTGCATGCAGGTTTCTCAGGAGACAGGTAAGATGGCTTGGTATTCTCATGTCTTTAAGAATTTTCCACATTTGTTGTGATCCAGAAGTCAAAGGATTTAGCGTAATCAGTGAAGCAGAAATAGATGTTTTTGGAATTCCCTTGCTTTGTCTACAATCCAACAGATGTTGACAATTTGATCTCTGGCTCCTCTGCCTTTTCTAAATCCAGCTTATACATCTGGAAGTTCTCAGTTCATGTACTGTTGAAAGTGAAAGTGAAGTCGTTCAGTCATGTCTGATTCTTTGCAACCCCATGGACTATAGAGTCCATGGAATTCTGTAGTCAGAATACTGGAATGGGTAACCTGTCCCTTCTCCAAGGGATCTTCCCAACCCAGGGATCAAGCCCAGGTCTCCCGAATTGCAGGCAGATTCTTTATCAGCTGAGCCACAAGGGAAACCCAAGAATACTGGAATGGGTAGCCTACCCCTTCTCCAACAGATCTTCCTGACCCAGGAATCAAAACGGGGGTCTCCTGAATTGCAGGTGGATTCTTTACCAACTGAACTGTCAGGAAGCCCTGTACTGTTGAAGTCTAGCTTAAAGGATTTTGAGCTTTATCTTGCTAGCATGTAAAACAGGCACAACTGTACAGTAGCTGGAACACTCTTTGGCATTGCCTTTGTTTGGGATGAGAATGAAAACTGACCTTTTCCAGTCCTGTGACCACTGCTGAGTTTGCCAACTTTACTGGCATATTAGGTACAGCACTTTAACAGCATCATCTTTCAGGACTTGAAATAGCTCAGCTGGAATTCCATCACCTCCACTAGCTTTGTTTGTAGTAATGTTTCCTAAGGCCCACTTGACTTCACACTCCAGGATGTCTGGCTCTAGGTGAGTTGACCATGCCATCATGGTTATCTGGGTCAGTAAGACCTTTTTTGTATAGTTCTTCTGTGTATTCTTGCCATCTCCTCTTAATATCTTCTGCTTCTGTTAGGTCTTCATTGTGCTCATCTTTGCATGAAATATTCCCTTGGTATTTCCAATTTTCTTTAAGAGGTCTCTAGTCTTTCCCTTTCTATTGTTTTCCTCTACTTCTTTGCATTGTTCACTCAAGAAGGCTTTCTTATCTCTCAGTTGAGTGTATCTTTCCCTTTCTCTTTGCCTTTTTCTTTTCTTAGCTGTGAGGATTTTTAAGACAAGCATTTTGCTTTCTTGCATTTCTTTTTTGGGGGGATGGTTTTGGTAACCACTTCCTGTACAATGCCATGAAACCCTGTCCATAATTCTTCAGGCACTCTGTCTACCAGATCAAAACCCTTGAATCTATTCATCACACCTGTGTATAATCATATGGGATTTGATTTAGGTCCTACCTGAATGGTCTATTGATGTTCCCTGCTTTCTTAAATTTAAGCCTGAATTTTGCAATAAGGTGCTCATGATCAGAGCCACAGTCAGCTCCAAGTCTTGTTTTTGCTGACTCTATAGAGCGTCTCCATCTTTGGCTGCCAAGAATATAATCAATCTGATTCCAGTATTGTCCTTCTGGTGATGTCCATGTGTATAGTCGTCTTTTGTGTTGTTGGAAGAGGGTGTCTGCTTTGACCAGTGTGTTCTCTTGGCAAAACTCTGATAGCCTTTGCCCTGCTTCATTTTGTACTCCAAGGCCAAACTTACCTGTTACTCCAGGGATCTCTTGATTCCCTACTTTTGCATTCCAATCCCCTATGATGAAAATGACTTTTTCTTTGTTTATTTTTGGTGTTAGTTCTAGAAGGTCTTGTAGGTCTTCATAGAACCACTCAACTTCAGCGTTGGCATTAGTGGTTGGGGCATAGACTTGGATTACAGTGATATTGAATGGTTTGCTTGGAAATGAACCGAGATCATTCTGTCATTTTTGAGATTGTGCCCAAGTACTGCATTTTGGACTTTTGTTGACTATGAAGGCTACTCCATCTCTTCTTTGGTCATCTGAATTAAATTTGCCTATTCCCATCCATTTGAGTTCACTGATTTCTAAGATGTCAGTGTTCACTCTTGCCATCTCCTGCTTGAACATCCAATTTTTCTTGATTCATGGACCTGACATTCCAGGTTCTTATGCAATATTGTCCTTTACAGTATCAGTTTTACTTTCACCACCAGACACATCCACAGCTAAGCATTGTTTCTGCTTTGGCCCAGCCTCTTCACTCTTTCTGGAGCTATTTCTCCACTCTTCTCCAGAAGTCTATTGGACACCTTCCAACCTAGGGAGCTCATCCTCTGGTGTCATATCTTTTTGCCTTTTCATACTGTTCATGGGATTCTCAAGGGGAGAATACTGGAGTGGTTTGCCATTCCCTTCTCCAGTGGACCACGTTTTGTCAGAACTCTGTACCATGACCCTTCTGTCTTGGTGGCCCTGCATGGCATGGCTCATAGCTTCACTGAGTTACACAAGACTGTGATCCATGAGATCATTTTGGTTAGCTTTCTGTGATTGTGGTTTCTGTTCTGGAGACTGTGGAATTATAGCTCTCACTTCTTCTGTCTGCCCTCTGATGGATGAGGATAAAAAGCTTGTGCAAGCTTCCTGATGGGGGGAGACTGGCTGTGGGGAAAACTAGGTCTCTCTCTAGTGGGTAAGGCCATGCTTAGTAAATCTTTAATCCAATTTTCTGCTGATGGGTGGGGCTGTGCCCCTTCCCTGTTAGTTGTTTGGCCTGAGGAGACCCAGTTCTAGAGTCTACAGGCTCTGTGGAAGGGCTACTGATGATCTTCAAAATAGGCTTATGCCAGCACACATCTCCCAGGACTGCTGTTGCCAGTTCCCCTGTCCCTGGGGCAGCCCTTTCCCATTCATGCCTCTGCAGGAGACCCTCAAACACTTACAGGCAGATCTGTGTCAATATCTTGTGGGGTCACTGCTCCATCCCTGGGTCCTGCTGCACGTAAGAATTTTTTGTGCCCTCCAAGAGTCTCTGTTTACCCCAGTCCTCTGGAAGTTCTGTAATCAAATCCCATTGTCCTTCAAAGTCAGACTCACTGGGGATTCCTGTTCCTGAATACCCACTTTGGGAAATCTGATATGGGGCCTAGAACCTTCACAACAGTACAAGAACTTCTTTGATGTTATTGTTCTCCAGTTTGTGGGGGGCCTACCCGGTAGGTATGGGATTTGATTTTTAAATGATTGCACCCCCTCCTACTGTCTTGTTGAAGCTTCTCCTTCATCCTTGGTTGTGGGGTATGAATTTTTGGTGGATTCCAACATGCTTCTTTTGGTGGCTGTTCAAGAGCTAGTTGGTATTTTGTTGTTCTTAGGGAGAAGATGAGTGTGTGCCCTTCTACTCTGCTATCTTGTACTATCCTGGATTCTGTGGATCCCATGTACTGTAGCCTGCCAGACCCCTCGGTCCATGGGATTCTCCAAGTAAGAATACTGGAGTGGGTTGCCATGCCCTTCTCCAGGGGATCTTGTCAACCCAAGGATCAAACCAGGGTCTCCTGCATTGCAGGCAGATTCTTTACCATCTGAGCCACCAGGGAAGCCACTATTCAGTACTGTGTCAAGGACCGAAATTGCATATATCCACACATACAGAATTGAAGCTCCTCCTACATTTGTGCAATGTGACAAATTATTTTCACAGGTGCTATCATAATTCATCCTCACACAACAGTAATAGTGATAGGCAGCTTTTACAGAGCCTGACTTTGTACAGAGCCTCTGACCTAGCTCCTTATATCTATTTATTCACTGACTTCATAAAACAGCTCTATGAGATACCTATTATTATTCCCTGCATCTCACATATGAGGAAACCAAGGCACAGAGACACTTGGCTTCTCATCCAAGGTCACATAGCTAGAAAGCAGTAGAGCCAGAATTGAACCCACGAAGTTGTACTAACTTGATGAAGTTGGCATTATTATGCCTATTTTACAGTTCAGGAAACAAATTCAGTAAAATCGGATGTGATTTGTTTCAAAAAGGTGGTGCTATTCTGTTGTTAGCTATTAAAAGTTATAAAACATGAAATAAACTTGTATGTTATTTTGGAAATATGTATATGCGTGTATTCTTTATCTTTCAGGCTGGACCAAATAGCAGTTAAATATATATGTGATTACACCCAAACATTTAAACAGATATGGTCTTGAAACCTTGGCCTTTTTCCCACCTCTGTGTCACTGATCACACTGAGATTCTGCCAAATACTTCAAGACCAGAACCAGAATTCTCTTCCTTACAGAGGTCGTGCCTGACTGTGTGAGCTCACTGCGATCCATCCTTCACTCCATCCAACACCAGCACTGTGTTGTGTTGTGTGTTGTGTTGTGTTGACTGTAGAACATTTCTAGTAGCCTAATAAAAAGTTCTTTGAGAGGAGGGGCTTAAACGTTTTTCCAAACCCCTTCCAGCCCCTCTTCACACCATAGGACCTGGCAGGCACATGCATGGTTGGGCCACAGGAGAAAACAAGGAGACCTAGTTGTAGATTACAGGTTAATTTGCAGGTAGCACCAAGTATAAAATTCAGTTAATCAGTCAATGACTCAACAACTAGTAAACTAATAAAATTCCTGGCTTCATAACATTTACAAATATTCCAATGACAGAAAACATATAAAAAAACAAGCAAATATATCTCATGACTAATCACGATAAAGCTAAGGGTAGAGGTGTAGTAAAGAGAATAGTAGGATACAGGAGGCAGATTGGTAGGGGCTACTTTTTTGTATAGTATAAGAAGTCCAAAAGGACCTTTCTGGCAAACAGAAGATTGAGCAGGGATCTGAAAAAAAAATGTGGATGAAATGTGTTCATATCTGCAAAGCATTTTCATGTCTACAAGTCTGTTGGAACAGATTAGATCCATTGTGAATGCAATATAAGGGCTATCTCTCATGGAAAGAGCATTCCGATCAGAGAGATTAGCAGGTGCAAAGAACCCAAGGTAAGAGAGTTCCCAGACTCTTTAAGCTGTAAGGAAAATAGCATGGCTGGAGCTGAGTGAGGATGAAGTAAGGAAAATGATTTGCTCAGGAAAGTAATGGATTCAGGAACTGAGGGAGAAGATTCTAGAGCCTAAAAGGCTGAGTTTTACTTTGAGTAATATAAGAAGCCATTGGAGAAATCTTAAGGCAAGTAGTTATATGAGTTCACATAGTTTTAAGGGATCAACATTTTCACTGTATTGATGTTAAAATGAAAGGGATAGGCCACGGCATAGGCAAGAGCAGAAGCATGAAGGTTAGGCAGCAGCTGCAATAATTCTGGTGACAGAAGAAGAAAGACTGGACCAGAGTGGTGGAAGTCAGATTTGGGATGTACTTGGAGAGATGAACTGAGCTGTTGATAACTATGGATGGTATTTAAGAGTCATGAGACTATTACTGATTCACATAAGGAATAAGTATGAAGAGAAAAGAACAGAGGTTCAAGGACTAAGCCCTCGGACACTCCAGTGCTTGGAGAAAAGTGGAGTAGAAAAGAAATGGAGAAGAGTGGAGAGCCAATATGGAAAGCTCCAAGTTTTTCTGCAAAAAACTGGGGAAGTAGCTGGAAGGAGATGAGGAACAAAGAGAGGGTTGGGTTATTTAAGGTGAGAGAGATTACAGCATGCTTGTAAGCAGGTGTTCTTTTTCTGGGGCTGCCATAACAAAGTACCACAGGCTGAGAGGCTCAAACAGCAGAGATGCATTTCCTCACAGCTCTGGAGGCCAGGGTTCTGCAGTGTCGGCAGTGCGGGTCTCCTCGAAAGCATCCCTACTCAGTGTGAAGGCAGTCACTTTCTCCTTGCATCATCACGTTGCCTTTCCTCTGTGCGTGTGTGTGTCTTCATCTCTTCTTCTTAAAAGGACACCAGTCACTCTGGATTAGGGTATAACATAATGACCTCATTTTGATGCAATTACCTCTTTAGTGATCTTATCTTCAGTCACACTCCAAGGCACTGGGGGTTAGAACTTCACATGTGAATATAGGGAGTACACAACTCAGCCCATAATAAGGCTGAGGAGAAAGACGCCAGGGATAATCACTGAAAACGATGTTCTGTAACAGGCAAGAAGGGGTAGAATATGGTGAGTAAAGGGAAGAGCAGGCTGAAGACGGGACATGGATGAAGCATCTATAAACAAGAGAGAAAGCAGAGTGTCTTGATACATATACAGTTGAGTGGGTGCATGTGGTGGTGAGCACACAGCAGATCTTTAAACTGCTTTCATTTACTCAGTGAGCTAGGCAGCAAGGTTGACAAGGTAGAAGGTTGAAAAGAGAACACAAGGTCTGTAGTGGTCATTTAGGGTGGTGGAAGAGACAGTGGACACCAGGGAGATGTAGTGTGGAAGCTGGACATCACCAAGGGTCCACTTGGGGTTAGCTAACCTGGATTACAAGTGAGACCAGCAGGCATGGTGTTTTGCTCCCATGGTGTTTTGCCATACGATCAGGCCTGGAGTAAACAAATATGGGGTTGGCCAAAACATTTGCTTGGGTCTTCCCAAATGAAAAAAAAAAAAAAATCCAAACAAACTTTTTGGCCAACCCAATAATTAGATTTTGACTTCCCAGGTGGTTCAGTGGTAAGGAATCTGCCTGCCAATGCAGATTTGATCCCTGGGTTGGGAAAATCCCCTGGAGAAGGAAATGGCAACACACTCCAGTATTCTTGCCTAGAAAATTCCATGAACAGAGAAGCCAGGTGGACTACAGTCTATGCGGGGTGCAGAAGAATCAGACACAACTTAACAACTAAACAACAATGATTAGATTTAACTAGGATGGTAGGGAAAGGGTTAGGGCTAGGGTTAGGTGCTAACAAGATGACTATGACAAAGGTATACTAGGGTAAGGGATTTGTGGGGTAATAATGATGACAGACAGTGGCATCTCTGCTGGTAGTAAGGTATATTAGTTTCTTGGAGCTCCCATAACAAAATACCAGAAACTGGGTGGCTTCAACAACAGAAATACAGTGTTTCACAGAGGCCAGCAGTCTGAAACCGTGGTGACTTTCTCACCGGTGTGAGGAAGGGATCTGTCCCAGGTCTCACTCCTTGGCATGTAGGTGGCCAGCTTCAGGTCTATGCAGCATTCCCCCTGTAGGTGTCTATACCCAGACTGTCCCTTTTTATAAGGACATCTGTCATGATGAATTAGGGCTCATAATAATGACATCACTTTAACTGGATTACCTCTTCAATGATCCAATTAAGGCCACATCCTGAGAAACTGTGGTAAGGATTTCACCATATGAATTCTAGGAGGACACAATTAAACCCATAACAGAAAGGAAGCCAGGTCAGATGTGGTAAATCATCCACTTTAGGAAAATAGAAAAAGAAGAATAAATTAAATCCAAAGTGAGCAAAATAAAAGAAACAATAAGAATTAGAGCAGAAGTCAATGAAATTGAAAATAGGAGATCAATAGATAAAATCAATAAATCAATTTAGTTCTTTGAAAAGATCAACTGGTAAGGCACAAGCCAGACTAATTAAGAAACAGAGAAGACATAAATTACTAATAACAGAAATAAAAAGATATAACTACAGATCCTATGGATGTTGAAAAAATAATGAATAAATGTATGAGCAACTCTATGCCCTCAAATTTGATAACATAGATAAAATGGACCAATTCCTTGAAAGACACTATTTACCAAAACTCATACACAAAGAAATAAATGCTCTGAATAGACTTATGTCTGCTAAGAAAGTGAATGAGTAATTAATAATCTTCCAAAATAAAAGCACTGGGTTCAGATGAGTTCCCTGGTCAATTCTACAAAACATTTAAAGGAAGAAATTATACCAATTCTCTACAATCTCTTTCAGAATATAGAAGCAGAGGGAACACTCTGACTTATTACACAGTTAGGATTACCCATTTACCCAAAACAGAAAAAACATTACAAGAAAACTACAGATCAGGTGATGAATACCAATATCTCTCATGAACATAGAAGTAAAAATCTTTAACAAAATATTAGCAAGAAATCCAGCAATGTATAAAGATAATTATACACCATTAGCAAGTGAGATTTACCCAAGGTGGGCAGGGCTGGATAAATTAATTAGCACAGGGATTCCCTGGTAGTCTGGTGGTTGAGAATGCCTTTCAGGGGAGGGTATATGGGCTCGATCCCTGATTGGGAGCTAAGATCCCACAGGACTCACAGCCAAAAAGCCAAAACATGAAACAGAAACAATACTGTAAAAAACACAATAAAGCTTTACAAAAAATCAATGAGCATAACCCATTGTATCCATTGGTTAAAAAGAAAAGAAATCACATGATTATAGCAATAGATGCATAAAGAGCAACTGACAAAAACTGAACATTTAATCATGATAAAAACTCTCAATTAACTAGGAATATAGGGAAACTTCCTCAGCTTGATAGATTTTCTAAAAAAGACCTACAGCTAGCATCATGCCTAAGAATGAGAAACTTAAAACTTTCTCACCAAGATTAGGTGCAAGGCAAGGATACCCCTTCTCATCACTCCTTTTCAACATCATACTTGGAAGTTCTAGCTGGTTCAGTAAGACAAGAAAAGGAAATGAATTGTGCACAAATTGGGAATAACATGGCTTGTATAAGGCATCTGAAAATAAATCAACAAAAAATTCCTGGAACTAGTAAGCAAATGTAACAAGATACTGGTAAAGTTAATAGATAAAAGTGTATCAGCAATAAACAAGTGGAATTTAACATTTGAAATGCAGTATCATTTACATAACACCCCCAAAATGAAATACTTAGGTATAAGTCTAACAAAATATGTATACAATTTATATGAGGAAAATTACAAACCTCTGATGAACAAAATTATCAAGAAATCAATAGAGTTAGTCCATGTTTGTAGATAAGAAAATTCATATTATCAAGATGTCAATTCTTCCCAAATTGAACTGCAGCAACAATGCAATTCCCGTCAAAATATCAAGTCATTTTGTGATGTCAACAAGCTGATTCTAAAGTCTACATGGAAGGTCAAGAGATTCAGAATGCAATATCCAAGGAGAACAAAGTCGGAGGACTCATATTACCAGACTTCAAGGCTTACTATTAATCAAGACAGTAGGGTACTGGCAATGGCGTAGACAAATAGGTCAACGGAACAGAATAGAGAGCCAAGAAACAGACCCTTATAAATATAGGCAACTGATCTCCGACAAAAGAATGAAGACAACGCACTACTATTTTTAACAAATGGTGCTGAAACAGCTGAACACCTATATGCAAAAAAAGAGAGAGAGAATCTAGACATAGGCCTTACACCCTTCACAAAAAATTAACTCAAAGTGGACTATAAAACTCCTAGAAGATAACCTACTAGAAAAACTTAGATGGGTTTGGCTATGTATATAATTTTTTAAACACAATACTAAAGATAAAATTCATGAAAAAAATGATAAGCTGGACTTCATTAAAATTAAAAATTTTACTCTGCAAAAGGCAGTGTCAAGAGAATGAAAAGAGAATACAAGCCACAGACTCAGAGAAAATATTTACAAAAACACATGTGGTAACGGATTGCTATCCAAAATATACAAAGAACTATTAAAACTGGACAACTTAGAAAAAGCAAACAGCTCCTCCAGGAATAACGCAGTGATGGAGAGCCTTCCATGTGCATCTAATCTTCCTGACAGATCTACTGTGGAGACAAGGGAAGTGATCTCAGCTGGCTCAGTCCCTTGCCTGAACAACTCGAAAGTTAGTAAGAAGAGGTGTGGTCAGTATGGCAGAGCAGGAGGACCCTGAGCTCCCCTCTTCCCACAGGCTCATCAGAATTACAGGTATCTACAGAGCAACTGATTTTGAAAACAACATGAATACTAGTAGAAAAAATTTTCCATAACTAGAGATATACTGTGAGTCAGGTAGGAGAGGTAGAGGTGCGGTATAGTCAAGACACATAGCCCTGTGTTGGTGACCCACAAACAGAAGGATGATCATAGTTGCAGGGACTCTCCCCAAGTAGCAAGGGGTGTTAGCCTCACATTGGGATTGCCGGTCAGGAGGTACTGCACCAGGAAGATGAGCTCCCAGAATGTCTGGCTTTGCAGGCCAGCAGGGCTTGAGTACAGGAGAGCCAGAGGGCTAAAGGAAACACAGCCTCCACTCTTAAAGAGCATGCGCGGAATTACACAGGCTTCAGGTCCCAGCACAAAAGTAGTGATTTAAAATGAGCCTGGGGAGGCAGGGGGTGGTCCTAAGATGGCGGAGGAATAGGACGGGGAGACCACTTCCCCCCCCCCACAAATATATCAAAAGAATATTTCAACGCTGAGTAAATTCTATAAAACAACTTCTGAATGCTGGCAGAGGACATCAGGCACCCAGAAAAGCAGATCATTGTCTTCAAAAACAGGTAGGAAAAATATAAAAGATGAAAAAAGAGACAAAGGAGGTAGGGAGGGAGCTCCATCCCGGGAAGGGAGTCCTGTCCCGGGAAGGGAGTCTTAAAAAAAGAGAGAAGTTTCCAAACACCAGGAAACACTCTCCCTGCCGAGTCTGTGGCGAGCCTTGGAAGCACAGAGGGCAACATAACAGGGAAGAAAAATAAACAAATAATTAAAACCAACAGATTACAAGCCCAACGGTAACTCCTCCAGTGGAGAAGCAGCACAGACACCTGCATCTGCCACTAGCAAGTGGTGGCTGGGCAGGGAGGCGCAGGCTGCAGTGCTTTTTAAGAATCGGGCCGGAATGCCCCGAATGTAACCAGAGCAAACTAACTTGGGCTAGCATACCAGACTGTGGGATAGCTACCACGTGAAGGGCTCGAACATAAGACACCGCCAGGACCACGCACAGAACAAAGGATGGAACAGAAATAGCTGGCTGCAGATCATCCCCCACCAGTGACAGGCAGCCAGAGCCATAAGGGCTGGAAGGGGGCAATCGCAGCCCCGGAGAGACTTTACCTACCAAACTGCAAGCAGGCTTCTTTGCTAAGACTTCTTGGGGTTCTGGACAGTCACCATCTGCCTGCCAAGGGGCGCCAGCGGTACACCCAGAAAATTGAGCAGCAGGGAAAGGCGATAAGTCGCAGCGACCGCGCTCGCCAAACACCTGATCTACTCGGTCCTGGGAAGGGCACAAAATGCAGGCCCAACTGAATCTGAGTCTCTGAGGGCTACCTGAGAGCCGAGCCTGAGTGGCTTAGACCGGAGAGGTGCATGCAGCCTAGGGCCGGCCTCAGAAGGTTCCCGGCGGAGCAACATAGAGCCTCAGTGGTGTGCGCCACGAGCAGGGGCATGCCCAGCATGGCTGAGACACTGAGAGCACACGCCAGTGTTATTTGTTTGCAGCATCCCTCCCTACCCACAGCATGACTGAACAAGTGAGCCTTAAAAAAAAAAAAATGTGTCCACCACTGCCCCCCTTGTGTCAGGGTGGAAATCAGACACTGAAGAGACCAGCAAACAGAAGAAGCTAAACAGAGGGAACCACCTTGGAAGTGACCCTACACTGCCCACACCACCATAGAAAGTTCCAGAAATATTTTTATTATTTTTACGACCATTCTCTTTTTTTGTTGTTGATATTGTTGACTGTTTTTTCTTCTTTCCTTTTTCTTCTCCTTTTTTTTTTTAACTTTTTTAAATTTTGAGGTCCTCTATTTCTCCTTTAATTTTAATTTAATTACCTACTATCACTTTTCAAAAAAAAAAAGACCCTATTTTTAAAGCAAACACTGTATAGGTATTTTTTTGTGGTTGTTGTTGTTGTTTCTTAATAATTCCTGGGACTTTTTATCCCTTCTTTTTCTTCTTCTTTTCTTTAATATTGTATTTTTGAAAATCCAACCTCTACTCTAGATTTTTAATCTTTGCTTTTTGTTATTTGTTGTCAATTTTGTACATTTAAAAACCCAATCTTCAGTACCCAATTTTACCTGAGAGAGAGATTACTGGCTTGACCACTCTCTCCTCCTTTGGACTCTCCTTTTTCTCCACCAGGATGCTTCTGTCTCCTCCCTCCCCCTTCTCTTCTCTACCCAACTCTGTGAATCTCTGTGTGTTCCAGATGGTGGAGAACACAGGGAACTGGTTACTGGCCGGATCTGTCTCTCTCCTTTCATTTCCCTCTTTTATCCTCCTGGCCACCTCTGTCTACTTCCTCCCTCTCCTCTTCCCTGTATAACTCCATGAACATCTCTGAGCGGTCCAGACTGTGGAGCACACATAAGGAAGTGATTACTGCCTAGTTTGCTCTCTCCTCTTTTGATCCCACCTCATCTCATTCCAGTCACCTCTAACTACCCCCTCCCTCTTCTCTTCTCCATGTAACTCAGAGAACCTCTCTGGGTGTCCCTCAATGTGGAGAAACTTTTCATCTCTAACCTAGATGTTTTATCATCAATGCGGTATAGATGGAGAAGTCCTGAGGCTACTGTAAAAATAAGACTTAAAACCAGAAGCAGGAGGCTTAAGTCCAAATCCTGAGAACATCAGAGAATTCCTGACTCCAGGGAACATTAATTGATAGAAGCTCATCAAACGCCTCCATACCTACACCGAAACCAAGCACCACCCAAGGGCCAACAAGTTCCAAAGCAAGACATACCATACAAATTCTCCAGCAATGCAGGAACACACCCATGAGATTCAATATACAGGCAGCTCAAGTTACTCCAAAACCATAGACATCTCATAACTCATTACTGAACATTTCATTGCACTCCAGAGAGAAAAAATCCAGCTCCACCCACCAGAACTCCGACACAAGCTTCCCTAAACAAGAAACCTTGACAAGCCACAGATACAACCCTACCCACAGCAAGGAAACTCCATAATAAAGAGAACTTACAAATTCCCAGCATACAGAAAGGCCACCCCAAACGCAGCAATATAACCAAGAGGAAGAGACAGAGGAATACCCAGCAGGTAAAGGAACAGGATAAACACCCACCAAACCAAACAAAAGAGGAAGAGAAAGGGAATCTACCTGAGAAAGAATTCCGAATAATGATCGTGAAAATGATCTAAAATCTTGAAATCAAAATGGAATCACAGATAAATAGCCTGGAGACAAGGATTGAGAAGATGCAAGAAAGGTTTAACAAGGACCTAGAAGAAATAAAAAAGAGTCAATATATAATGAATAATGCAATAAATGAGATCAGAAACACTCTGGAGGCAACAAATAGTATAATATCAGAGGCAAAAGATGGATTAGTGAAATAGAAGATAGAATGGTAGAAATAAATGAATCAGAGAAGAAAAAAGAAAAACGAATTAAAAGAAATGAGGACAATCTCAGAGACCTCTGGGACAATATGAAACGCTCCAACATTCAAATTATAGGAGTCCCAGAAGAAGAAGACAAAACGAAAGACCATGAGAAAATACTTGAGGAGATAATAGTTGAAAGCTTCCCCAAAATGGGGAAGGAAATAATCACCCAAGTCCAAGAAACCCAGAGAGTTCCAAACAGGATAAACCCAAGGCAAAACACCCCAAGACACATATTAATCAAATTAACAAAGATCAAACACAAAGAACAAATATTAAAAGCAGCAAGGGAAAAACAATAAATAACACACAAGGGGATTCCCATAAGAATAACTGCAGATCTTTCAATAGAAACTCTTCAGGCAGGAGGGAATGGCAAGGCATACTTAAAGTGATGAAAGAAAATAACCTACAGCCCAGATTACTGTACCCAGCAAGGATCTCATTCAAATATGAAGGAGAAATCAAAAGCTTTCCAGACAAGCAAAAGCTGAGAGAATTCAGCACCACCAAACCAGCTCTCCAACAAATGCTAAAGGATATTCTCTAGACAGGAAACACAAAAAGGGCATATAAACCCGAACCCAAAACAATAAAGTAGCAATGGGATCATACTTATCAATAATTACCTTAAACGTAAAAGGGTTGAATGCCCCAACCAAAAGACAAAGACTGGCTGAATGGATATAAAAACAAGACCCCGATATATGCTGCCTACAAGAGACCCACCTCAAAACAAGGGACACATACAGACTGAAAGCGAAAGGCTGGAAAAAGATATTCCATGCAAACAGAGACCAAAAGAAAGCAGGAGTGGCAATACTCATATCCGATAAAATAGACTTTAAAACAAAGGCTCTGAAAAGAGACAAAGAAGGCCACTACATAATGATCAAAGGATCAATCCAAGAGGAAGATATAACAATTATAAATATATATGCACCCAACATAGGAGCACCACAATATGTAATACAAATGCTAACAAGTATGAAAGGGGAAATTAACAATAACACAATAATAGTGGGAGACTTTAATACCCCACTCACATCTATGGACAGATCAACTAAACAGAAAATTAACAAAGAAACACAAACTTTAAATGATACATTAGATAAGTTAGACCTAATTGATATCTATAGGACATTTCACTTCAAAACAATGAATTTCACCTTTCTCTCAAGTGCTCAAAGAAACTTCTCCAGGATAGATCACATCCTGGACCATAAACTAACCTTGATAAATTTAAAAAAAAACTGAAATCATTCCAAGCATCTTTTCTGACCATAATACATTAAGATTAGATCTCAATTACAGGAGAAAAACTATTAAAAATTCCAACATATGGAGGCTGAACAACACGCTGCTGAATAACCAGCAAATCACAGAAATCAAAAAAGAAATCAAAATATGCATAGAAATGAATGAAAATGAAAACACAACAACCCAAAACCTGTGGGACACTATAAAAGCAGTGCTAAGAGGAAAGTTCATAGCAATACAGGCATACCTCAAGAAACAAGAGAAAGTAAAATAAATAACCTAACTATACCTAAAGCAACTAGAAAAGGAAGAAATGGAGAACCCCAGAGTTAGTAGAAGGAAAGAAATCTTAAAAATTAGGGGAGAAATAAATGCAAAAGAAACAAAAGAGACCATAGCAAATATCAACAAAGCCAAAAGCTGGCTCTTTGAAAGGATAAATAAAATTGACAAACCATTAGCCAGACTCATCAAGAAACAAAGGGAGAAAAATCAAATCAATACAATTAGAAATGAAAATGGAGAGATCACAACAGACAACATAGAAATACAAAGGATCATAAGAGACTACTATTAGCAATTATATGCCAGTAAAATGGACAATGTGGAAGAAATGGACAAATTCTTAGAAAAGTACAACTTTCCAAAACTGAACCAGGAAGAAATAGAAAATCTTAATAGACCCATCATAAGCATGGAAATTGTAATCAGAAATCTTCCAGCAAACAAAAGTCCAGGTCCAGACAGCTTCACAGCTGAATTCTACCAAAAATTTTGAGAAGAGCTACCACCTATCCTACTCAAACTCTTCCAGAAAATTGCAGAGGAAGGTAAACTTCCAAACTCGTTCTATGAGGCCACCATCACCCTAATACCAAAATCTGACAAAGATGCCACAAAAAAAGAAAACTACAGGCCAATATCACTGATGAACATAGATGCAAAAATCCTTAACAAAATTCTAGCAATCAGATTCCAACAACACATTAAAAAGATCATACACCATGACCAAGTGGGCTTTATCCCAGGGATGCAAGGATTCTTCAATATCCACAAATCAATCAATGTAATTCACCACATTAACAAATTGAAAACTGAAAGCCATATGATCTCAATAGATGCAGAGAAGGCCTTTGACAAAATTGAACATCCATTTATGATAAAAAAACTCTCCAGATAGAAGGAATAGAAGGAACATACCTCAATATAATAAAAACTATATATGACAAACCCACTACAAACATTATCCTCAATGGTGAAAAATTGAAACCATTGCCCCTAAAGTCAGGAACAAGACAAGGGTGCCCACTTTCACCGCTACTATTCAACATAGTTCTGGAAGTTTTGGCCACAGCAATCAGAGCAGAAAAAGAAATAAAAGGAATCCAAATTGGAAAAGAAGAAGTAAAACTCTCACTGTTTGCACATGACATGATCCTCTACATAGAAAACCCTAAAGACTCCACCAGAAAATTACTAGAGCTAATCAATGAATATAGTAATGTTGCAGGATATAAAATCAACACACAGAAATCCCTTGCATTCCTATACACTAATAATGAGAAAGTAGAAAAAGAAATTAAGGAAACAATTCTATTCACCATTGCAACAAATAGAATAAAGTACTTAGGAATATATCTACCTAAAGAAACTAAAGACCTATATATAGAAAATTATAAAACACTGATGAAAGAAATCAAAGAGGACACTAATAGATGGAGAAATATACCATGTTCATGGATCGGAAGAATCAATATAGTGAAAATGAGTATACCACCCAAAGCAATCTACAGATTCAATGCAATCCCTATCAAGCTAACAGAGGTATTTTTCACAGAGCTAGAATAAATAATTTCACAATTTATGGAAATACAAAAAACCTCAAATAGCCAAAGCAATCTTGAGAAAGAAAAATGGAACTGGAGGAATCAACCTGCCTGACTTCAGGCTCTACTACAAAGCCACAGTCATCAAGACAGTATGGTACTGGCACAAAGACAGAAATATAGATCAACAGGACAAAATAGAAAGCCCAGAGATAAATCCACACACCTATGGACACTTTATCTTCGACAAAGGAGGCAAGAATATATAATATATTAAAGACAATCTCTTTAACAAGTGGCTGGGAAAACTGGTCAACCACTTGTAAAAGAATGAAACTAGATCACTTTCTAACACCATTCACAAAAATAAACTCAAAATGGATTAAAGATCTAAAGGTAAGACCAGAAACTGTAAAACTCCTAGAGGAGAATTAGACAAAACACTCTCTGACATAAATCACAGCAGGATCCTCTATGATTCACCTCCCAGAATTCTGGAAATAAAAGCAAAAATAAACAAATGGGATCTAATTAAAATTAAAAGCTTCTGCACAAAAAAGGAAAATATAAGCAAGGTGAAAAGACAGCCTTCTGAATGAGAGAAAATAATAGCAAATGAAGCAACAGACAAACAACTAATCTCAAAAATATACAAGCAACTTATGCAGCTCAAGTCCAGAAAAATAAATGACCCAATCAAAAAATGGACCAAAGAACTAAATAGACATTTCTCCAAAGAAGACATACAGATGGCTAACAAACACATGAAAAGATGCTCAACATCACTCATTATCAGAGAAATGCAAATCAAAACCACAATGAGGTACCATCTCACACCAGTCAGAATGGCTGTGATCCAAAAGTCTACAAGTAATATATGCTGGAGAGGGTGTGGAGAAAAGGGAACCCTCTTACACTGTTGGTAGGAATGCAAACTAGTACAGCCACTATGGAGAACAGTGTGGAGATTCCTTAAAAAATTGCAAATAGAACTGCCTTATGACCCAGCAATCCCACTGCTGGGCATACACTCCGAGGAAACCAGAACTGAAAGAGACACGTGTACCCCAATGTTCATTGCAGCACTGTTTATAATAGCCAGGACGTGGAAACAACCTAGATGTCCATCAGCAGATGAATGGATAAGAAAGCTGTGGTACATATACACAATGGAATATTACTCAGCCATTAAAAAGAATACATTTGAATCAGTTCTAATGAAGTGGATGAAACTGGAGCCTATTATACAGAGTGAAGTAAGTCAGAAAGAAAACCACCAATACAGTATACTAACACATATATATGGAATTTAGAAAGACGGTAATGATCACCCTCTATGCGAGACAGCAAAAGAGACACAGATGTATAGAACGGACTTTTAGACTCTGTGGGAGAGGGAGAGGGTGGGATGATTTGGAAGAATGGCATTGAAACATGTATACTATCAGGTAAGAAACGAATCGCCAGTCTATGTTCGATAAAGGATTCAGGATGCTTGTGGCTGGTGCACAGGGATGATCCGGAGAGATAATATGCGGTGGGAGGTGGGAGGGGGGTTCAGGATTGGGAACTCATGTACACCCGTGGCTGATTCATGTCAATGTATGGTAAAACCAATACAATATTGTAAAGCAAAATAAAGCAAAAATAAAAATTTTCTTAAAAATTGTTGAGCACCAAAGAATTGATGCTTTTGAGCTGTGGTGTTGGAGAAAACTCTTGTGAGTTCCTTGGACTGAAAGGAGATCCAATCAATCCATCCTAAAGGAAATCAGTCCTGAATATTCATTGGAAGGACTGATACTGACACTGAAGCTCCAATACTTTGGCCATCTGATACGAAGAACTTACTCATTGGAAAAGACCCTGATACTGGGAAAGATTGAAGGTGGGAGGAGAAGGGGATGACAGGGGATGAGATGCCTGGATGGCATCACCGATTCAATGGACATGAGTTTCAGCAAGCTCTGGGAGTTGGTGATGGACAGGGGGGCCTGGCGTGCTGCAGTCCATGGAGTTGCAAGGAGTCGGACATGACTGAGCAACTGAACTGAACTGAACTGATAAAAGGAATGAACTTCTAATACTTCTACAACATGGATGAATCTTAAAAACATTATGCTAAGTGAAACAAATCAAACATGAAAAGACAAATAAATAAATAAAACGAGCCCGGGTCAGAACCACTTGTTGACCTTGGAGAATCTCCTAGAGAGGCAAAAAGCAACTGGAATATTCCCTGGAGACACAGATGCTAGAGAAAACCATTTGGGGGAACTTATTTACCACAAGCACACTGGGGATGGCAGGTGCCATTTTGGAGTCTTCCTTCTAGCTTATTAAGGCCAAGAGCTTACCAGCTCACCAGCAGGCTGGCACTAGCCTCGAGTCCCCCAGCTAGACCACCCCAGGACCCAGCCCCTTCCCACCAGCAGGCCGGCAGTAGCCTTAGGACTTGGCTCCACCCACCAGTGCAGGAAACCCAGATTGGATCCTGGGTCAGAAAGATCCCCTGGAGGAGGAAATAGCTACCCTCTCCAGTATTCTTGCCTGGAGAATCCCATGGATAGAGAAGCCTGGCAGGATACAGTCTATGGGGCCCCAAAGAGTCAGACATGACTGAAGTGACTTCACACACACAACAGAAGAGCCCACACGATCCACATAGGGGCACATCTAGAGTGCATAGCTCTGGTAGCCAGGGAAAGCATGTTACAGGGCCCCACAGGGCATCTCTTACATAGGGTAACTTCTCCAAGATTGGGAAATGTGGCCTACATACGTAATACATAGAAAGAAACACAGGGAATTATCCAAAATGAGGAGACAGAGTAATATGTTCCAAACAAAGAAACAAAATAAAACCTCCAAAAGCAAACTAGATGCAGCAGACACATGCAATCGAGCTGATAAAGGGTTCAAGATAACGATCATAAAGATGCTTACCAAACTTGGGAGAAAAATGGATAAACATAGTGAGAATTTCAACAAAGAGAAACTATAAGGAAGAATCAAACAGCACTGAAAAATACAATTATTTAAACTTAAAAATAGACTAGAAGGAATCAACAGTAGATTAGGTGATGCTCTGTGTGCTGTGTGCTCAGTTGTGTCAACTCTTTGTGACCCTGTGGACTGTAGCCCACCAGGCTCCTCTGTTCATGGGATACTCCAGGCAAGAATAATGCAGTGGGTGGCCATGCCTTTCTCCAGGGGATCTTCCCCAACCAGCGCATCTCTATGTCTCCTGCACTGGCAAGTGGATTCTTTACCACTAGCACCACCTAAGAAGCCCAGATTAGGTGATACAAAATAACAAAAACAGCAGCTACAGAGTAACAAATCAGCAAAATGGAAGACAGTCATGGAAATCACCCGTTTAAGCAGAAAAATTAAATAAGAATTTTTTAAAGTGAGAATAGTTTAAAACACCTCTGGGACAACACCAAGCATTTGCATTATAGGGAAAAAATAATAAGAGAGATATAGGGACAGAAAAATTATTTGAAGGAATAATTGCTGATTCTCCCAAACATTTCAAAAAGAGTTAACACCTATCCTCTTTAGCTATTCCAAAATATTGAAGAGGAATAAACATTTTTGAACTCATTCTTCAAGGCCAGCATTATCCTGATACCAAAACCAGAAAAAGATACCAAAAAAAAAAAAGGAAGAAAGAAAATTCGGTATCATCATGGAGCATAGATGCAAAATCCTCAGCAAAATATTAGCAAACCAAATTCAACAATACATTAAAAGGATCACAAACCATGCTGATCATGTAGGGTTTATCCTGGGGATGAAAGGACAGTTCTTTATACAGAAATCAATCAATGTGCTACATTAACAAACAGAAGTATTTTCTAAATGAGCCAAAATCTTAATAAACATCTCACAAAAGAAGAGATGCAGACATCAAACATGTGGAAAGATACTCTATATCATATGTCATCAGTGAAACACAAATTAAAGCAACACTAAGATATCACTATATACCTATTAGAATGGCCAAGATATGGAGCACAAATAACATCAAATGCTGGTAAGGATATGGAGCAACCAGAACTCTCATTCATTGTTGACGGGAATGTATAATGGTACAACCAATGTGGAACATAGTGTGAAAGTTTCTCACACAACTGAACATTTTCCTACCATACAAATCAGCACTTGCACTCCTTGTGCATTTACCCAAAGAAGCCAAAAACAAACATGTCTACTCAAACACCTACATGTGGATATTTATAGTACATTTATTAGAAATTGCCAAGTCTTGGAGGCAACCAAGACGTCCTTCAGTAGGAGAAAGAATCATAAACTGTGCTACTTCCAGGCTGTGAAATATTATCCTACAAATTTAAAAATAAGCTGTCAAACCATGAAATGACATGGAGGAAACTTAAGTGCATATTACTAAGTGAATGAAGCCAATCTGAAAAGGCAACCTACTTTTTTATCCCAATTGTATGAAAGAATTTCCAAATTGTGGAAAAAGCAAAAACAGGGAAACAGTAAAAAGATCAGTGGTTGCCAGAGGTTGAAGGCAGGGAGATGAATAGGCAGAGCACAGAGGAATTTTAGGGCAATAAAATGATATTATAATGATGAATGTATATCATTATACATTTGTCCAAACCCCTGGAATGTTACAGCATTCTAATTGTATAATGATTGTAATGTGTAAGTTTATCCATTGTAATAAATGTACCACTCTGCTGGGGGATATTGATAATTGAGGAAGCTATGCATGTATAGGGGCAGGAAGTATATCAAAAAAAAAAAAACCTGTGTATCATCCGCTTAATGTTGCTCTGGACTTAAAACTGCTCTAAAACTAGTTTATTTTAAAAGGACATCAATGGCTTGTTGGTCTTACTGAAGTTAGATAAGTTTTTGAGTTAAAGACTAAAAGGAGTCACCTGAAAAGCTGTGAAGGGAGGAAGCAGAGCACAGTGCTGTAAAACTTTGTACTATCTTGGGAATGTGTACATAGTTCAATAGCTCACAGCAGTGGGCACCTCTCATCAGCAGGGACTTTACAGGTTTCTTGTTCTGCTTTTCTCAAGTGGACTTCTGCATTGTCTGCTTTCCAACCAGACCGATCTTTACTAGATGAAGCCTCGGGAATATGTCAACAGATATCTCTAGGGATTTCCTTGGCTTCTAAGCAGAAAAAAGAAATTGTGGTATGGTGACATGGGCGAGATGTCAGAGATGTACCAGTGGGGAATGATGGATTGCAGGAGGCTCTACAGAAGCATCAGGAAATCAGAGACAGTCATCCTTTCCATACGCAGGTTTCCCGTCGGCATTGCTGTGGCCGGTTGAGCAACAGTTACTGAGTTCCTGCTCTGTCTCATGCACTGTCCTAGTGATGGAGAGTTAAAGGTACTGAGCTGAGTAAAACATGCTCCCTGCCTACAAAAGGTTCACAAACTAAGAGCAAGGAAGGAGGACCAAGAAAAAATTAACAAAAATTATAGGCACATAGAGCAGGAAAAGTTGTATAACCCAGACACAAAATAGCATGAGGATGATGGGAAAACTGTAAGGACCAAAAGTTTGTGGGGATGGAAATTAACAAGGTCTTTATGAATGATGTTATACTTGAGGCAGAGCTTAACAAATAGACTTCCGCAGTCTGTGTGTCTGCACGAGTCAAGACACAAGGGCTGAAATTCAAGGGACATGTTTGGAGATTGACAAGCAGTTTAATTTGCTTGGTGTCAGAAGAGCTGAGATGCACAAGCACAAAACCCAAGATGAAATCAAGAATACAGATGGATTTTGAACAAGCAGGTGACATGGTCAGATCATGATCAAATGAAAGATATTCTAATGAAGCCCATAAAACAGACTGGAATAGTGAGCTGAAGGGGCAGGAAGAGTGGGAAGGTGTCCTCATGGTGGACACAAAAGTGGTTGAAGGGAATGGAAGACAGAACAGTGACTGCAGAATGTTGCAGATTTTGACTTGATTCGACTGTGGGTGAGTTGATCATTTATTGACTGTGGGGGACAATTAAATGAGAAGTTGGAGAGAACACCAAGGTTTTGAACCTGGTGACTTGAAGGACACAGTTACTCGTAGATATAAAAATGTTAAAGGGAGTAGGTGGTTTCAATGGAAAGATGATTTCTCTTCGAACATGCTGAATTAGTGATGCTTGAGGACGTCCAGGTGAAGTCATCTAGCAGCCAGTTGAACCTGTGGGATTAGAGATTGGGACAGTAGAGAGGGGTAAGGAGGCAAAAATGTGGTTTTCTTTTTCACAAAGTGAAAGTGAAAATGCTTTTTGCTCAGTCATGTCCAACTCTTTTTGACCCCATGGACTGTAGCCCGCCAGGCTCCTCTGTCCATGGGATTCTCCAGGCCAGAATATTGGAGTGGGTTGCCATTCCCTTTTCCAGAAATCAGATTCCTAACTGAGGAATGAGACTCGAGTCTCCTGTGTTGCAGGCAGATTCTTCACCACTGAGCCAAGGAGTAGTTAATATGGATGTAGTGTGATAACAGAACTTTGGTTAGGAAAAACCTGATGGAGAAAGATGTGGAAGAATTGGCTAACAGTCAGAAGGAAGGTTTCATGAAGGAGGGGTACTCAGTAACATCAACAACGCCAAATACTGGAAGAAGAAATCAAAACAAAACGGTGGGTTTGCCAGTTAGTGGGACAATGAGGAAACCTTAGGACCGAGGAAACAGACCGTCGTGAATCATCCACTGAAGTCTGTCTCTCTGTGTTTCAAGAGCAAGATGTCAGCCTGAGATTGAGAGCCTTGAGTGTTTCCAGGTTGCATGAGTTCAAATTCCTGCTCTTTTAAAGAGTTAAAAGCTCTTGACCAAGCAAGTTAAGCTCCCTTCCTCATATAAGGAGACTTTATATAAGACAAGCCTTATCCTCCTCATCTGTAAAAATATAGGATTTGTCCAGGGACCTTAGGTATAATAGGGCTTCCCAGGTGGCACTACCAGTAAAGAATCCACCTGACAATGCAGGAGACCCAAGGGACATAGTTTTGATCCCTGGTTCAGGAAGATCTTCTGAAGCAGGAAATGGCACCCCACTCCAGTATTCTTGCCTGGAAAAATCCATGGGCAGAAGAGCCCAGCAGGTTACAGTCCATGGGGCCACAAAGAGTCAGACCCAACTGAGTGACTGAACACACATGCTTAGGTACAAAAACATTGACCATAATAATGTTCATTGTTTCAAATGGGCTGAACACTTGGATGTTCTAGTTCATTACACTGCATAGATTCGAAAGTAATCTTAGAGAACTACATAAAAAGGAAGCCCATATATATTTCTTAGGTTAAACACACATTTCATTTAATGTGTGCCACCCCTCAACCTGATACTTTCATTCTCAAACCAAGGACTTTGTTTAAAGAAAGAAAATAAAGAAGAGTACAGAGTACAAAAGCAAGAAATTCTAATTTACTGAAAAGAAAGATCACCTTTTAGAGCAGTTTCCATGGTTACTATGGAAACAAGCAGCTTGCAGACCTATGAAGATGATACCAATAACTACAAAAGAACATTTCAGAATACAAGGAGGTAACAACAGCTGTTCCTTCTCTATTCAGATATGTGGGGAAAGGTAAATGTGCTCCAATTATCAGCCAAACATGGACAATGCATAACATTAAATTATATAAAGGTGTTTGATGTTTCTATTCTACAGAAAACTAAAGTGGCCATAAAATGCAAAATACTTGATCCCAAATGCACTGTAGTTTTATAGGCTTAAGGCAGGAAGGAGAATGGGATCTGTTTCCTGCTCATTCTTGTTTAATTGTTTTTAATGATTAAAAGGCTAGTGATAGTGTAGGCTGACTCTAGTATGTTTATGGGGGGTGAGAGAAGGGATAAAGTTCAGCCATTCGATTTTGCTTCTTAATAAGTCTTATGTCCCGTCTTTGCTGTTTGCACACCAAGCACAATTTCAACGTTCGTAACATACTGCTAGAGAACAGATCTCACAGGCAGGGACAGAATGCTGGCCTAGCACGATCCTCTCTGAGCTATAAAGTCATACTTTGGCACACACCGAGGAGATGAGCTTAGCACGTGCTGGGCCTTAACCATGTCAGGGTGTATAAATGAGGGCTAGCCAGGCATCACAAATCATCCAGACAGGTGAATCACTAAGGAAGAAGAAAGCATTAACACAAGTTTCTCAACCTCATAGACATTGACATTTAAGCCAGATAAGGGTTATGCTGTGAAAAGGGGGAAAGCTATCCCTGTGTACAGTAAGATGTTTAGCAGCATTCTTAGTTTCTATCCACTCATTTTTTTCTAGCCAAAGTTTACTATCACACTGTATCCATATCAATCACTCCTGTATGAGGAAGACAACCACATTTCTGCCTCCTTACCCCATCTACTGTCCCCATATCTAATCCCACAGCTCCAACTGGCTGCTAGATGACTTCACTTGGACGTCCTCAAGCATCAATAATTCAGCATGCTCAAAGAGAAATCATCTTTCCATTGAAATCAGCTTCTCCCTTTAATGTTCCTGTATCTTGAATAACTATATGCCCTCTGTGCCCTCGGGTTCAAAATCTTGGTGTCCTCTTCACCTCCTCCTCATTTAATTGACCCCCACAGTCAATAAATGATCAACTCACATGCAGTTGAGTCTAATTCTGCAATGTTCTACAAACAGTGTGCTCTCTTTTTCATTCCCTTCAACCACTTGCATCCACCATAAGGACACCTTTCAACTTTTCCTGCCCCTTTGGCCCACTATTTTGCTCCATCTTACATGCTTTTACCAGAATATCCTTCGTGTGATCATGATCTGACCATGTCACCTGCTTGTTCAAAATCCATCCAATATCCTCAATTTCATCCTGGGTTTTGTGCACATGCATCTCAGCTCTTCTGACACCAAGCAATTTAAACTGCTTGTCAATCTCCAAACACGTCCCATGGATTTCAACCACCACATGCATCTCAGCTCTTCTGACACCAAGCAATTTAAACTGCTTGTCAATCTCCAAACACATCCCATGGATTTCAACCACTCTGCCCTGACCCGTGCAGACACACAGACTACTGAAATCTCTCAATTTGTAGAGCTTTGCCTCAAATATGACATCATTCACAAAGACCTTTTTAATTCCCCCCAATCATAACAAAAATGTGTCAGACATCTAAACTTGCTTCAGGCTATGAACCAGTAAAATATAAAAACAAACTCATAGATAATCACTTGATATTCTTGTTTCATCAGAGTATTTCAAAAAATAAATTCTTCTTTTTTAACAAAGAAAAAGAGGTTTTCCTAAACTGTGAAAATCCAAATTTCTCAATATTTCCCATATTGGAGAAAGTCTGTCTGTGTTTAGTCACCAAGTCAAAGCAAAAGTCCTGGAAAATTTCCCATTCCTAGTGCCATCAAGAGATTCATGCAGACCATTTCTTACCAAAACCCAGTCATTTTGTTAAGTTTTTGCTTGTTTTTCTTTTTTTTATTTATTTTAATTGGAGGCTAATTTCTTTACAATATTGTATTGGTTTTGCCATATACTGACATGAATCAGCCATGGGTGTACATGTGTTCCCCATCCTGAACCCCCCCCCACCTCCCTCCCCATCCCATCCCTCAGGGTCATCCCAGTGCACCAGCCCCGAGCATCCTGTAATACCCTGCCTTAACACTGGATGGGTTCAAAAGAACCCAAATTCTACACACAGAATTTGAACTGTGGGACAAGAGTTAAGAGGCAAGGGTTATAAAGATGAATCTTAATAAGTCTAATTTATCTATAGAGTAGTTGCTAAAGAAATAAATGTACAATTTTTTCCAAAGAACAGCCAAAGTCATTAAGTAGATAATCATTTTATACTTTCAGTTTTTGAAATGAAGATCTTAGATCTCTGTGTGGTATTGGAATTCACAAAACTTATGGATGACTGACACTTAATCCCTTTCTGCTTTGTAGTAATAGTTCTTTGGATTCATTCACAAAGAAAACACAAAACAAAACAAATCCAAAATACTAATCAGATATAGAAACTAGGAGAATTTGTAACAGAAGCCATTAGACTTCTTGGTTCTGGACTCAATTTATCTTTACCTCAATTTCTCATTGTTAATTCTTGGAGCTTGGTTACCTTATCTCTATAGCCCCTTCCCATGCTGACAGTACACACATTTTATTTTTTAAATCAAGAAACCAAATAAAAAAATATTGAGAATGGAAAGAATTCTTGAAACTGTGTGTCCCACTTCGATACTTTCAGATTCAGATTTGCCTAGACTTTGTAAAGGCATTATATTCTGCTTCAGACAGAACAACTAAAACCTCTCCCTCTGGAAGTCTTGGGTCATAGAGTATGTGCCTCCTATCACAGTACCGGGGAATGTCTTTTCTTCCATTTTGACAAGGCTATGAGTTTATTACTCTATGGGAAAAAAGAGGATGTAGTCAAATTAAAGGGAAATCCCAAACCTCTGGCCTGGGGAATTGTGGAAAGAAGATATGAGAGAGAGTTAGTTCAATTTTTTTTAGAAACCTTCCATTTCCCCCAAGGAACTGCATTTCTGGTTTTTTCTGTTGTTGTTACATGTAGAAGAGTTTAATAATCAACTGAATTTTTGAAGGAGAGAGAGACAAGAATATATACCTGATCATCCAAATTTCCACAATAGTTGGTGCATAGAAAATTCTGACTCTGAAAAGAGGAAACTTCCTAAACCGGAAAAACTAGACTTCGCAAACCACTTCTTCTCAAGGTGGTCAGTTTTGGCAGATTGTGCTACTACTGTTATAATTTCTTGGACTACAGCTATATCCAAACACAAACCCATAATGGACATCATTTTGGCCAAAACATCAGTAATTGTCTTTCTTTACAATAAAATGATTTTGTGCATGTAAAAGAGTTTATTACTCAGATTTCTTCTCCTTGGAAACAGACCGGCTGATTGGAGAAAAACCTCTGCTAAAAATGAAAATGTTTCCTAAGCTTAAAAGGTGAAAACTGTGGTCTTAACCACATGACATTGTCCAAACTTAGTTTTTATTTCCTTGTAGAAAGATTTCCATATATGTTTTTTCCCCAAAGAGCATAGAATCTTATTCAAGTTTTTTAAATTGTTATTAACAATGGTAACATTGGAAACTCTAACATGTTGAGGTTTATGGCTACTTTTTCTGCTATATTCTTTATTATCATCTTATATATAGTGGAAAACTTTAATCATTTTTTTTGAAGTATAGTTGATTTACAATGTTGTGTTAGTTTCAGCTGTATAGGAAAGTAAATATATATATTTACTGAATATATATATACAAATAAATATTTATATTTATTTCAGTAAATATATATATACTGAATCAGAAAAAAATTAAATATTTTTTTCTGGTTCTTTAAGGATTTCATATATGCTTTAAAATGAGGTCTTAATGTACAGCAGGTTCAGATGAGCCCTGAAAGTAAAGGAACTGAAACTGGCAAAGATATCTTATTATGTGAATTCACAGATCCTGCCCTGAAAGTTTTTTCCCAGAGGTTTTGGGAAATGCCTTATGATTACAACAGAATCTTATTCTTTCTAACTTTTCACATCCTATCCTCACCTGGCTAGAGGCCCCACAGCTTTCAAAGAATCTTGATAATTATTTTATATAATACTACATATTTCTTTGGGCTCTTTCATTGTACTCAGATCTGTTTAGAGCTCTTAGGTTTTCATTATTTAGATTGGGGTTTTCCTTTAATGAGACTTCGCTGGTGGCTCACACGGTAAAGCGTCTGTCTACAATGCGGGAGACCTAGGTTCGATCCCTGGGTCGGGAGGTTCCCTGGAGAAGGAAAAGGCAACCCACTCCAGTATCCTTGCCTAGAAAATCCCATGGACGGAGGAGCCTGGTGTCCATGGGGTCGCAAAGAGTCAGACATGACTGAGCGACTTTACTTTCACCTTACTTACTTTTACTTTAATGAGGTGTTAGAACAGAAGAGGGAGTGTGTTTCATTTTTATTTTGATTGCCACACACTCTTCTAACCCTTGCCCCCATATTGACCCCTCTGAAAAGACTATAATCTCATTTCCTGCATCATAAGAAAACTTCTTAACAAGTCAAGAATCAACCTAGATGTCCATCAGCAGATGAATGGATAAGAAAGCTGTGGTACATATACACAATGGAGTATTACTCAGCCATTAAGAAGAATACATTTGAATCAGTTCTAATGAGATGGATGAAACTGGAGCTGATTATATAGAGTGAAGTAAGCCAGAAAGAAAAACACCAATACAGTATACTAACACATATATATGGAATTTAGAAAGATAGCAATGATGACCCTGTATGCAAGACAGCAAAAGAGACACAGATGTGTAGAGCAGACTTTTGGACTCAGAGGGAGAGGGAGAGGTGTGGGATGATTTTGGAGAATGGCATTGAAACATGTATACTATCATGTAAGAAACGAATCGCCTGTCTATGTCCGATGCAGGATACAGGCTGCTTGGGGCTGGTGCACGGGGATGATCCAGAGAGATGTTATAGGCAGGGAGGTGGGAGGGGGGTTCATGTTTGGGAACACATGTACACCCGTGGTGGATTCATGTCAATGTATGGCAAAACCAATACAGTATTTTAAAGTAAAATAAAGTAAAAATAAAAATTTTTTAAATAAATAAATAAAATAAAAATTTTTTAAAAATCATAATCAGGTTTAGACAGTTATTTTAGCCTTTCTTTTCTATCCCACTGACATTAAACCCAAAATGACTCAAAATGTGATGTGTTCCATGCGATCTTTTCAAATATCCTTGAAACAGGCATGTGGTTTCAGTTCTGTGATGGAATAATTTGCTCCAAAGAATTTCAGCTTTCTGATCCTCCTTAACTGTCAGCATTGTATTTCTAGAAAATTCACCACAGAAGCTTTTCACTGGGCACAACCTTAAACAGCTAAATTTAAGGAGACGACCTGAGTCATGTATAAGAAATTCTAGAATCTTCCTCCCAAGACCCATGTAAGAAGAAAGGGACAAGGACTAAATAATAAAAAATATTTTCAAAGCCATTGGCTTCCAGATCCAAAATGGGAATATACTTTCTTTCCTGACTTAGCAATTGAAGAAAAGAACCAAGTTAATTGTGCAATTTCCTACCCTGCCCTTGTGGTTGGATTTGAACCAGTATGACATGTAAGACGTCTCAAAGGAGAGCAGAACGGTAGTGTTTTTAAATTCTTGGAACACCTGTTAACAGGTTATAGGGGGTTTATACATAGCAAGTAGAACTCCAGTCTTCACTTTGCTAGTTTAAAAAAGACTCATTAAAACACATTATTTGCCAGTTTCATTACTCGAAAGAATAGATGTAACTTTAAAGCCTTAGGCACTCTACAAACTATGATTTCAAACTTTCCAAAAGCCTTCTTGTAAATTTGGAGCTTAAATACATTTCCCATCATTTTTGTAGGCTAAAATTGTTTCTGAATTAATATCTGTTTAATTACAACAGTGATTAAATAAGTCATTTCTTAATGAGCCAGCACATTGTACACATACTTTTCTATCAGTATTTATACAGTCATCTCGTAAGTATAATTGAGAGGTTAGCATAACATATGTTCAGGAAAATCAACAGGCAACTAGACTATTTAAAACAGAATAAAGATATTACATATTCAGTCATGGGAAAGTTCCAGTGAATGTGGTATACTGAGGTGACACAAAGGAAACCTCCATTCTACCACAAACAAATAGAAATGTTAATAAAAATAAATACTAATCATAACAACAGAAAATAAAGCTGAGTGAAAACAGGAAAGAGAAACATCTATATACCTGAAAAAAAAGATAACTCAAAACCAGAAAGATGAGCTGAAAGCAAATAACCACACATGGAAAGACTCAGATAGGGACACAACAAGTCTGGGTTTAACATACTCAGGGAGGCAAAACATAAAAATTCAGGCCCAAGAAAAATGAGAGGATTGAACTGGGTCTTCTGAATAAAGCTGAGAGCATAAAGGGTTGCCCCAACAATATGCAAGATAAGGAATAAAAAATGCCTCTGCCCACTAGCCTGGGCTCACGTTAAGATTCCTACAAGGGACAGAGTGGGGTGATTTAACAGAGATTGCACTGAAGCATATTCTTTACCATATGTAGAATAGATGACCAGTGGGAGTTTGGTGTATGACACAGGGCACCCAAAGCGAGTGCCGTGTGACAACCTGGAGGAAGGCAGCGGGGCATGATGAAGAGAACACACGTGTGCCTATTCATGCGGATGTATGGCAAAACCCATCACAGTGCTGTAATGACCCTCCAATTTAAATAAATGAACAGTTCCTTTAAACAATAGTATCATACCTTCTTTCTGAAGCAATGGACAACAGAAGAGTGTTTGTGAGTCGTCGAAGCCTTCATCCTAGCCCACGCTGAACTGTGGAGTCTTATTCTCCTCTCAAGGGCCCAGAGATCCAAGAGTGACACATTACCCTAGACAGTGGTCTGAGACACTGAAATGCGTAGGGTCTTGACTCACACCAACCCCAAATGGCTCAGTGGGGATACAGTAGCCCAGGGGACATGACACCCTCAAGGCAAGCTCTGCAGCAGATGAGCCGATAGCTCACCATGACCCGTCACAAGAGGAACAAACCAAACAGAGAACTTGCATCTCAAGAATCAGGAAGAGTGAATCCATTTGGAAAAGTGTTGGAAATAAATGTTTACAATATTCAAAAAGAGAAGGAGAGGGAAAGAGGCAGCACCACTGTATCCAGATTGAGAGCATTGTTCTGTCAAAGGAGAGAGGAGGGGGCAGAGCCCAGCTTTGTGTCTGGCCCGAATGCACAGTTTGCTTTCAGAGAGTGAAATATCCACGTCAGGAAATGCTGTTAGTTCATGCAAGTGACATCAGGAATTATGTTGAACCACATATGGTTCAGTAATCTTTTTCCTCAAGCTAGAAAGATTGCACTGACAAGAATAAAAAAACAATCCAATCTTTGACTTCTTGGCAGACTTCAGACTGGAAGTTTTATTTGCCATGTACCAGCTTTAATCCTCTTCCAAAGGTGAAACAAGAGGCCTTGGGGAGAATTTTGATTCTCAGCTCTTCCTCTCTAGTAAAATGACTCCTTTGCTGTAATTTTTTCCAGAACTGATAAATTCTATAAAGTTTTTTTCAAATCATGATTACCAAGTCGTCTTCTCTTTCCCTTGTTTCTGGTAATCTTCAAAGTAGAAAGAAATCCCCTAAGTAGAGCCAGGAGTGTCATTCCTAAAGGTCGGTGGAAGATTCAATGATAGGGTAATCTCAGTGAATGCTGGTTGCTTACCTGCCTATCAGCTTTCAATCAATAATCTTGTGTTACTTTGGCTTGGTTCATCTGTGAATCACAAACTAGTTTTCATCTAAAGAATAGTCAAACCCAGCAATTCCACTTCTGTATATATATCCAGAAAAAATGAAAACCTAATTCGAGAAGATAGATGCACATGAAAGTTCATGGCAGCACTATTTGCAATTAGCCAAGATATGGACACAACCCAGGGCTTCTCAGGTAGCTCAGTGTTAAAGAATCCACCTGCCAAGAAGGAGACACAGTTTTGATCCCTGGGTCAGGAAGATCCCCTGAAGAAGAGAATGGCAGCCCACTCCAGTATTCTTGCCTGGAAAATCCCATGGATGGAGGAACCTGGCAGGCTATGGTCCGTGGAGTCGCAAAGAGTCAGACATGACTTGGTGAATAAATAGCAGCAGCAGGATACAACTCAAGTGTCCATCTATAAACAAATGGATAAAGAAGATGTGCTAAATATGTACAACAGAATAATACTCAGCCATTAAAGAGAAATTGTCCTATTTGCAGAAATGTAGATGGACCTAGAGAATATCACTCTTAGTGAAATAAATTAGCCAAAGAAATACCAATATTGTATGAAATCACTTATATGTGGAATCTAAAAATTAGTACAAATGAAGGCATATAGCAAAACAGAACAGAGTCACAGATACAGAAAACAAACTAGTGGTTAACAAAAGGGACAGAAAAGAAGGGAGGGGCAAATTTGGGGTATGGGAATAAAAGATACAAACTACTATGTAGAAAATAGATAAGCAAGAAGGATATATTATATAACACAGGGAAGAATAGTTATTATCTTATAATAACTTTTAATGGAACTTAAACTACAAAAACATTGAATCACTATGATGTACACCAGAAAATAATATTTTATAAACCAACTATACTTCAATAAATTAATAATAAGTAGCCAAAAATACATGGCAGAGCTGATTAGCTTGCACAACCTTTTTGGACTCCCTCAGTCCTCAGTTATTTTATCATACTGCCTGTTATTAAAACCTGGGTGAGTTGCAGTTTGGACAGGCAGACATACAGGGAAGAGTAGGCCTCCAGAAAAATCGTAAGGGACTACTATATTAAGTATTTTCAGAATAAAACTTGAATATTATCAGAGGATAGTTGATTTTCGTATTTTATGGATGAGATATAAACATGTAACTGAGGATTAAAATGCATTGACTACCTAAGAGAGTCACAGCTTTTCTTCCAAGGAGCAAGCATCTTTTAATTTCATGCCTCTAGTCACTATCTGCAGTGATTTTGGAGCCCCTCAAAATAAAATCTAATACTGTTTCCACTGTTTCCCCATCTATTTGCCATGAAGTGATGGGACCAGATGCCACGATCATTGTTTTCTGAATAGCTTTAAGCCAACTTTTTCACTCTCCTCTTTCACTTTCATCAAAAGGCTCTTTAGTTCTTCTTTACTTTCTGCCATAAGGGTGGTGTCATCTGCATATCTGAGGTTATTGATATTTCTCCTGGCAATCTTGATTCCAGCTTGTGCTTCCCCCAGCCCAGCATTTCTCATGATGTACTCTGCATAGAAGTTAAATAAGCAGGGTGACAATATACAGGCTTGACGTTCTCCTTTCTCAATTTTGAACCAGTCTGTTGTTTCTATGTTGTTCTAACTGTTGCTTCTTGACCTGCATACAGATTTCTCAGGGAGCAGGTCAGGTGGTCTGGTATTCCCATCTCTTTCAGAATTTTCCAGTCTGTTGAGATCCAAATAGTCAAAGGCTTTGCTGTAGCCAATAAAGCAAAAGTAGATGTTTTCCTGGAACTCTCTTGCTTTTTCTCTGATCCAACAGATGTTGGCAATTTGGTCTCTGGTTCCTCTGCCTTCTCTAAATCCAGCTTGAACATCTAGAAGTTCACAGTTCACATACTGTTGAAGCCTGTCATGGAGAATTTTAAGTATTACTTTGCTAGCGTGTGAGATGAGTGCAATTGTGTGGTAGTTTGAGCCTTCTTTGGCATTGCCTTTCTTTGGGATTGGAATGAAAACTGACATTTTCCAGTCCTGTGGCCACTGCTGAGTTTTCCAAATTTGCTGGCATACTGAGTGTAGCACTTTCACAGCATCATCTTTTAGGATCTGAAATAGCTCAGCTGGAATTCCATCATCTCCACTATCTTTGTTCATAGTGATGCTTCCTAAGGCCCATTTGACTTCACACTCCAGGATGTCTGGCTCTAGGTAAGTGATCACACCATCATGGTTATCTGGGTCATGAAGACTTTTTTGTATAGTTCCTCTGTGTATTCTTGCCACCTCTTCTTAGTATCTTCTGATTCTGTTAGGTCCATACCATTTCTGTCTTTTATTGTACCCATCTTTGCATGAAATATTCCCTTGGTATCTCTAATTTTCTTGAAGAGATCTCTAGTATTTCCCATTCTATTGTTTTCCTCTATTTCTTTACACTGATCACTGAGAAAGGCTTTCTTATTTCTCCTTGCTCTTCTTTGGAACTCTGCATTCAAATGGCTATATCTTTCCTTTTCTCCTTTGCCTTTTGCTTCTCTTCTTTTCTCTTTTCTTCTTTTCTTTTCTCCTTGGAAGAAAAGCAATGACCAACCTAGACAGCATATTAAAAAGCAGAGACATTACTTTGCCAACAAAGGTCCACCTAGTCAAAGCTATGGTTTTTTCAGTAGTCATGTATGGATGCAAGAGTTAGATTAAGAAGAAAGCTGAAAAAAAAAAAAGAAGAAAGCTGAATGCCAAAGAATTGTTACTTTTGAACTGTGGTGTTGGAGGAGACTCTTGAGAGTTCCTTGGACATCAAGGAGATCCAACCAGTTCATCCTAAAGGAAATCAGTCCTGAATATTCACTGGAAGGACTGATGCTAAAGCTGAAACTCCAATACTTTGGCCACCCAATGCAAAGAACTGATTCATTTGAAAAGACCTTAATGCTGGGAAAGATTGAAGGCAAGAGGAAAGGGGGATGACAGAAGATGAGATGGTTGGAAGGCATCACCGACTTGATGGACATGAGTTTGAGTAAGCTCCAGGAATTGGTCATGGACAGGGAGGCCTTTCACACTGCAGTCCATGGGGTTGCAAAGAGTCAGACACGACTGAGCAACTGAACTGAACTGACTGAACCTAAGAAAGTACCCACCCAACAAAATGTTCCATCCCTATGTATCTAATCACTTTCTTGAATACATAGGAGACTTTAATCCATAATATGATCCAAAAATGAATGTTAGGTGGGAGTGATTAATATAAAGTCAGTATTCAGCATAGCAGGCAATGTTGATAGATGGCAGCTGGTTAAATAACTAAAGTGGTATTGTGTTATAAAGACAAATTTCCATTCAGTAAAAAACCTTGAGATAAGATGAAGCCTAATAATCATTATGAATGTGTATGCAGGAATAGGTAGGCATCAAGCACTACAGATATTTAGTTGAAACTCAAAAAACTTAGAAATGACAGTGCTTCAGATTTTGACCTTAAAAAGCTTCAGGAAATTACAGAAGAACCCTGGAATTATCAACTAGAACAAAAGAAGAAAAACTTTTCATTATCCTTAGGAGAAATCAGAAGAAACATTTCCCCTGGGCACCCACTCCAGCAAGTCACGTACTTATCACATCCTATATATCATGTGACATCACTCACAACCCCTGAGGTCCAAACTAATAGCATGCCCTCAGAAATTACTAGGAAATTTAGCTTAATTTCTTGCACGATTCTTGCTTTAATAGTCATGCTACCTTGACAGGGCCTCAAATCTTTCTTAGAACTTTTCTGAGAGAATAACAAAGAAATCCCATGTTCTTGAATTTGAATCAGTTGTAGTGAAGTGGATGAACCTAGAGCCTGTTATACTGAGTAAAGTAAATTAGAGAAAACCAAATATCATATATGAACACATACATATGGAATCTAGGAAAATAGTACTGATGAACCTATTTACAGAAAAGAAACAGAGACGCAGACATCGAGAAGGGTCTAGTGGACACTGCGGGGGAAGGAAAGGGTCGGTCAGATTGAGAAAGCAGCACTGGCATACATAGAGCATAGAGCTAATAGACCATTAGCAGGAAGCTACATGCAACACAGGGAGCCCAGCCTGGTGCTCTTTGATGAGCTAGAGGGGTGGGGTTGAGGGGGGAGGGAGGTTCAAGAGGAAGAGGATATATATATACACAAAATTATGACTGATTTGTGTTGTTCAGCAGAGCCCACTGCAACATTGTAAAACAATAATCCTCCAATTTTAAAAAAACCCATGTTCTTTCATGACACTGAGATTAATCATAAGATCTATTGACTGTGTAAAGTTTTAAGGAAAAGTAGGCCTAAAAGTTTTGCTTAAAACTCTGAGAAGGCAGTGGAAAACCCAAAAAAAAAAAAATCAAAACTAGTCACAAAAATATCTCCATCAACCATTCTTAAATGATCAGACTTTACCATCTGGAATCAATTGCCCTATGATGGAGAAACAGATGTTCTATCAAAGTTGCTTTGTGATCAAACAGGCCAAGAAGAAGGGTAGGGCCAGCTCCTGAAACACGCAAAGCCCTGTACAGAAAGGAGAAAATGATGAAGCAGATTGTCTTTGGCTAGAAGTGAAATGAGCAAGGGTAGGAGTTATGTTTTGGCTCACTCATAAGCCATCAGTCCTGAAGCTGACCAAGAATCACCTCCACAGTTAGTCCTTATGTTTCTGATACATAAGAGAACTATAAGCTTATCTCATTACTATATGTAATTCCTCTAGATATATATTCCATGAGGGCAGTGACTTTCATTGATTTTGTGCCTTGCATGAAGTAGGTCCTCATGGATGGATGGATGGATAAAGTTGCTTACCACTGAAATACACCCTTGGCTTGGATGCCTCTCCTGTCCCTTTTAGGTTGATACCAGCCACATCCAAAGCCCCTGAGAATCCAGTGTCTTGGTTTAGAAGGATGCTACGAAGGCCACCTCCTGCAGGCTGAGAATGGAAAACACAACTGTGCAGGTTGCTCCATGGAGCTGTGACATTGATTTCTGATCTAAGCTGAAGTCAACTTTACCTCTAAAATGTGAGTTATCAGGATTTTATCAATTTTACCCTATCTGCTATTTAAAAATTAAGTCAATTATTCAGGCAGATAATCTTAGAGTTTTAAACTAAAGTATGGAGCTGTTCTTCATTTTCTGTCCTTTTTTTTAAAAAAATAAAGGAACATAAGTTCAGAAGAATGTGAAGAAAAGCAAAAGATAAATTTTGCATGTATTTAAGTAATTTTTCTTTTTTATACTTGGTAAAATGGTGAATTATTGGCCCTCAAGAATTAAAGCAAACTTGTATTTCTGGGATAACTCCTACTTTGTTACTATCTAATATGTTTTTACATGTTATCGGATTTAATATGCTGATGTCTTATGAAGAATTTGGTATCTGTATTCATGAGAAACATTGGTTTGCAATTTTCTTCCCTGTTTTGTAGTATTTTTGACAGGTTTTAGCATCAGGGGCATGCTGGCCTCATAAAACAAGTTTGGGTATATTCCCATCTCCTTTATTTTCTGAGAAAGTTTGTATAAGATTGGTCTTTCTTTCTCAAATATGTACTAAAATTCAGCACTGAAACCATCTGGGCCTGGAGTTTTCTTAGAGTCAAAGACCAGTTTTGAGAACACATTTTACTCTTACCCAACTCACCTGAGAGAAAGGATAATAAACATCTTCTCTTGGCATCTCATTCAAAACTTTTGAGCCACTGTTATACAATCATCAGTGGTGACCAGGAATAACAACTTGTGAATTACTGGGATCAAAAATAGATATGATGTTCACAGGAAAAAAAATGTTCCATTTTTTATTTTGGATGAAAGATGACCTGATTAGACCAGAGAATTAAAAGCCCAGTTAGGTAGTCCAAACCCAAATCCAGCAAGTCAAGGCTTGGGTGACCAACACTCCCAATGTTTTTCAAAGTACACACAGTATAATTTGTCTTTTTTGTCCCTGGCACTCTTATTACTGCCCATATTCCTAATTTCTAGCAAAAAACAAAACATGACCGAGTCAGTCAGTGCATTGAAATCAGTTCAATGAAGTAAAAACTGCCAAGAGCAGGCAGATTTGTATTATAGATATATATATAATTTCTGGTTTTATCCCCCTATTCCCAAATTCAAGTCAGATTTTCAGGACTCTCTTTCACTTGTGCACATAGCCAATGAATACAGATGACTCCATTAAAAAAAGATTATGTATACTTCCAATGTATCATTTTGTACATTTTTCCATCCTCAATTATAAGTCTCAACAAACAGAACATCTGGTCTACCTGCCGTTCAGTCGCCAAGTTGTTTCCAATTCTTCATGACCCCACGGACTGCTGCACGCCAAGCTTCCATGTTTCTCACCATCTCTCAGAGTTTGCACAAATTCTTGTCCATTGAATCAGTGATATCATCTGACCATCTCATCCTCTGCCACCTTCTTCTCCTTCTGCCCTCAATCTTTCCCAGCATCAGGGTCTTTCCCAATGAGTCAGTTCTTCACATCAGGTGAAGAACTCCAAAGTATTGGAGTTTCAGCTTCAGCATCAATCCTTCCAGTGAATATTCAGGGTTGATTTCCTTTAAGATTGACTGGTTTGATCTCCTTGCTGTTCAAGGGACTCTCAAGAGTCTTCTCCAAGCATCAATTCTTTGGTGCTCTGCCTTCTTCATGCTTCAGCTCTCGTATCTGTACATGACTACTGAAAATACCATAGCTTTGGTCTACCTAAAGGACTATAAAATGCATTAGATTGAATGTATCAAAAGCCACTCAAAGGTGTTCCTACCAAAGGACAAAACATGGCTATAAAGAAGTAAGATTAAATTGTGATAAATAAACTAAAATATTGTCATTTCTTCTGTTAGCTGCTTACTTATTCCAGTGAGTATACAGTCTTATTTTAAGTAAGGAACCCTACTCTTAGAATGCCTTCGGAAGCTACACCCATTCTCCTCAGTGGAGTGATTTGGGTCACAGTTAACAGATGAGAGGCAGCACTTGTAGCTGAAATGTGATGCAGGAGACCAGGGTTCAATCCCTGGACTGGGAAGATCCTCTGGAGAAGGGAATGGCAATCCACTCCAGTATTCTTGCCTGGGGAATTCCATGGACAGAGGCGCCTGGAGGGCTACAGTTCATGGGGTCGCAAAGAGTTGGACACAACTGAGTGACTAACACACCAACAGATGAGAGCCATTACTGACTGTTGGGTAATCTCCATTTGCCCCTCCAGAACAACTCTCTGTACCTCCCCACTTAGCCTGTATCCTGGAAGATTGGGCTGTACGGGCTGTATTAAGGCTCCCTGGTTGTCTAGTTTTCTCTCAGATTTGGCCAAAGGGAAGTACTGTCAGAAACTGGAAGGCTGGGACTTCCCAGTGGTCAAAACTCTCAGCTTCCAGTGCAGGGGGCAAAGGTTCAATTCTTGGTTGGGGAACTAAGATCCCACATACTGCACAGCACAGTCAAAACATATTACATTTTTAGCAAATTGGAAGGTGAAGAGAACGAGCTGAGAGATGTGGTTGCCTTCCTCCTCCAAAGTCCTCAGCTCCAGAGAGTGTACGGGCTCTCCCATCCCTTGTTGATTTCCCATTATCCTTCTCACATATTTTGTAAACAGACCCTTTATTAAAGACTCCTCAACCACACACACACACACACACACACACACACACACACACACACAATGGGAGCTGATAATACGTTTCTTGCCCAAACACTAATTAATAAAGGAGTCAAGTCTGCCGAACAAAGTGGGTGATCAAGCTAGGTGGCATGTCTTTTAGCACAAAAGATAAACTATATAATCATGAGAGTAGTTTTTGGAATCGCTCATTCACTGGTTCTGAAGTACTTTCCAAAACAGAAGTTCAAAAATTGTTTCTAGCATATTCCAAATACCTAGTCTCTGAAGGTAACTACTTTGATGGAAGCGCCATTCATTTAGCTATTGAATTTCTGGATGTTTGCTGCTTTTAAACATCTCAAGACACTATCATCACATTTTGTGATTTTTAAAAATGAATATTTCTCACTTAAAAAATAGGTACTTTGAAATTTCTGAATGTAACATCAACTTCAGGGTTAATACTTGTCCAGACAGTAAAACCAGGAAATAGTTTATTGCTAAAAAGAGAGACGGAGAGAGAGAGAGTAAAAAAAATGAGAAAGAGATGTGTGAGAATCGATTGGACATAACAGGACACTAAGAAAGAAATAAAATTGTTTCCAACAAACACTTCATTAAGTAGATGTAAGTAAAATTTTCATGTTCTAAGGAATGGGTTGTCTTTGTAAAATCTGCATATGCTTGCAGAGTCCTTGGTTTCTTTAGACTCTTAAAAAAAAAAAAAAAAAAGTTTTCTTTTTTTAAAGGACTCAATACCTAAGACAGAAAGTTGAAACCTGACCTAGTGGCCAGTTCCGTATTTGGAGCCAGTTAATTTCATAAAGCTGGTGTTAAGCTATTCACTTTCATTCCTCTGTACATAACGTACTATATTGAGCTGTTATTGTGGCTTAAAAACACATGACCAACATTTTGAATGTTCTCAGTGTTTTTAATTTAGATTTGCACAATCATAGAAATTAGAGATGGAAAAACTAGGATTCTTCCTCTTAATATAAAGCGTAGACTGAGGTTTGGGGCTTGGTTCCTCTTTTTCTGATTAATGAGGCTAGGGAGAGGGAAGAAAATCCTTTGGGCCATTGCTTCCATTATTTCAGGATTACTGAACTACTGTTATCTCTTTAATGGAGCACCACTACTTCAGTAATTTATCCTGAAGACCTAGCAAATAATGTTTCTCTCTTGGCATTACATTTTAAACTTATTGATTGACAGAGGCTATGTCTCTATGAACTGCAGTATATTTGAGCAAAGGATGTTGTCACTGCAATTAACTATAATATCAAGATTGGCCTTAAAAAGGCAGCAACCATGGAATTCTCCAATCCCTTGTGTTTGGGGCCATAGAGACAACAAAATCCAGCCTGTCTTTTAGTCATATTTAATTCATATGATGAAATATTGGCACACATAGAATCCTATGTAGCTTATTTTGTTAACAATGATCTATATCTTTAATTCCTTTAATCTGCTCATAGTTCAATGTTTCTCATTTTTTCTGCTTGGAGCAAATGGTCTTTTAAATCCTCTATTTCTTTGGAGGTTCTCCTAGTTTTCTTTCTTTTCTCAAGTATAGTTCCATCTTAAACTCATATAGCTGAAAGGAACCTTGTAAATCATCTAGATGCTCATCTCATTTCAAATATGAGGAAATTAAACCCAAAAAGTGATTTGCTATTATTATGCTCAAACTTTCTTCTGATATTCACTAACAAGGTATAATGTACTGCAATTTTAACAATAACATTTGAAAAAGAATATAACCAACTTTCTAGAAGTTTCAGCCAAGTTTTTTTTAACAGTTTGAAATTCTACTAAAATGTCCTATTTATTTCAAATTGGTTATTTCAAAACCAAAATCATAGTTAAGACTGTCTCGTTTCAATGTAACTGATAGCAGATCAAGACTGATTCAGCGCTGATCAAATGCTGTGCTCAGTTCAGTTCAGTTCAGTCGCTCAATCGTGTCCGACTCTTTGCGACTCCATGAACCACAGCACGCCAGGCTTCCCTGTCCATCACCAACTCCCAAAGTCCACCCAAATGCATGTCCATTGAGTCGGTGATGCCATCCAACCATCCCATCCTCTGTTGTCCCCTTCTCCTGCCCTCAATCTTTCCCAGCATCAGGGTCTTTTCCAATGAGTCAGGTCTTCACATCAGGTGGCCAAAGTATTGAAGTTTCAGCTTCAACATCAATCCCTCCAATGAACACCCAGGACTGATCTCCTTTAGGATGGACTGGTTGGATCTTCTTGCAGTCCAAGGGACTCTCAAGAGTCTTCTCCAACACCACAGTTCAAAAGCATCAATTCTTTGGCACTCAGCTTTCTTTATAGTCCTACTCTCACATCCATACACAACCACTGGAAAAACCATACCCTTGACTAGACGGACCTTTGTTGGTAAAGTAATGTCTCTGCTTTTTAATATGCTATCTAGGTTGGTTATAACTTTTCTTCCAAGGAGTAAGCATCTTTTAATTTCATGGCTGCAGTCACCATCTGCAGTGATTTTGGAGCCCCCCAAAATAAAGTCTGACACTGTTTCCACTGTTTCCCCATCTATTTCCCATGAAGTGATGGGACCAGATGCCACGATCTTCGTTTTCTGAATGTTGAGCTTTAAGCCAAATTTTTCACTCTCCTCTTTCACTTTCATCAAGAGGCTCTTTAGTTCTTCTTCACTTTCTGCCATAAGGGTGGTGTCATCTGCATATCTGAGGTTATTGATATTTCTCCTGGCAATCTTGATTCCAGCATGTGTTCCTCCAGCCCAGCATTTCTCATGATGTACTCTGCATAGAAGTTAAACAAGCAGGGTGACAATATACAGCCTTGACGTACTCCTTTTCCTATTTGGAACCAGTCTGTTGTTCCATGTCCAGTTCTAACTGTTGCTTCCTGGCCTGCATACAGATTTCTCAGGAGGCAGGTCAGGTGGTCTGGATTCCCATCTCTTTCAGAATTTTCCAGTTTATTGTGATCCACACAGTCAAAGGCTTTGGCATATTCAATAAAGCAGAAATAGACGTTTTTCTGGAACTCTCTTGCTTTTTCCATGATCCAGCGGATGTTAGCAATTTGATCTCTGGTTCCTCTGCCTTTTCTAAAACCAGCTTGAACATCTGGAAGTTCACAGTTCACGTATTGCTGAAGCCTGGCTTAGAGAATTTTGAGCATTACTTTACTAGGTGTGAGATGAGTGCAACTGTGTGGTAGTTTGAGCATGTTGTGTTAGCTAGCTATATTTTCATATATGTCTCACTTCCTCCTTACCAGATATATAATATATCTATATATCTATATATTATTATAGTATATATTATAATACATTAACATATTATATATATTAATCATATATAATAAAATATTATATTACTATAAATTATAATATAATACAATCATATACTATAATAATATATAGAATACAATGATATATAATATGTAATATATCATATAATTGTATCATAAATATATATTTTAATTATATAGTTATAATTTATAATAATTTATAATTATAATAATTTTATATTATATATTTTTACTTTTAATTATATATTATAATGCATTATAATTATATAATATATATTATAATTATATAATATATATAACATGTACATTGTATGTAATATTATAATTATATATTTATTATAGTATAATATATAATATATATTATATAATTAAATTATATATTATATTATAATAAATAATATAATAATTATAATAATATATTATAATAGATTAACACAATTGATATACAACATAATATATTCTATATAATACATAATTAATATAATAATATATAGTAATTATATAGTAATTATATATTATAATAGTTATACATATATGAATATATATTTTAACTATAATTTATAGTTTGTCATTTAGGTTTACAAGTCCATTTGGCCAGGTCAGTAGGTTTAGAATTTGGCAGTGCCTCTAAATTTTACTTAATTTCACTTCACGATGAAATTTTGCTGAGTAAATAGAACTAAGGGAATCACAAAATGATTGATTATAGGCTTTTTTAAAAATATTGCCTAAAATAGGAAAAGACATGGAGTTGAAGGTAAGAGAACCATTCAGTATTAAACAGAATTTTAGAAAGGCAGGTACTGACTAAATGTATAGAATGAAACAAGAGTCTTGTAAAGAACTATTTTATTCTTTATGGATATCAGTTTTTCCAGTAGTCATGTATGGATGTGAGAGCTGGACCATAAAGAAGGGTGAGCACTGAAAACTGATGCTTTCAAACTGTGGTGATGGAAAAGACTCTTTTGATTTACTCTGACAGCAAGGAGATCAAACCAGTCAATCCTAAAGGAAACCAACCCTGAATATTCACTGGAAGGACTGATGCTGAAGCCGAAGCTCCAATACTTTGGCCACCTGATGGGAAGAGCCAAATCATTGGAAAAGACCCTGATGCTGGGAAAGACTGAGGGCAGGAGGAGAAAAGGATGACAGAGGATGAGATGGTTGGGTGGCATCATCAGCTCAATAGACATGAGTCTGAACAAATTCCAGAAGATAGTGAAGGACAGGGAAGACTGGCATGCTGCAGTCCATGGGGTCACAAAGAGTCAGAAATGATTTGGTGACTAAACAACATTTCCTATAAAACATAGAAAATAGTTGATGGGCTTTACTAAAGGAAGGTTATAGTAATCAAAGTACTAATTGGAATTGAAAGAGCAAAATAAAAGTGTTTGAAGGATTTACAAAAAGTATTCCATGCTCTGACCACAAATGGGTACAGCTTCCTGTATAATCTGAGGAAGAAACTGTCTTCTCTCTCAGTGAACACCTGTTTTCCCAAATGGCTTCTTTTTGCTTGTTTTTGTTTTTTAATTTTTACAACTTTGCGTTGGTTTCTGCCATACAGTAATGCAAATCAGCCATGAAAGTGAAAGTGAACGTGAAGTCTCTCAGTCGTGTCCAACTCTTTGCGACCTCGTGGACTGTAGCCCACCCGGCTCCTCCGCCATGGGATTCTCCAGGCAAGAATACTAGAGTGGGTTGCCATTTCCTTCTCCAGGGGATCTTCCTGACCCAGGGATCGAACCCAGGTCTCTCGCATTGCAGGCAGATGCTTTAACCTCTGAGCCACCAGGGAAGCCCGCAAATCAGCCATAATTATACATATATCCCTTCCCTCTCTGGCCTCCCTCCCCTCCTCCTGTCCCATCCCTCTAGGTCAAGCCAGAGCACCAGACTGTGTTCCCTGTGCTGCACAGCAGCTTCTCACCAGCTATCCATCTTACACACAATAGTGTACATAAGCTAATGCCATTTTCTCCATTCTTCCCATTCTTTCCTTCCCCCACTGTGCCCACTAGTCCAGTCCATTCTCCACATCTGCATGTCCATTCTTTCTCTGCAAATAGATTCATCAATACCATTTTTCTAGATTCCATATATATGCAGTAATACACTATATTTTTTTTAATTTTAAAATCTTTAATTCTTACATGCGTTCCCAAACATGAACCCCCCTCCCACCTCCCTCCCCATAACATCTCTGTGGGTCATCCCCATGCACCAGCCCCAAGCATGCTGTATCCTGCATCAGACATAGACTGGCGATTCAATTCTTACATGATAGTAATACACTATATTTTAGATGACACCACCCTTATGGCAGAAAGCAAAGAAAAGCTAAAGAGCCTTTTGATGAAAGTGAAACAGGAGAGTGAAAAAGCTGGCTTAAAACTCAACATTTAGAAAACAAAGATCATGGCATCCAGTCCCATCACTTCATGGCAAATAGATGCAGAAACGATGGAAACAGTTAAAGACTATTTGGGGGGGGGGGCTCCAAAATCACTGTAGATGCTGACTGCAGCCATGAAATTAAAAGACACTTGCTCCTTGGAAGAAAAGCTATGACTAACCTAAATAGTCTATTAAAAAGCAGAGACATTACTTTGTCAACAAAGGTCTGTCTAGCCAAAGCTATTGTTTTACCAGTAGTCATGTATGGATGTGAGAGTTGGACTATAAAGAAAGCTGAGCACTGAAGCATTGATGCTTTTGAACTGTGGTGTTGGAGAAGACTCTTAAGATTCCCTTGGACTGTACGGAGAGCCAACCAGTCTATCCTAAAGGAACTCAGTCCTATATATTCATTGGAAGGACTGATGCTGAAGCTGAAACTCCAATACTTTGGCCACCTGATGCGAAGAACTGACTCATTGGAAGAGACCCTGATGCTGGGAAAGACTGAAGGCGGGAGGAGAAGGGGACAACAGAGAATGAGATGGTTAGATGGCATCACTGACTCAATGGACATGAGTTTGAGCAAGCTCCCGGAGCTGGTGATGGACAGGGAAGCCTGCCATGCTGCAGTCCATGGGGTTGCAAACAGTCAGACACAGCTGAGCAACTGAACTGAACTGAATTGAATCCAACTGAAGAGATCTGAAGAATATCTTGGACAGATAAGAAGGCCTTCTTAAATGAACAGTGCAAAGAAGTGTAGGAGAACAATAGAATAGGAAAGACTAGAGATCTCTTCAAGAAATTGGGGGTATCAAGGGAACATTTCATCCAAGGATGAGCACAATAAAGGACAGAAATGGTGAGGATCTAACAGAAGCAGAAGAGATTAAAAAGAGATGGCAAGAATACACAGAAGAACTATACAAAAAAAGTCTTAATGACCCAGATAACCACAATGGTGTGGTCACTCACCTATGTCATTCTGACATCCTGGAGTCTGAAGTCAAGTGGGCCTTGGGAAGCATTACTACAAACAAGGAGGTGATGGAATTCCAGCAGAGCTATTTAGAATCCTAAAGGATGATGCTATTATAAAACTGCCATACTCAATATGTCAGCAAATTTGGAAAACTCACAGGACTCAAAAAGGTCTAAGAAAGGTGATGTCAAAGAAAGTACAAATTACCAGACAATTGTGCTCAATTCACATGCTAGTAAGTTTATGCTCAAAATCCTTCAAGCTAGACTTCAACAGTATGTGAGATGAGAACTTCCAAATGTACAGACTAGCTTTAGAAAAGGCAGAGGAACTGAGTTTTTGCCAACATTCGTTGGATAGTAGAGAAAGCAAGGGAATTACAGAAAAATATCTACTTCTGCTTCATTGACTATGCAAAAGCCTTTGACTGTGTAGATCCCAACAAACTGGAAAATTCTTAAAGGAAATGGGAATACCAGACCACCTTACCAGACTCCTGAGAAATCTGTATGTAGGTCAAGAAGCAAGAGTTGGAACAACTGGCTGGTTCAAAATTAGGAAAGGAGTATGACAAGGCTGTATACTGTCACCCTGTTATTTTAACTTACATGCAAAGTACATCATGTGAAATGCCAGGCTGGATGAATCACAAGCTGGGATCAAGATTGCCAGGAAAAATTTCGACAACCTCAGATATACAGATGATACCACTCTAATAGTAAAAAACGAAGAGGAACTAAAGAGCCTCTTGATGGAGGTGAAAGAGGAGAGGAAAATCCGGCTTAAAACTCAACATTCAAAAAAATTAAGATTATGACACCCAGTCTCATCATTTTATGACAAATAGATGGGGAAGAGGTGGAAGCAGTGACAGATTTTATTTTCCTGGGCTCTGAAATCACTTCGGACAGTGACTGCAGCCATGAAATAAAAAGACAATTGCTCCTTGGAAGGAAAGCTATGACAAATATAGACAGCATTTAAAAAGCAGAATCATCACTTTGCCAACAAAAGTCCCTATAGTAAAAGCTCTGCTTTTACCAGTAGTCATGAATGGATGCCAGAGTTGGACCATAAGGAATACTGAGTGTTGAAGAACTGATGCTTTCCAATAGTGGTGCTGCAGAAGTCGCTTGGACAGCAAGGAGATTAAACTAGCTAATTCTAAAAGAAATCAACACTAAATATTCACTGGAAGGACTGATGCTGAAGCTCCAATACTTTGGCTACCTGATGTGAGCAGCTGACTCATTGGAAAAGACTCTGAAGCTGGGAAAGATTGAAGGCAAAAGGAGAAGCAGGCAGCAGAGGATGAGATACATGGCATCACCGACTCAATGAACATGAATCTGAGCAAACTCCAAAAGATAATGAAGGACAGGGAAGCCTGGCGTGCTGCAATCCATGAAGTTGCAAAGAGTGAGACACAACTTAGCTACTGAACAACAACAATAAGGGGCATCTAATTGGCATAAACTAGGTATGGTTGAAAGGGGTTTACTGTGAAAACAAAATACACTCCTCCCACCCCTATCACTTTCCCTTTCACTCAGGAAATTCCAAGGTTAAGAGATGGTCTTGCCTCCAGAACCAGGAACAAAGACTAAAATACATATTTCTCATTATATCACAAGATCACATTGGTATAAAAGGGGTGATGGGAGATGAAACAGTGGAAGAAACAGGTGTCCAAGTATAAAAGGATCTTATTAAGGTTATACGTATCCAGCAGTCATTAGGGAAATACTGAAATATTCAAAGGGAGTGATGTAGTCATATTTGCATTTTCCAGAGATGCCTCTAGGAACGGTGTGGACAGTGGATGGAGGCATGCGGGACTGGCAGCCAGCGCCAGCGAGTACTGGATAGAGCTCTGGCGATGCCACTGGAGAGCCACAGGCAGATGGTAGAGACAGTACAAAGGTGGATTCTGTGCGACTCCACTGGATACCTGAGGGGAGGAGTAAAGGGGAAGAAGAAATTAAGGGTCAATCAGATTTCAAGCTTAGGTGACCAGGTGGACAGTGACCCACGTAGCTGAGCACCCAGTAGAGACAAAGAAGGACTGGCTTTCGGGCAGGAGTCAGTGAGAACACTTTTGGACTTGCTGACATCCCAGCAAATCATTCTAGTAGATATGCTAAGGAGGAAACTGGAGAGACATATCTGGAGCTCAGAAGAAGTACCTTACAGGAGAGAAAGATTTGGGAGTTATAGGCCTGTGGTTAGCCATGGATATAGCGGGTACTTCTAAGTCAAAGTGAAAGTGAAGTCGCTCAGTCGTGTCCGACTCTGTGACCCGTGGACTGTAGCCCACCAAGCTCCTTCTAAGTGAGCCCAAGGTAAAAAGATATGATGCAGCCTCTTTGGAGCAAGCGTGCATGGAGACCCCCTCTTCACCCATAGGAAGGAAGCCTAATTGGAGGGTACATGCCTGAGGGGGCTTGAGCTCTGTGGCTAGGAGGGCAGGAGCCTGGATCTGCCTTAAGGAGCTTTTCGGCAACATGGCTCTTAGGAAGCACGTGGGCTCAAAGGAAGGCTTCTAACGTAAAAGCCTCCTGTATAATGGCCACCATCGTAACTGCACCACTGTAGAGTCGAAACTGCTCCATGTGAAACCTGAATTATAGTGTGTAGTGACACATGAAGCTTTTGTATGCCGTCAATCCTCATCACTCCAGATTCTTTATTTGCAAATGCACTTACTAAATTCATAACCTCAAAGTCAACACACAATATTTTTGTGGTCATTTGTGGAGTGTCAAAAACTCGAGTCCCTGACGTACACAATGCCAACTGAGGTTGAACAGCTGATAGTCTCCCTTCTTGTTTCTAGTCTCATGCGATAAATGAGTGTCCTTTTCAAGGCAGTTGGTATCATATATTTCACACTTTTGCACTTCTGGCTGGTAATTTAGCTGTTTAAAAATGGTCCCAGCATAGTGGTGAAGTGTGGTCTACTGTTCTAAACACAAGGCTATAATGTGCCTTATGGAAAAAATATAGGTGTTAGATAAGCTTCATTCAGGCATGAGCTATATAGTACTGTTGGCTATGAGTCCAATGTTAATGAATCAATATATATTAAATAAGTTGTCTTTAAATAGAAACACACACAAACAAGGTCATGTATTGACCGATTTATGAAAGTGTGACCAGAGGCTTGCAGGAACCCAACCCTGTATTTTCCCTACGATTATGCATGCTCAGTTACTCAGTCGTGCCTAACTCTCTGTGGTCCCACAGGCTGTAGCCCACCAGGCTCCTCTCTCCATTGAATTTTCCAGGCAAGAATACTGAAGCAGGTTGCCATTTCCTCCTCCAAGAGACCTTTTTGACCCAGGAATTAAACCTGCATCTTTGATTGGCAGGCAGATTCTTTACCACTGTGCCACCAGCAGTGGTTTGCTATTCATTAATCCAGTGTTCACAGTGACTGTATAGGATATAATTACTGCAAATAACAAGGATTAACCATATTTGCAGAAGTCTAGAATGAGCCACGGAGAAGGCAATGGCACCCCACTCCAGTACTCTTGCCTGGAGAATCCCGTGGACAGAGGAGCCTGGTAGGCTGCAGTCCATGGGGTTCCTAAGCGTCGGACACGACTGAAGCAACTTACCAGACCAGCAGCAGAATGAGCCAAGAGCCACATCAGTCCTAAATGAAGCTCCTAATTTATTTAAAACAGCTCATTATACACTCACCTAAGGTTCGGGGTAAGGTATTGTTGTTGAGTTGTTATTTGGGTTTCTGAGGATGGGGCGGGGCTGAGGGGAGATTTTCTCTCTGAATCACCTGATCATTGATTGCTGCCATGTGAGCCGAAGAAGTAAAGCACATCATGGAGTCCAGGGTCCCATCCTGCCATGTATTTGCTCTGTGATCACAGGCAAGGGTTTGCTCTCTGAATTTTCATGCCTTGCCCATGAAACCAGGCCATGACACCTCAGACCCCTAGCAGTTCTGACAGCTCATGATTCTGTAGCCAGTCCCAAAGCAAGAGACACTGCCATCCATTGTGACATTAGGACGGCATAAGACTTGGGAAGAAGATTTACTGCAGTGCATTTCCTATATTCCCCCAGAGCAACCTGAGGACAGATTCATTAGATTACTGATTTAAAGATTCTGCAACTCTTGTCTAATTTTAACTTTTATGACAGTAATAAACCCAAAGGAAAACTACAAAACAGCAAAATACTCGCAATTATGTGAAACTTAAAATGGCATTAAAAGTAGAAAAGAAAAAAGAAAGAGAAGAGTGCCTAATTGTAATTATTTAAAGCAAATGACTTCAATGATCAAGGCTGGACCGAAATGCCGTGCATACCCTCTCTCTTTTAGGTCTCTCCAAGGGACCCCAGCATATCTTCCCAGCAACTGAATGCTCCATTAAGCACTTGGCGAAGGACCGGATGGACATGTGTGACCCAGACATTTCCACGGAAGGTTAGCTTTCCAGATGGAGTCCTCATTTTCAAACGTGTGTAGGATTAAGATGTAATCCACTATTTCAAAGAATACAACAATACACAAAATACATGCTCTGATTTATTTTTCCTCTTATTTAACTGCAGAGGATACATCAATAAACAGAATTTTTCTTCAACAAAAGGTATCTCTATTAAAAATTAGCAAAAGGTAACCTCAGGTATTAATTGTAATGGAAAACGTTGACAGGATTAAGCATGTACATACAAGGATTTGTGCACACGCACACAAATGATCTGGCCTTATCATTTTCTTCAACCAAATGAAAAAAAAATCACCATACTATGTGCAGGCTCAGATCTAACATCTGAGGGGTCCAGCCACCTTCTCTTCCTCCAGTGCCATCCCATACGTGGAGGGGTTTTTATATGCACTGGTGTATTCACCAGCACACGCTGACAGCCCAATGGCCTTCCTCAATGAAAAAGCCCTTGCTGGTGCTGGCAGTGGTTCAGGGCCACTGAGCTGGGGAATTCTGAGATGCTGGGTACTCAGGATGTGGGCTAGAGGTGAGCATCTGGGCTACATCCTTTTAGTTCCTCAGGTTCCTCACCCTGTGGGAAGGGATACAACCAAACTGGCATCTCTCCGAAGATGTAATTTTTTTCTTTCTCCACGTATGATAATGCATGTGTCTTTCCGCAGTTTTCGTAAGTACTGCTCCAACTCTAAACATCTCAGTATGTTGAAAGCTGTTTCTCTTGGAGGATTCAAAGCGTAACAATGTATTGCAGTGTGTGTAATACACTTGTAATTGCATGAGCACTCTGGACTTCTGGCGGAGTGGAGAGTCTCTTCTATACGGAAGCATCTCAAGACATAAAATGAATAAAATTGGTGTTTCAGTGAGAAACAACTGTACATTCCCCGGCACATTTATGAAATACAGAAATGTAACCTCATTGCTCTCCCTCCACTTGATCGTCTCCTCTAGAAGTGCCATGAAAGCTCTGAGGCTGCAGGACTCTGTCTGTCTTTGGCACCTGGCCCAGTGCCTGGCATTTACTGAATGGTCAATAAATGTTTATTGAATCAATACATTTAATTCACCCTTTTAATCGGTAGAACGTCAGTGCCTCTGCTCCAAACAATTGGATTAATTTCAAAACCCACATAATAAAGTCAGTCTGTGTTCACCATCCCACATCTCTTTCTGTGGCTGGAGATGTTTTTAATCTTGGGAAATGCATGGAGCCGGGTGGTGTGCTTGCATAGTCCACATTAGGAGAACCCAACTTCCTTCTCTGGGGCTGCTCAGTTATGTGCGTGCTCATCTTTTGACTTTAGGCAACAGACTGGGTCCTGGCAGCAGTCGCTGTGACGAGACAGCCGCTGGACAGGAGGAGAGCTGAGGGTAAGGCGCCCAGTCCTCACCCACTTCAGAACATCTTCACAACGCACCCGATGGCCCCACAGCTTCGGCCGGAAGCAGCCAGGACCCACGGTCTCTCGGTTAGTGTACTTTGCTCCTGTCGTCTCTTCCTCCCTAAATGTCCTGGTGCTCAGAAGTCTGCATGGCCAGAGGCAAGCGCAACATGGAAGCTGTCAGGAGCTGACGAAAGGCAACGGTGCCATCCTGCTCCTGTTTCTTCACCAAAAAGTCAGGGGGCAGGGGTGGATGTCTCTCTGGCAGTCCAGAGGTTAAGCCTCTGTGCTTCTGCTGCACAGGTTCAGTCCTTGGTTGGGGAACTAAAATCCCACAAGCCATGTGTTGTGGCCAAAACGCATCACAATAAACTCAAAAAATGGGCAAAACACCCACTAATAGGCAGCTAGGCCATCAGCCCAGCATCCACCTCAGGAGGGTCTCCAGAGACCCAGACCCAATGACAGACATCAGAGAGACAAATAAGGGGCTGGGGGAGGGGGACAAATCAGCTTTATAAAAAAGAAAAGCCCCACTGCTGTTCAGGGGATCCTAATTCCCCGACCACGGATTGAACCTGAACCCACCACAGTGAAAGCTCAGAGATCCAACCACTGGACCACTGGAGAATTCAGCCAGCTGACAAAAGGCAGGAGGCTTTTGGTTGCTTTTCCCGAAAAGGGGGGTGTTTAAAGCATTTCAACATTTTTAAAGTGATGTTTGTAGCCCCTTAAACTAGATATACAAGACAAAAACACCTTTAGATTTACAAACTTAGTTAAAAGACCTGCAATGATGCTGTCCTCATGTCACGCATGTGAAAAGAAGGTAGGAAACCACAGACAGCGCACCCAGGGCTGTGGCGAGCTGGGCCCCAAGCGCAGCCTGGACCAGGGTCAAGAAAGGGCAGCTGCCCAGGCGCCCCTGCTGCCCTGCCTCCCACCTGCTGGGGCCCCGGGTGCCCCCACCAGCCAACCTCTGTCCTGGCTGGCACAGGAGCCTTAGCAACAGACAGGCCACATTCTCTGCTCTCACGGGGGACCCACCAGACACACCCATGGCAGCAGTCATCTCACCACTCTTTCTAGGTGGAGTCATGCAGGCCTACCGCACAAACCGGTCTATGGCCAAGCAAACCTCCTGACACGCATGCGCAGTGCTGCACGTGATCTCCGCTGTTACAGAAACCTCATGAAGGCACAGGCGCAGTGCTACAAACGAATCTCAGCTGTTACAGTCATTATTTACAAAATGTGGGGCGAGAGAGCCTGAACAGGCCATCTTGGCTAATTTGCTCTTTCCCCACACCCTTCCAACCTGTGCTCAAATACTATCCCCAAAGAGGCCCATCTGACCGTCCTGTTTAATACTGCAGCCCACCTCCAGCCAGAACCCTGGACTCTCTTCACCCAGCTCCAACCTCTCATTTTCCAACCTCTTAGCACCTTCAAACGGAGAAGGCAATGGCACCCCACTCCAGTACTCTTGCCTGGAAAATCCCATGGATGGAGGAGCCTAGAAGGCTGCAGTCCATGGGGTCGCTGAGGGTCGGACACGACTGAGTGACTTCACTTTCACTTTTCACTTTCATGCATTGGAGAAGGAAATGGCCACCCACTCGAGTGTTCTTGCCTGAAGAATCCCAGGGATGGGGGAGCCTGGTAGGCTGCCGTCTATGGGGTCGCACAGAGTCGGACACGACTGAAGCGACTTAGCAGCAGCAGCAGCACCTTCAAGAACAGCGAGACAGGCAGCATCCGCACAAAGCCCTTAAAAAGCTGAGGTTGTCAGAAAAGGAGCCAGGAACACGGCCCTGAGACCGCTCCAAGTACTGTGGAGACACGAGGGAAAATAAATGTAGAAACGGGAGAGCCAGGCTGGAATAGAATGAGAGCGGGAATCCAGCGTTTGCTCAGAGCCTGGAAAGAAGTGAGCTGGCCTGGGTGATGGCAGACGAGGGGCACAGATGTGGCCTCTGGCAAGTAGCGCCCTACTCTCCAAGGCATCGCCCTCTCTCCGAGGTTTCAAGCACACCCGCCTTTTACCAGGTCCTCTGTGTGCAGAGCTGTGACTGCACAGGGACCATAGCTACTTCTGGGTAAGACACGCCTCTTTCCTAGCCCCGCCCCCACAGCCCTCTGGGGAGTGCCCAACTTTTGCCAGCCCTGTTGGACACATGCCAGCAGAAAACGTGATGGCATTTGAGTGGCTGCATGTGTTCAGTGAGTGGTGATGTTCTCCGTGTACAGGGAACGTGGAGAAATCCAACCGCAAACAGCACTGCTCTCCTCCCAGCCCCATATTTGTAGAATATTCTGGAAGAGGCTCAACTCATACAAAGAAGACCTAAACTGACAATGCTCCCCTACAACCATCAGGAGACCCTCAAAACAGTCACTTTGGTCAGAAAGGGAAAAGAAGCCTGCTCAATCATGCTAAGGGGTGAGGGGTGTGTCTGGGATCAATAGAATTTCAAGTAGTCTCATTAAACAGTTTTGAGAAGGTCACATGGAACAATGGTATCTCTGACCTAAGCATCCAAGCCTGGGTTTTTTCCTAAACAAAGCCCCTCTCTTCCAAGTAGTCCTCAGATGAATTAGAAAAATACATGCTGCACAGATTTCTTAAATTCCCTGTGTGGGACAACGGTTAACTGTCTTCTTTGTCCCAAAGGAGAATAGTTGTTTGTGGTATCAGACCACATGTGTTAGCATCTTCCCTGCCCTCCTGTGCTTGGCCGTGGGGCTGTCAGCTTGTAAAACATTTCTATCCCACAGTATCACAGTCAATCACTAGAAATTTAATTTTACTTTTACACTTGTCCAGCCCCCCGGGCAACACATTACTTAGTCATAACAGAAAACATCCATCACATCTATTTTCTCTCTAATCTAAGTAAAAACTCAAATAATATCTGAATCTAAAACTAGAAGAAACCATTGTAATTTCCTGGCCCTAAAACTGAATGCATTTTAAACCAAGTTTTAGACAAAGTTTCTTTTCCTTTTTTTTTTTTTTTTTAGCTTTCTAAACTATCTAGATCTGGTTTTCTAATTATTCATCTGTAACTAATCTAGAATACAAAACTATGTTAATCCCAATCTCCCAATTTATTACTTCCCCCCTTATTTCCCCTTTGGTGTCCATGAGTCTGATTTCGAGATGAGAGTGTGTTTCTGTTTTGTAAATAAGCCCATTTGTATCATTTTTATTAGGTTCAACATGTAAGTGATATTGTTACGATAGATACCAGCACCCGGCTCCTCCTCACTACAGAACATCTGAAGGAGCAGCTGTGGTGTCATCGGGGTCCTTTTCTGGATGTCCCAACCATTCTTGTCCCGGAAATCTGGTTCGTTCTGCACAGTGATTATTCTGGAAGCACATTTCAGATGTGCACCAGCTCAGAAATGAGTCAATGAGTCCTCCCACCATCACTTAATAGAAAATAAAATCCCAGTGGGTCTCAGGCTCCACTGTAGCCTCCACACCAGCCCTGTGGAAGGCCGTGGCTTTCCCCAGTGTCTTGAACTTTTCCACCTCCACGCTTTGTTCACACATTTCCTCAGCCTGGGGTGTCCTTTTCCCACTTCGTTCCCTGGGTTGAAATCCCATCTAACCCAGATCTCAGGCTCCTCCCTAGATACCCTACTGCCACCTCCAACTGGCTAGATCTGAAGTGCTATTCCAGCAAAATTTCGGCACACCTGACCTTTGGGTCAGATAGTCATACTCAATCCAAGGCCACTGAGTTTTGGAGACATTCGTCACCTGTATAACACACTCAGGAAGAGGCTCTGATCGTATGAGCAAACTGCCAAGATGAAAGAAAAAGAGAGAACACACTTCTCCACTGATCCACAAGTGATGACTTAGGGCCAGGTCCCATGACACACAACTCTCTGAGCAAAAGCTTTACAGATCTCCTGCTGTATGCAGGAAGGATGTGACCCCAGAGGGAGAGCACAGGGAGTTTTGGCTGTGAGGAAGTTGTTCTGTGACCTGATGGTAGCAGTGGCAACACAAACCTCTGAATGTGGCAAATTCATAGAACAGAACCCCAGAACAACTTTCCTATATGATGGTCTTCTTTTAAACTGTAAGTGTTCTACTAGAAACGTATACATTAATAATCAGTCATTATTTTTCTGAAAACAGCCGTCAAGCAGGATCTAGTTAATGCCCTACTTTTGACAGGAGCCCTGCTCCAAGATGATGAACAGCACTGGCTTTGTGTTTGGGAGTGAGGGGAGGCGACTGAGGAAAGAGAATGTTTTGTGGAAACAATACTGTACACTTTGCAAACTTTGGCCTTGGTGTATGCAGCACCAGATTTAATTTTCAATTTCCTTTCCCACATACCTTAAAAGAAGAATTTCATACAAATATCACATACCAATTGTTATGTATGGCTTCTCTTCACCTGACCTAGATCTTTATATTTATTTTCACTCATTATTTCTTATCTAATTAGCTTAGTTATTTCAACTAAACCTGGCTTCAGGGCATGCAGGCAATTTGTTTCAGAGCCACAAAACTATGTGTGTTTTTATTGTTACTAGAGTTTTCCAAAGTCTGCCCTAATTTCATCATCTGTGACATAATTTATCAGGTTAACAATCCATTTCTATATTAGTAGCAATTTGATGGCCACAATAAAACCTTAACATGTGAGTCGTAAATTATCTGATATGCTCTCTCTTCCATTGTTTCTTCACATTAATCTAATTTCCATCCTCATCTCATTTTGTAACAATCCTAATTGAAATCCACCAGGGCTTAGTTAAAATTCAGGCTCAAGTGAGAAACGATTTAAATGAGTTCTTAATGGAACCCAGAGACCTGCCAGTTTTAAAAGCTGCCTAATGCCTAGCCAGGTTATAAAAAGCTTCAGCAGTGAAAAAGGTGCAGCCCAGATTCTCAGCAGATCTGACTGAGGGCGATGGCGACCAGGCCAAGGTTTGAAGTTTGGGGGTTTTTCCACAGAGAATGCAAAGACAAACAAAACATAAAACTCTCTGCTTATTAAAGTTTTAAAAAGCACGTGCACTCAGCCAGGTTATCTACACTGTATGTTTTATGGTGTGTCTCTTTTGCATAACAGCAACTGGAGTATATAATCAACAACAAAAATGAACACAAGTGGGTTTGAAAACTTTTTAGCAAAGTATTCACACTAATTTCCATGGACTCTGCACACGAAGTCACTGGGTTATAGGAGGGTAAAATTGTAAGACTCAAAAAAAATGTTTCTGTTAAGGACAAAATGGTTACCTCAGTTCTCTGCTTCAGTTAAAATTGCTTTAAGGGAGGGCAATTTGACCTAAGGAAAATTTAATAGTGGCTGGGCTAAAACTAAAAAATCTATATATATATATATATATATAAAGGAGGGGAAGTTTTTTCTAATCACATGCCTCTAGACTTTCCCAGCTTTAAAAACACCGCACCATATTCTCTAATTTGGGCTTGTTACTTTTCTCTCTCTGGGAAAGATTTTAATGGTAGAGTACCAGAAACCGCACCCCCATGACAGGCTCTTCTACCACTTTCTCACTGAAGAAAATCCTAGATGCAAAGTCTAAGGAAACTCCTGCCCAGAAAAAAAGAAAGCCCTGGAAACCTGAAAACTCAGTTTCATGGTATCACATACAAATCGTCATCACATACAAATAAGAGAGAATTTCTTCAGTCAAGAAATTGCAGTGGTGCAAAGCTGAAACTCCAGTCCTTTGGCCACCTCATGCGAAGAGTTGACTCATTGGAAAAGACTCTGATTCTGGGAGGGATTGGGGGCAGGAGGAGAAGGGGACGACAGAGGATGAGATGGCTGGATGGCATCGCCGACTCGATGGACGTGAGTCTGAGTGAACTCCGGGAGTTGGTGATGGACAGGGAGGCCTGGCGTGCTGCGATTCATGGGGTCGCAAAGAGTCGGACACAACTGAGTGACTGAACTGAACTGAAAGTAAAATAATACATCGTAACTGTAAACAGAGGTCCCACCTGGACCTCTTTTTTCTGGTGCTGCTACACTGGCTAGCTAGCAGATTCCTCTGTAAGAGTATCTGGGATTCGGAAATCATCAGCTCAGCAAACTAGCCATGAAACATTGTCTCCGTGCAGCGCCCGGGATAAAAATCAGATTGGGTCTGCAGGGAATCAGGCAATGGAACAAAGAGACACTGCCTCACTCTGCTTCCCCTGCTGACTCCCTGCATGGGACTCACACTGGGGGCTGCCAAGATGACTTCTGCTGGCAAACGCTATTTCCTTAGCCTGACAACAGATTTCGTTATTGCTGATCCATCGTAAGAAGGAGGAAGCCCACTTCAAAATGTCATTTCCAACAGCGGCCGTGGATTTGTGTAGAGCCAGCCACATTCTCCTGGACTCCCTCGTGAGCACTGGTGGAGAAAGGGCATACACTCTGGCCAGAGAACAGGGCTGTACAGAGATCAGACCCAGAGTCATTCAGCACACACTCTACCAGCTCTCTGAGAGCCGAATGTAAGACCACAGTAATGAGAACAGGTGTCGGGGAAACAAGGAAGTGGGGGGATGAACACCAGTGAACAGACACTTAATATGAAGCCTAACAATTATGTTCTCCCATTCTGAGGGGTGTCTTTTAATCTTGCTTATTGTTACCTTTGCTGTGCAAAAGCTTTTAAGTCTGGGTGGAGGTCGGAGAGAGAGGCCCAAGAGGGAGCTTATATATATATATATATATATATATATATATATATATATATATGGCTGATTTGCATTGTTGTATGGCAGAAACCATCCCAACATTTTAGAGTAACTTTCCTCCAATTAAAAAATAAATTAATAAAAAATCATACATGAAACATAACCTTTAAAAATTGTGAATCACTATGGTGTATAACTGAAACATATAATACTATGCTTCAACAAAAATAAATAAACAAACAATATAAAATAAGAAAATACCAAAGTATGCCTTTGGACAAAAACATGACAATGAAATAAATATATTAGAAAAAAAAAATATATATATATAATACTAGTTCCATGAATGTTATGGTCAAAAATAAATCAAGAATTAAAGTGCTATCTAGCAATATTAAGTAAAACACACACACATTCCCAAAATGCCTTTCCCTCAACTAACAGCAGATAGGAAACTTTTGCAACTACTTAATTAATAAGGAGTCTAAACCTTAACTTTTTCAACTAAACCATTAGAGAGGTGAGTGTGTGAGCACTCTAATGTGTGTTATCTCAAGCAAAAGACTCTTTGGTCATACCTTCTGTTGGAATTGCCTCCGTTCTCCACGTGGCTATCTCAGCACATTATTGGGGGCAGGCGGGGTGGAGGTGTCCCACTCCGACCCCGTCAGTTTGGAATGAAAAGCCCTGGGTGGCTGTGCACTTTGATCAGAGAGGACCGGGAGGTGAGACAGCATCTGAGACCCCGGCTAGCATTCATTGCACTACTCCAGGCAGTGTGAGGCGATTGATGGCTTAATCATCTGACAAAAGAGAGCTAACAGGAGGGAGAGAAAGTGCCCATCCTCCTGACTTGACTGCCCTAAGAATGTCATCTTAGCCTCTCACAGTTTAGGGTCTAGGACCCCAGACAGATCCATCTCTGTTCCTACATCTTGGAGTAAAGGATATGAGGCTGTTGGCTGGTGCAATATGAGCAACCTCGAAATAGACACTGGACGTGTTTACTCTACAAATCATGTCTTGTTAAGTTAAAATTGGGGGATGGCTGAGGAGTCATGGTCCTTCAACCCAGCCACCTCATTCCTTGTTTCCGAGAGCAACGCATGTTCAGAGAGGAAGTCCAGGTCAAGGTACTCATTAGCCAGAGGCCTCTGCTCCATACCCCAGGATAGTTCTTCTGTCCATGTCCAAGCTGATCCCCAGCCCAATTTGAAGGCTTTTCTTCATCTTATCACTGATGACAAGCAAAGCTTAGTTGAAGAAAATGTCCAAGGGAAATAAAGGGAAAACAAGAGTTTCCCTACTGGGCCTAGGTTGGTCTGACTCCCCACCTCAAGCCTCTCTAGGGCACGCTAAGCTTCCCAGGAAGGGGAAGTCCAGAATGAGCCACTGCACAAGTCCAGACCTTGAACCCGTCTAATTACACTAAATCTCCACAGCCATGTCCTGTGGACCAAGACATAGCCTTGACCTTGATGTATTTTGATCAGAACTCCTTCCCCTGGTTAGGTGCAGGAGAAGAAAATGCAAACACAAAACCTTGTACTCCCACCAAACTCCCACCCTCCAGGCAGTGTAGACACAGTCCAGCTGAGACCAGCCCTAAATAGAAGCCTTCACAGCAGACACCCAGCATCACCCATCCCCAGATTCGGTCAGCAAAAATGATCCCTCTACCATCCTCAAATAGCCATCTCTCCAAACATGTAATAAACCTATACCTAGCCTGGAACATTTAAACTTTGCTCTAGTTCCTTGAGTCACAGGATATCCATTTGAAAGTGGGAAAGAAGTATAGTCTAAACCACTGAGGACAAAAATAGGTTCCCAAAGCTCTCATTACTTCTCCTGGATTGCAATCCTTTGCTTACATTCAAGCATCTTTTGTTCGCTTCAGAGCATCTTAGCCTGCCTCTCTCCCAATGGGGTTCAAGTTGTCTTAATACCATGATGAACTAAATACTAAGCAATAACCCACAGGGTCAAAATGTGTCACTGTCCAGAAGGGCTTGTGGCCAGCTCCTGTCCTCCCATCACCCATAAGACCACTCGTACTTTGTGAAAGCTTTTTCTATTCATGCCGAGATCCATTTGGCGGAAAGTTTTTAAGTAAAACTTGGACAGAACCTCGTTAGGTCAGATGTCTCTCTTCTTGGGTCAGGAAGGAAAACCATATGTAAATAGTTTCTTGTTGCCAATTTTCTGTATGAAAAGTGATTTCTACCTTGAAAAGTTGCAACAGTCTAGAGGAAAAGCCCTTTTTGTCTAGGCTCTGAGTGTATGGGGGTCTTGTTGGGTCTCTGGCTGCCATCTAAGAGAAAGGACAACTTCATTGAAATGTGTTGTTACAAGTTAACCAGATTTTCCCTCTTGCAGACTCGGACAATTTTGACTATTTAGGTTTCATATCAATGGTAGATAGTCATTGAGCTGGGTATGGGATCATATCATATAAAGTAATCTAGGTAATTTCTGGAAGAGACAAATCCAGTCTATCAACAGAAGTAAATGTCTCTTTCCCTCTTTAATGCATTGGCTGTGTTATACCAACTCTTATTTATCAGAATTATGTTGTAACAAAATTTTTAGTCCTTGAGATACAGGTACATGAAACTCACCAAGATGATCTCCTTCCTCAGAACTAAGGCTGCTCTCTTCACCCCAATGGCAGACTATTTTAACCCTCCTCAAGGAAATGGCAACCCACTCTGGTGTTCTTGCCTGGAGAATCCCAGGGATGGGGGAGCCTGGTGGGCTGCTGTCTATGGAGTCACACAGAGTCGGACACGACTGAAGTGACTTAGCAGCAGCAGCAGCAACTTTGAGAAGAGTTTCTCCCAGCTGCCCTTTGCTTAGTGGTAGAGCTGAGACCAGGACCTCAATTTGCTGGCTCTTGTGGTTTCATCCACAGTTTCTCTTGGTTTTAGAATTGCATGTACACATTTTGTGTGCCTTTTTGGCTCCAGCTATGTTATTAAACTATTATTACCTAACAATACTCCCATTAATCACCATGACAGATGGAAACCAGCCCTGGTCATGTTCTCTGAACTCAACGTCAAACAGTCCCAATGCTAATGGAGATGACGCCAGCCATGAATTAGCTCTAAAAGCTTCTGTTTATCCCCCACCCATTTTCCTATTACTCTCACTGCAATGCTTTTTCTTGTCACAAGACTCCATGCTTCTATATGGAGCAACTCCTTACGGAATTCTGGGAAATGGTTTTCTGTTGACAGACACCATATAATGATGATAAACGATGGACAAGTCTGCAGTCTTAAAACTGTTATTCCCCTAGCAGCACACTTCCAAATACATGGAGTATTTCTCCAGACTTAAACAGTGGAAAGCTGCAAACCTGGAAAAAACTCTCCGTTCAACCTCCTTTCACAGACTGAGGAAAAGAAGTGATACTAAACGGAAAATGTAAATCACCTGCGAGGCAATATGCCCCAAATGATGCCTGAAAGTGTTGAGAGTACATAAACAATTTCCTTACAAAAGAGCTTTGTTCTGACTTAACTATAAATGGGGTGTGGGTTCTCCTTGCTTTCCCTGAATAAATTGCACCTTGAAGTAAGAGTTCCATGTAACAGTGAATGTCTCTCTCTGAAAAGATGCAGTTTTTTAATCTCAGTCATGCATTGGGGCATTTTCAATTTAAAGTCATTTGATATCCTATCTTTTAAGAAGCTGTAAGATATACAGCTCCACACAACTTACTAATAGGTTATTAACAGAAGGAAAACACATGATAGAGAGGCCAGTCCAACTTAGGGCAGCTAATAGAACTTTCTCTGCAGCTCCCACTGACGGATGCTAAAAACTGAATTTCAAAATACAGGTTTGTGTGGATTTGCTGCATGATGTCACTCTACTCCACTGATCCCATTAAAGGATTAAAAGGAGAAAACATCATAAAGAAAAACACTCCAAACATTGCTAGTGCTCTTGCTATTAACATCACTATTGACATCTTGCTATTTATTTGATCACTCAAGTACCAACAAAGAAATAGAACTGCACTGTCCAATATGGTAACCACTAGCCACATGTGATGAGTTAAAATTTAGATTAAAACTAAGCAAAACTTAAAATTCAGTTTCTCCGAAGCCACATTTCAGGTGGGTAATAGGCACATGTGAATTTGTGGCTGCCATGTTGTATAGTGCAAGTTATGGAACATTTTCTCCCTTGCAGACAGTTGAATTGGACAGCAACAGCACAGAGTATTCACTCATCTGTCCCTAAGTAAACGTTTGTTGAATACGGTAGTAACCAAAACAAATTTTGTGCTCTCAAGGAAATAACATCCTACCAGGGAGAGGCAAGCAATGAAGAGCCAATCAAGTAAATGGGTGAGATCAGTTTATGCGGGCAGACAAAGCCTGGGCAGGGGCTGAAACCAGTGGCCACTGAAACCGTCTCTGAGGAGATGACATCTAAGCAGAGGCAAATCTTGTCATTTGCCTCCTTCACATGACAAGCAAGAGGCAGCCACAGAAATCTGAGGACACAGCATTCCAGTCCAGATCAAGAGGAAAAGCTCAGGCCCTAAAGCAGGAACCACTGGGAACGTCTGTAGGGAAGGAGGAAGGCAGTGTGGACAGACGGCAGACCCGCAGCACACCCCAGGCTCTCTAGGGCCCTGTCAGTCACCAGGGAGAGCTCACATTGTATTCTTCAAGGACCAAACATAACACTCCCTTAAAGCTCTCAACTGGAGGGAAAAAAAAATAAAACCACTGAGAAATAGCTCATTCTGTTGCTCCCCCTCCAAAAGCAGTTGCCATCAAGAGCATGGTCCTGATTTGCAGGCTGCTAAAAATAACCAAACTTTACTGCCTTCGGTCTGAAAATCATGCAGAATTTTAGAAGCATCTCAAGACTCCCTCCAACACTTCTTAGAAACTATTAAGTATTGTTCATAAAGGGATGAGTAACAAGAAAAATATATACACTCATACATACAGACATACCTATTAAAACTCGCTTAAAGACAGCGAGTGAGTTAGAAGTAAGCTCCAAACCAACAGCCCAGGGCTTGAGATTGGAACAAAGAAGCAGCAGAATTACCCACCTGTTTACAAGAGAAAATACGCTCATTTGTTTGGATTAGCAATATACTAAAAGGACATTCATGTATTCTAGCAAGGTGGAGGAAAAAAAAAGTGAAATCCTTCTTTTACGGTTGAGAAACTAAGACCCTGAAAAGGAAAATTCAGTGCCACATGGCAAACGATTTTCTACTGTTATCAAAATGAATGAAATATCTTTAAAATAAGAAAGAAAAGCTGGTTTTATTCATGAACTGAGTGAAGACACTTACCAATTAGAAATCAAATTGGTTGTTCACAAACCCCAGGAAGAAGTATGAAGTCTGCAGAGTCTGTTAGCTCTTGGGACACAGAGGTTGCCCACAAGTTGCCCCAAGTGAGCAGGGAGATGTGAGAGACTAGAGCCGAAGAAAGGAGGCCCCCTGATTTCACACGACATCTCAAGGGACAGACGTTCACTCTTGACAATCAGAAAGTGATCCCTGAAAAACCTTCTTCCTACGACTGAAGACAGGCCCAGGGCATAGCTAACCATGGCTTTTGCCAAGATTGGGGAAGAAAACAAAACCCATAAAAATGAGTTTTTACCTTATTTCCCTCTTCTCTTTCTCCCATGGCTCAGTGACTCACACAGTCAGCCCAGTGCCTTCTTCATTCTCCTTTTCAACAGACGGATTCATTGGTGACATTACTAGCCAACGTTTAGCATGTTTATTATACTGGTTCTTTCCTTTTCAAAGCTTTTATATAAAATTCTCAAGTTTGACATTACAGGCACCTAAAAAAGTAAATAGAAATACTTTCTTGTTCTAATTAGCAGTTCATTTTGACCTGGAGATGCTATTGGAAAGCTATTTTCCCTCTGTGAGAATCAGATGTGCCAAAAAACACAAGGTTTTGATTGGGGAGTTTTCTGTTTGTAACCTGGCTAAAGCGTGTGGAATCCACCTGCAATGCAGGAGACCTCTGTTTGATTCCTGGGTCAGGAAGTTCCCCTGGAGAAGGTATAGGCCACACACTCCAGTATTCTTGCCTGGGAAACCCCATGGACAGAGGAGCCTGGCGGGCTACAGTCCAGGGGGTAGCAGAGAGTCGGACATGACTGAGCGACCAAGTACATCACAGCTTGTGGAGAATGGACTGAAGGAGACAGAGAGGATACATAGTTCATGATTAAAGAAGTAAGACCTATAGGTCAACCCTTCCACAGGCTGAAGGGCCAGGTCTGGCTATGGAGGAAGGTAATTATGTTTCTTAGCATCTAGTTTCCTCACTGAAATGAAGATAACATTGACCGTTGGCTGTTTGTCAGAGTGGAGTTAACACTGAAACATGAATCAAGGTCCTTAGGTTGTCAAATAGACAAACATACCAATATGAGTTAATTCTTTCTTCTTGGTTATCTTTGAAGAATAGTCCATTTCTTCTAGACGTATGAGTGCTAATTATCTTCAGTCGTGTCCAACGCTTTGCGACCCCATGGACAGTAGCCCACCAGGCTCCTCTGTCCATAGGATTTCCCAGGCAAGAATACTGAGTGGGTTGCCATTTCCTCCTCCAGGGGATCTTCCCGACCCATGATTGAACCTGGTTCTCATGTCTCCTGCGTTGGTAGGCAGATTCTTAACCAAGAGCAGCATGGGGACCCAAAACATGATTCAAGTGAATAATCATTCTAGATTATGGGTGAAAATATATGAAATGCTCTTACCAACATCTCTAGGGAAGGATATAGGCTTCAGGGAACCAGACTAGATTTCACTCAGGGCTGAGTCCTGCTGCAGAGGATTACAACCTACAGTTGAGACCAGATCAAAGTGACTCTGCATCTCAGCACATGTTGTGTGTATGTGTGATCTCAGACCTCAAATCCAAGTAGCTAGGTGCAGCAGACCCCAAAACAAAACACGAGTAGATTCTACCACAGACTCTGGACGAAAAATGGAATATCCCAACTGGATGTGTGAATGCTCAGTCATGTCCAGTTCTTTGTGACACCATCGACTGTAGCCCTGCCAATTGCCTCTGTCCATGGGATTTCCCAGGCAAGAATACTGGAGGGTGTTGCCATTTCCTACTTCAGGGGATCTTCCCCACCCAAGGATTGAACCCACCTCTCCTGAATTAGCAGGTAGATTTTTACCACTGAGCCTGAGAAGCCCCCATCCCTACTGGATATCCAAACCTTTATCACCAAGTGCAGAGATCTCTGAAATGGTGGTGGGGGCATATTACCTGTCCCGCTGTAGGTAAACTTTGTTCAGATCATTTGTTATTTTTTTTTTAAAAAAAAAAAAGGACCACAGAACGCCGTTTACAGCCTGCACCCCATGATGAGCAGACTGGAATACAAATAATGTGTCTGCCAGCACCAAACATTTCACCACAATCATTTGGGTTGCAAGCTCTGAAATCCTGATGACTCGATGAGGAAATGAAATCTCTTCCATACCCAAGTTTAATATTTTCTGTGAAGGATGTGGTTTTACCCTTTGTCAATCCCAAATCTCGCTGGAACACACTTTTCCAATTTGTTCAGAAGTTGTCAACAGGTTGCCCGTAGTCGCCCTGTCCTTCCTGGGCTGCTGTTCCTTCTGGCATTTTGCAACAACTCATAAACAACTTGCTTCACCACTATCTCTGCTCTAAAAAGTAAACTGCATTTTTCTTCTGTTTTGGAAAAAAAAACTTAAGTTTTTCAGAATGACAGAGTCACCAGATCAAAGAGGCCTGAACATGTATACAGGCCCTGGAAGGTCACTCCTCACTGAGTCACTGGGTCCTGAATGAACACTTTGGCAAGTGTACTTTCCCACAGATGCTGCACAACACGGTTTAGACCCATGCTCATCGGCTCAAGTCTTCTGTGTGTATGCACGCACGTAGGTGTGCAGACAGAAAAGGGGATTATATTCAGCTAAATGCATGACCTTTAGAAGATAATAACACTTAAGACTCTTGACTTCTGGGACCCACCTACTTTACTGGTGGGAATGTAAATTGGTATCACCACTATGGAGAACAGTGTGGATGTTCCCTACCAAGCTAAAAATAGATCTACCATATGATCCAGCAATCCCACTCCTGGGCATATATCTGGAGAAAAACATAACTCAGAAAGCCACATGTCCCCCAGTGTTCACTGAAGCTCTCTTTACAACAGCCAAGACATGGAAGCAACCTAAATATCCACTGATGGAGCAATGGATGAGAAGGTGTGGTACATATATACAATGGAATATTACTCGGCCATAAAAAAAGAATGAAATAATGCCATTTGCAGAACATGAATGGACCTAGAGACGATCATACTAAGTCATACAGGGAAAGACAAATACATGATATCACTCATATATGGAATCTAAGTTTTTAAATGATGTAAGTGAACTTATATACAAAACAGAGCAGATTCACAGATTTTAAAGCAAACTTGTAACTACCAAAGAGGAAATGTGGGGGAAGGGATAAATCAGGATCTTGGGATTAACACACAGAAACTATTATATATAAGATAGATAACCAAAGAGGACCTACTATATAGCACAAGGAACTCTACTCAATATTCTGTAATAATCTATATGGGGAAAGAACCTGGGAAAGAATGAATGTATGTCTTTGTATAACCAAATCACTCTGCTGCACACCTTTGTTGATGGAGAAGATGCAGAGAGAAAGTCTATAGAGAAAGGGAAAGTTAGGCATCAAGTATTAATAATAAGTCCTTCCAACTTATGTCATGTCTTCTCAAGTCAGCTAACTTGTTCATCGACGCTTGAAAGCCTCTAGCATCAAGAAGAAATAAAGATAGATGTTGAACTGGCTGATGCTAGGACTAGTTAAGACTAGAATCTCTTAAAAAGTGATAGTTTCCATGAGCTCCAATATGAGAACGACTTCTGGGCTCAAAAGTATTTCAAACCTTCTGTAGCTGAACTCCATTCCCTTCCTCATACAAACTCCCCATCACCCCTGACCTTGCCTGACTGAACCTTATACAAATTAGCCTCTGACGCTTCCAGTCTCTAGGTAGCATGATTGGCCTCACTTGCTGGTATGTCTTCTCAGCTTACTTTATACTCATTCTTCTTCCCAGAGAAAGTGCTTTGCTTCTCACCTCTGAATACGCTTAAATAAATATCTGTAGGGCACCTACTGTCATCAGTAATGTTTCTAATGTTTCTGCATTAGATGCTGCTGTCAGAGACCTAAAAATAAATAAAGCACTTGAAGGAGCTGACAGTCTACTAGGAGCAGTAAACAAGGAAAGAATTATCATAGTGCAAGACAGAAAAAGTGCCAGCAGAGAATAACAAAAATATTTATTCCTAACTGGGTTAATTTGGGCATTTCTTGGGTGGTGATTAGCCAAAACTTGACTGATCAAGAGGATTTCAATTGGAGAAGTAATGAAGAACATTCCAGATGGAGGAAGAAGCATCAGCCCTCAACACACTAAGTGCCAAGAAATGGCCACAAGTACAGGAAGGGTGGTAAACAGTTAAATTTATGGATAAACGTCAATCGGGAGATTTGGGGAAAGAAGATGGAGAGCCTCAGGTGCTGTGCTCAAGAGATACAGGGCCACTGAATGCTTTTGAGACAGATTCTCCTGCAACGATGGGAAAGAGGGCATGAAGAGGCCTCCCAGGGAACAGAATTGGACGGCTGACAGTACTCAGGGGGTGAGAGCTGATGAGGGCTAAACTAGGTCAGGAGCAGTGAATGGGATAGAAATGAGAAAGAAGCAATATGACCAAATGATCGGCGAGCTGTGAAAGATAAAGCGTGGCCAGATAAAGAGTGCCTATGAAACTGAGCAGAATCCTGTGGGGCTCCTGGGCACAAAGCCTTTCTGTGTCCCCCATTTCTTGATTACAGGAACTAGGCTTCATTCAGCCTCCATGCCTTTCCCTGAATTCCAACAGGCAGGTTCAAACAGTCGCTAATTAGGGAAGGGGAAGGATGCAGAGACAAAGAAGAAGCAGTCAAGAATCAATAGTGCAGCTTGGGGACAGGCCCTGGTTCCCACTCAAGGGATACACATAACAATACCTCTGAGCTGTTTTGTAGATACTGAGATTCCCATCAGGTGAGAGAATGAAGCTGCCCACAAGCACGTAGACTCCAGATGGGTTGGAACCAGAAGGTTGATAATGCTGACTCACACTTACCTCATCATCAACCAATCAGAAGGAAGTCCACAAACTGATCACACCTTCCTCTTTGAATCATTACTATAAAACTCCTCACTATACACTCCAGGTCTGGACACACAGCTTTGAGAGCATTAGCCCACTGTGGCACTCTTGGTCTGGCAAATCAATAAAGCTATTCTTTTCTACTTCACCCAAAGCTCTGTCTCTGCAATTTAACTCAGTGTCAAGATACAGAGGTGAGATTTGGGTTCACTGATAAGTAAGAATATTTTGGTGAATGATGGCAAATTCTATTGGGCATATATTGAACTTGAGCTGAGGGTGTCCATTAAGAAAGGCCCAACAAGAAGCCAACATGTTGGAATTCATCTTCATGGAGATGGCATTTGAAGTTTTTTGGATGAAATCAGAGCAAAAGCAGCCTTGATTTGTCCACTGTTGTTGGATTACAAGTAACTAGCATAACTTCCAGTATATATTAAGTACCTGTTAAATATTTAATAAATAAATATAATCTAGAGAGAAGAATTAAGTAGGAAATGAATATGGAGAAAGGCCTATATTTACAGAGGAGATACCAGTGAAAAAGGTAGGGAAATTAGTAAGAAATACAAGGAGACCTCTTTTAGGATCTGAAATAGCTCAACTGAAATTTCATCACTCCACTAGCTTTATTCATAGTGATGTTTCCTAAGACCCACTTGACTTCACATTTGGAAAACTCAGCAATGGCCACAGGACTGAAAAATGTCAGTTTTCATTCCAATCCCAAAGAAAGGCAATGCCAAAGTATGTTCAAACTACCTCACAGTTGCACTTATCTCACATGCTAGGAAAGTAATGCTCAAAATTCTCCAGGCCAGGCTTCAACAGTGCCAAAGCTTTGACTGTGAGAATCACAACAAACTGTGGAAAATTCTCAAAGAGATGGGAATACCAGACCACCTGACCTGCTTCCTGAGATATCTGTATGCAGGTCAAGAAGCAACAGGTAGAACTGGACAGGGAACAACAGACTGGTTCCAAATTGGGAAAGGCTGTATATTGTCACCCTGCTTATTTAACTTATATGCAGTGTACATCATGTGAAATGTCAGGCTGGATGAAGCACAAGCTGCAATCAGGATTACCAGGAGAAATATCAATAACTTCAGATGTGCAGGTGACATCATCCTTAAGGCAGAAAGCAAAGGAAAACTAAAGAGCCTCTTGATGAAAGTGAAAGAGGAGAGCGAAAAAGTTGGCTTAAAACTCAACATTCAGAAAACTAAGATCATGGCATCCGGTCCCACCACTTCATGGCAAATAGATGGGGAAACAATGGAAACAGTGACAGACTTTATTTCGGAGGGCTCCAAAATCACTACAGATGGTGACTGCAGCCATGAAATTAAAAGACACTTGCTACTTGGAGGGAAAGCTATGATCAACCTAGACAATATATTAAAAAGCAGAGACATTACTTTGCCAACAAGGTCCGTCTAGTCAAAGCTATGGTTTTTCCAGTAGTCATGTATGGATGTGAGAGTTGGACTATAAAGAAAGCTGAGCACTGAAGAATAGATGCTTTTGAACAGTGGTGTTGGAGAAGACTCTTAAGATTCCCTTGGACTGTAAGGAGAGCCAACCAGTCTATCCTAAAGGAACTCAGTCCTGTATATTCATTGGAAGGACTGATGCTGAAACTCCAGTACTTTGGCCACCTGATGCAAAGAACTGACTCACTAGAAAAGACCCTGATGCTTGGAACGATTGAAGGCAGGAGAAGGAACAGACAGAGGATGAGATGGTTGGATGGCATCACCAACTTGATGTACATGAGTTTGAGCAAGCTCTGGGAGTTGGTGATGGACAGGGAAGCCTGGAGTGCTGCAGTCCTTGGGGTTGCAAAGAGGTAGATATGACTGAGTGACTGAACTGACTGACAAGGAGACTACAACATTTCAGGAGCTGGTGGTAGGGCAGATTGTAAGAAGCAAATATATTCAATCATTTTTCAACAAGTATTACCAAATTCAGACTTAAATTGAAGAAAGTAGGGAAAACCACTAGACCATTCAGGTATGACCTAAATCAAATCCCTTATGATTATACAGTGGAAGTGAGAAATAGATTTAAGGGCCTAGATCTGATAGATAGAGTGCTTGATAAAGTATGGAATGAGGTTCATGACATTGTATAGGAGACAGGGATCAAGACCATCCCCATGGAAAAGAAATGCAAAAAAGCAAAATGGCTGTCTGCGGAGGCCTTACAAATAGCTGTGAAAAGGAGAGAGGCACAAAGCAAAGGAGAAAAGGAAAGATATAGGCATCTAAACGCAGAGTTCCAAAGAATAGCAAGAAGAGATAAGAAAGCCTTCCTCAGAGATCAATGCAAAGAAATAGAGGAAAACAACAGAATGGGAAGGACTAGAGATCTCTTCAAGAAAATTAGAGATACCAAGGGAACATTTGATGCAAAGATGGGCTCGATAAAGGACAGAAATGGTATGGACCTAACAGAAGCAGAAGATATTAAGAAGAGGTGGCAAGAATACACAGAAGAACTGCACAAAAAAGATCTTCATGACCCAGAGTGTCATGATGATGTGATCACTCACCTAGAGCCAGACATCCTGGAATGTGAAGTAAAGTGGGCCTTAGAAAGCATCACTATGATCAAAGCTAGTGGAGGTGATGGAATTCCAGTTGAGCTGTTTCAAAACCTGAAAGATGATGCTGTGAAAGTGCTGCACTCAATATGCCAGCAAATTTGGAAAACTCAGCAGTAGCCACAGGACTGGAAAAGGTCAGTTTTCATTCCAATCCCAAAGAAACGCAATGCAAAAGAATGCTCAAACTACCACACAATTGCACTCATCGCACATGCTAGTAAAGTAATGCTCAAAATTCTCAAAGCCAGGCTTCAGCAATACGTGAACCGAGAACTCCCTGATGTTCAAGCTGGTTTTAGAAAAGGCAGAGGAACCAGAGATCAAATTGCCAGCATCCACTGGATCATGGAAAAAGCAAGAGAGTTCCAGAAAAACATCGATTTCTGCTTTCTTGACTATGCCAAGGCCTTGACTGTGTGGATCACAATAAACTGTGGAAAATTCTGAAAGAGATGGGAATTCCAGACCACCTGACCTGCCTCTTGAGAAATCTGCACGCAGGTCAGGAAGCAACAGTTAAAACTGGACATGGAACAACAGACTTTTCCAAATAGGAAAAGGAGTACGTCAAGGCTGTATATTGTCACCCTCCTTATTTAACTTCTATGCAGAGTACATCATGAGAAACTCTAGACTGGAAGAAACACAAGCTGGAATCAAGATTGCCGGGAGAAATATCAATAACCTCAGATATGCAGATGACACCACTCTTATGGCAGAAAGTGAAGAGGAGCTAAAAAGCCTCTTGATGAAAGTGAAAGAGGAGAGCGAAAAAGTTGGCCTAAAGCTCAACATTCAGAAAATGAAGATCATGGCATCTGGTCCCATCACTTCATGGGAAATAGATGGGGAAACAGTGGAAACGGTGTCAGACTTTATTTTGGGGGGCTCCAAAATCACTGCAGATGGTGGCTGCAGCCATGAAATTAAAAGACGCTTACTCCTTGGAAGAAAAGTTATGACCAACCTAGATAGCATATTCAAAAGCAGAGACATTACCTTGCCGACTAAGGTCCGTCTAGTCAAGGCTATGGTTTTTCCTGTGGTCATGTATGGATGTGAGAGTTGGACTGTGAAGAAGGCTGAGCACCAAAGAATTGATGCGTTTGAACTGTGGTGTTGGAGAAGACTCTTGAGAGTCCCTTGGACTGCAAGGAGATCCAACCAGTCCATTCTGAAGGAGATCAACCCTGGGATTTCTTTGGAAGGAATGATGCTGAAGCTGAGACTCCAGTACTTTGGCCACCTCATGCGAAGAGTTGACTCATTGGAAAAAACTCTGATGCTGGGAGGTATTGGGGGCAGGAAGAGAAGGGGATGACCGAGGATGAGATGGCTGGATGGCATCACTGACTCGATGGATGTGAGTTTGAGTGAACTCCGGGAGATGGTGATGAACAGGGAGGCCTGGCGTGCTGTGATTCATGGGGTCACAAAGACTCGGACATGACTGAATGACTGAACTGAACTGAACTGATTTATCAATAACCTCCTCATGCCAGACACTATTCTGTGTGTTGCAGACATGGCACAAAACAAGGCTAACAAGAGTCCTACTCCTATAGACCTGTTTCTAGGGAACCATTAGCAGTGCCTGATGCCCATTTCTTCTGAAGAAAAGTGGGATGTGGATAAGCAAGCCATGCATTGGCAATTAAGGGTCTTCAGCTGTCAATCTTCAATGACTTTTTAAGAGCAGCTTAGTGGAGCTGTGGCAATAAAAATCAGATTTACAGCTTATATGTCTGGGTTTTTTTCCACAAGCTCCTGAGGGCAGGGACCAACCTCATCTGTTCCTGCATTCATACAAGGTCTGACAAACCCTGGTTGGATGCAGTAGATACGAATTCACGACAAGGGATTAGGAAACAAGTGTTTGGTGATAAAGACAAAGCACAGAATAAACTCTTAAGTGAATTAATCCACTTAACATCTGTCTGTTAAATGAGTAGAAAGATGAACCAGTATCATGTAATTTTTATTGGTCAGGGTTTGGTTTGATGAAAGATAGAATCTGTTTGTATTAATCATGGTTTAACAGAGAAGCAGGGCCGCTAGGAGTGATATGGAGAAAGGGATAGGAATGTAAGGAATAGACTTTGTGCAATTGTGGAAGTCATAAAAGATCCATTGAGAGGCTACTGCTTCCGTATACCTGGAGCAGGCCCAAAGCTGCCACAGGTCTGAAGACCAGCAGGCAAAGAAAAGATGGCTGATGTTGTTGCCTTTCAGTCGCTCAGTCATATTCAGACTGTTTGCGACCCCATGGACTGCAACATGCCAGGATTCCATGTCAGTTACCACCTCCTGGAGCTTGCTCAATCTCATGTCTATTGAATCGGTGTTGCCATCCAACCATCTCATCTCCAGTGAGTCAGTGATGACATCCAACCATGTCATCTCTTTCTACTCCTGCCTTCAATCTTTCCAGCATCAGGGTCTTTTCCAACAAGTCGACTCTTCACATCAAGTGGCCAAAGTATTGAAGCTTCAGCATCAGTCCTTCCAAAGAATATTCAGGGTTGATTTCCTTTAGGATTGACTGGCTGTGGTGTAGCAGCAAAGACAAACTGGAATATGGACTTGTCTCTCACCAACTCCAACCTCTGTAACATTGCTGTTTTAAAGAAAGAGTTGGTGCCCTTCACCATGAAGCTGTGCAAACACCTGACCTACAGTCCCAGAGACTGAAGAAGGACCTGATTGGAGCTGGGGGGATGTGGGTCCAAGGTGAGCCTCTCTGCGTGGGAGCAGCAGGTACCGCTTGCATCCACACCGATCTCACAGTGCTTCACTTTTGCCTTCCAGATCTCATGCATATTTCTTCTACGGTCAACTGTAGCCTCATCCGAACACCAAATCACAAAGGAAATGAGTTCTGGGAAAATTAGTAAATTGGTATGACCATTGGTATTACAACCTGCAGTTGAGAACAGACCAAAGTGACTCTGCATCTCAGATGTGGACACAGGACATTTTGACGCAGGACAAAGCCGCCACAGTCTTCCCCTTGCCCACAAGCATGTTTAACTATCCCTAATTTGCATATGGCTTCCAAGGTGGCTCAGCAGCAAAAGAATCTGCCAGCCAATGCAGGAGACAGTGGTTTGACCCCTGGGTTGGGAAGATCCCCTGGAGGGGGAAATGACAACCCACTCCAGTAATTCTGCCCTGAAAAATCCCAAGAACAGAGGAGCCTGGAGGGCTACAGTTCATAGGGTCACAAAGAATTGGACACGACTAACCAACTAAGCATGCATGCACACAACTTGCAAATACAAATAATTTCAAAAGCATGCCTTTACCTAACATTAATGCCGCCCTTGTCCAATGTAAAACACTAACTAACCCTCTCTCCCCAAAAGACACAAAGCCCTCTTGTCCATCTTTTGATGACACTCATACTTATAGCTAAGTCACACTTCCCCTTTGATGTCCTATTACTTTACTGAGATATAAGGTTACACAGTAGGAACTTGGAAGGGGGCAAAGAATTTCTATACATATATATGCTTATACATAAATTTATATGCAGCAAAATAAGGAAAAATACTCATAAGCCTTGTTACTGAACTAGTCTTGTGGTCTCAGCTGATATTTATAACTTCTTCTATCACCCCTCCCACATTCCCTTTGCCCTGAGCAGGCCCCTATCTGTCCTAGTTCTTTGCCTGGTGAGGTGACCCAACGCTTCGTTCCTACAGGGTCTGGCCTATTTTGTCTGAACTGAGTTGTCCTCTTGTCCACTGGCTTTTATCGTAGAATATGAGAGTACAAGGAGGCTCCCCCAGGGGATCATCTGAATTCCAGATGTCTTCCTTGCCCCCACTGTTTAGTAGCAACCCTCAGCAATCAGCACCAATCCCCTGCCCCACTCAGTACAGTAATCCTTACAGTAGTGCTTAACTGATTCACTGGCATGAGAAGCCCCAGGGACAAGGTGGCAAGCGCATCTGCCAGTTTAATAGAACCTTTACTGCAGCCCCCAGTGGAAACCTTCTTCCTTTGGGAACTGAGTTTTCTTGCACTAATAGAACCCAAAGTCACAGAGACGGGAAGCAAAAATTTGGCCAGCAAACTTTCAGGAATAAGTAGTGAAAGGAGCCCCTCCCATTTCTTCTCCTTGATTTCCTGGTCCTGTTTATGGAAGAGAACACACCATCTATTAGTTGCTAAATCAGAGCATATGCATCACTTTGAGGACATTCCCTAGACCATGCAAGATATTTCCACCCAACTGGCACCACAAATGAATCTTCAAAAGGCCAGCTGCTTCGAAGTGTTGAGGATGTTGAGAAGACCAGTAATCTGTATGAGGGACCCTATTCCCAGGCTTCACTGCTATCAGATGAGTGATTTGATCAGAAGTCATGCTGTGTGGGCAGCTGTGACGATGAATAAGATCTGCTTAAAGTTCAGAGGTCATGATTTTGGCAAAAGCAGGAAAGGCAAATTTGCATCCTAGAGTAAGTGCATACTTTCATAAGAACAAATGCTGCCCCTTCTCTAACAGAAGTGGCCTGGTGTGATCAGTCTGCCCACAGTGCTGGTGAGCCCGGGGGGGGAGATGCCACATTCAAGGCTGGGTGTTGGTCTTTGCTCCTGGCAGGCTGGGGAATCAGCTGTGCTCTGGCCCCATCCCTTTGTTGCATTGGATCCGCTTGCTAAGACCAAGCGTAACCTCCAGCCCTGGTGCTTCAGTCGCCTTATCCATGGGCTCACTGACCAAGGACAGAGGTCCCTGGGGAAAGAAATGGGCTGGATTCTACAGAACCAGTCACCTCACCCACCTGATTATTTAGCTCATCCTTACCGAGGCAGCTCTCTGGTAAACATTCAAGCGGGACACAGATGCACGTACGCTCTGCCTGTTTGGAAAGGTCTAGTCACCCACCACTTCCGCAGATTTCCTTGTCATCATCAACCCATCATGCTCCTTTCAAATGCTTGAGAATCTAGGATAATGCTTGAGCCGTTAGGCCTATGAGTCAGGACACCTCTTCTTCCAGGTCAGATGTACAATCTCGACCAGTAGTCAGGGGTCAGTCCTTTAGGAGGCCCTCCCTTTGCATGGTCCTCACAGGGCCCCCAGGAAGGGAGCTATAGTGCTGCAACCATGCCCACTCGGGGGATGCCAGCATTTTGATGATAAGCTATGAAATGATTTGCCAGGAAAATGGGAAGTCCCAAAGGACAGATTCAAGTCTACTTTTCCAGAAATGGCTCCCAAAGCCATGACCCAAAAGCTGGCCACCAAGGAAGCTGCTGCGCCTGCCGTGATCGAGATGCAGCATAGCCAGGAAGCCCCAGATGAAAGCGGAAGGCACTGCTACAGCAGGAGGGAGCAGGAGCGGGCCACGTCCGCTGCAGTGCGCTCCAGCAAAACGGGCCTCCTGTCCTCACCCTTCCATAGCCAGAAGGCTGCAGGCAAGACATGCAGGCCTCTGCGCCAGCTGCCGCAGAAGCAAACACCTCTGGGACTGTGGCTTCCTGGGAAAGAAACAAAAGTGGGAGTCTCTCCTCATGTTTCATTTTATTTGCATTTTCCAAATCTCATGCAAGCACCTCTAATTGACTGAACCTAAATTACATCCAAAAAAAACCTGGCTTCAAGATATTCAGACAAATGTAGCTTTCAGTCTCCCAAACTCTACAGAACAGTGAGGACCTCAGGCAGAGGCTACAGTAAATGGTAAGACAGCCAGTTCTGTTAGCCACCAGCCAGGGAAGTGGTTTCAGAGTACAGTTTGCTCACTTTAGGGGTCGTGTGAATACATTCAGAGGGAAACAAAAGGGATACACAAAGGAGAGGATAACTGACCCAGCAAAATCATAAAAAGGAAAGCGAGGTGAGAGCCACACATAGGTTGGAGGTTAAGCCTTATAAAGAAGGAAGGGCACTTGCATCTCCAGTATAACAGAGAAGGATGTCCACCGGGGGGCATCCTGTTGGATGACCTCGGCATCTTTGGTGAAATAGCAGGTAAAGTCATCTGCCATCAGTCAGGGGTGAGGCTGGAAGGGTTTGAGTGGAGTTGGAACGTTTAGAAATGTGGGAACTTAATTGACAGTTGATTATAGATACATGAGAGAAGATATGTGCATTCCTGTATGTGGATTCAAGTATTTAATAAAAGTCAAAATATTGGGATTTTTGCCAGCCCACCATTCGAACTGATAAGGCTTAATGGATGCTGACATCAAAGATGGCCATATTCCAACATTTTTGCACTCCTTAACTCCTCTCAACATCTTTCTTCTCCCCCAGGTTTAGGTACATTTTAACAGGAAACAAGAACCCTTCCATTTAAGCTCTAAAGCTTGAAAAGTTAAACTTCAGTCATCAAGGCCATCACGTCAATTTTGAAGGCACTCTACTTTCTTGTGTTTCTTCCAGCCCAGCGTTTCTCATGATGTACTCTGCATATAAGTTACATAAGCAGGGTGACAATATACAGCCTTTCCTATTTGGAACCAGTCTGTTGTTCCATGTCCAGTTCTAACTGTTGCTTCCTGACCTGCATACAGATTTCTCAAGAGGCAGGTCAGGTAGTCTGGAATTCCCATCTCTTTCAGAATTTTCCACAGTTTATTGTGATCCACATAGTCAAAGGCTTTGGCATAGTCAACAAAGCAGAAATCAATGTTTTTCTGGAACTCTCTTGCTTTTTCCATGATCCAGTGGATGCTGGCAATTTGATCTCTGGTTCCTCTGCCTTTTCTAAAATCAGCTTGAACATTTGGAAGTTCATGGTTCACATATTGCTGAAGCCTGGCTTTGAGAATTTTGAGCATTACTTTACTAGCGTGTGTGATGAGTGCAATTGTGTGGTAGTCTGAGCATTCTTTGGCATTGCCTTTCTTTGAGATTGGAATGAAAACTGACCTTTTCCAGTCGTGTGGCCACTGCTGAGTTTTCCAAATTTGCTGGCATATTGAGTGCAGCACTTTCATAGCATCATCTTTCAGGTTTTGAAACAGCTCAACTGCAATTCCATCACCTCCACTAGCTTTGATCATAGTGATGGCCCACTTGACTTCACATTCCAGGATGTCTGGCTCTAGATGAGTGATCATATCATCATGATTATCTGGGTCGTGAAGATCTTTTTTGTACAGTTCTTCCGTGTATTCTTGCCACCTCTTCTTAATAGCTTCTGCTTCTGTTAGGTCCATACCATTTCTGTCCTTTATCGAGCCCATCTTTGCATCAAATGTTCCCTTGGTATCTCTAATTTTCTTGAAGAGATCTCTAGTCTTTCCCATTTTGTTGTTTTCCTCTATTTCTTTGCATTGATCGCTGAAGAAGGCTTTCTTATCTCTTCTTGCTATTCTTTGGAACTCTGCATTCAGATGCTTATATCTTTCCTTTTCTCCTTTGCTTTTTGCCTCTCTCCTTTTCACAGCTATTTGTAAGGCCTCCCCAGACAGCCATTTTGCTTTTTTGCATTTCTTTTCCATGGGGATGGTCTTGATCCCTGTCTCCTATAAAATGTCATGAACCTCATTCCATAGTTCACCAGGCACTCTGTCTATCAGATCTAGGCCCTTAAATCTATTTCTCACTTCCACTGTATAATCATAAGGGATTTGATTTAGGTCATACCTGAATGGTCTAGTGGTTTTCCCTACTTTCTTCAATTTGAGTCTGAATTTGGCAATAAGGAGTTCATGATCTGAGCCACAGTCAGCTCCTGGCCTTGTTTTTGTTGACTGTATAGAGCTTCTCCATCTTTGGAGAAGATTGCCAGGAGAAATATCAATAACCTCAGATATGCAGATGATACCACCCTAATGGCAGAAAGTGAAGAGGAGCTAAAAAGCCTCTTGATGAAAGAGAAAGAGGAGAGTGAAAAAGTTGGCTTAAAGCTCAACATTCAGAAAACGAAGACCATGGCTTCCAGTCCCATCACTTCATGGCAAATAGATGGGGAAACAGTAGAAACAGTGTCAGACTTTATTTTGGGGGGCTCCAGAATCACTGCAGATGGTGACTGCAGCCATGAAATTAAAAGATGCCTACTCCTTGGAAGAAAAGTTATGACCAACCTAGATAGTATATTCAAAAGCAGAGACATTACTTTGCCAACTAAGGTCCGTCTAGTCAAGGCTATGGTTTTCCCTGTAGTCATGTATGGATGTGAGAGTTGGACTGTGAAGAAGGCTGAGCACCAAAGAATTGATGCTTTTGAACTGTGGTTCAAAAGACTCTTTAGAGTCCCTTGGACTGCAAGGAGATCCAACCAGTCCATTCTGAAGGAGATCAGCCCTGGGATTACTTTGGAAGGAATGATGCTAAAGCTGAAGCTCCAGTACTTTGGCCACCTCATGCGAAGAGTTGACTCATTGGAAAAGACTCTGATGCTGGGAGGGATTGGGGGCAGGAGGAGAAGGGGACGACCGAGGATGAGATGGCTGGATGGCATCACTGACTCGATGGACGTGAGTCTGAGTGAACTCCGGGATATGGTAATGGACAGGGAGGCCTGGTGTGCTGCGATTCATGGGGTCGCAAAGAGTCGGACACGACTGAGCGACTGACTGAACTGAACTGAACTACTTTCTTGGGGTCAACCTGCCTTAGAGTGGGCAATTTTAGGTAAATAATGCCCATAAAATGTCAACTGAGACAGCAAATTGTGAGAATAATATTTTTTAATTCAATGATCCATGATTATCCTTTTCATAATCATGGAAAGTATATACATAAGCATGTGTAAGATAAGACCTTGCTTTTGACAAAACTGGCTCACCTTGTAGATTAAAATAAAATTAAATTCCTATCAATATTACAACAAAGATATCCTCAAGATGGACAAAGACCTAAAGGAAAGTTCCAGAAACTTGATAGAAGAAAAACTAAAATATCTTTGTAAGCTAAAAGTGAGGAAGAAGTATTAAAGAAAATACTAAAGCACAAACCAAAGCAGTAATAATAGTAGTAATATTAACAATCTGCTTATATCAAAAATTTTAAAGTATACCTTTAATAAAGTTAACAGATGATGAATTAGAGGGAAAATGGGCGTCTAAAACCAATTAGGAGCTAATAGAATACACTGTTGTTGTTGTTGCTGTTGTCATTGCTTAGTTGCTAAGTCATATCAGACTCTTTGCAACCCCATGAACTGTAGCCCACCAGGCCCCTCTAGAATATACTGGAAACCCCTAAAGACCAACAGTAACAAACCAAGGAAGAACACAAATAGGAAAAAATGGAAAAGGCTACGAATAAACAATTTCTATAAGAAGAAAGACAACAAACTACAGGCTTTTAAAGACATGTGCAAACTTAGCCATTAGGGAGATGCAAATTAAAACAGCCAAGAGCATTCACTTCACGCTCATTAGACTGACAACATTTGAAAGCTGCACAACAGGAGACTGCAGAGAATCTGAGGACGAACAAAGCAGCCTTTTATGAACCCTCGGTGGAAACAGCTCTTCTGGAGAGCGACCTGCCAGGATTCAGTGTGTTAAGCCACTGAGGTTTGTAAATAAATCACGATTTTGTCTCTCCTGACTAAACACGTAGATTGATACAAGATGGGGCACTGGTGCTTAAAACAAATAAACAAATATGTGACACTGATGGTCAGGGAGCAGGCACTGAGAAGATTGTTAAGAGAGGCTGAAAAGATGGTGATGCTTATTATATTTGGTTAACTGCTGCTTGCAGTGACCTGGGACATAGACCCCACGTACCTAATGAACTTGTAGCTCTAAGGGAAGGGCTGGGAAACAGAACCTTAGTAATGCCTATTGGCTGTTATAAACTGTTTGGCAAGGAACTAAAAATAAAGAGATGGCCTAGTTTACAAATAGATACTTCAGAAATTCAGGCAGTGTTACAAAGTCGGGAAGACCTACAGTTTGCCTGATGCCGGATCTTAAAGAGATGGAGAAGGCTTTTGAGGAATAAGGACCCCAAGTAATACAGAACAAAGATCAACCTAAGGGTGTGGTGCTTTATTTTTTTCTTAACTGCAGTATAATTGTTGTGATAGTTTCTGCTGTACACCAGTGTGAATCAGTTTATATATACATATATGCGTGTGTGTGTGTGTGTGTGAGTGTCTGAGTGTGCGCACGTGCCTGCATGCTAAGTCACCTCAGTCATGTCTGACTCTCTGCAACCCAACAAACTGTAGCCCGCCAGGCTCCTCTGTCCATGAGGATTCTCCAGACAAGAATACTGAACTGGGTTGCCATGCCCTCCTCCAGGGAATCTTCCCCACCCAGGGATCGAGTCCTAGTCTGATGTCTCCCACATTGACAGGCATGTTCTTTACATATGTGTGTGTGTGTGTGTGCTAGGTTGTTTATATATATATTACCTCCCTCTTGAGCCTCCCTCCTACCCATTCCCCATCCTAACCTTCTAGACCAGCACAGAGCACCAAGCTGAGCTCCCTGTGTTATCCAGCAGCTTCCTGCTAACTATCTGTCTCTATTCTTGCCCTGCAAATAGGTTCATCAGTACCATTTTTTGAGATTCCATACATATGTGTTAACATTACAATGCTTGTTTTTCTCTTTCTGACTTACTTCACTCTGTATGACAAACTGTAGGTTCATCCACATCACTACGACTGACTCAATTTCATTCCTTTTTATGGCTGAGTAGATTCCATTGTACATACGTACCATGACTCCAGCCATCCATCTGTTGATGGACATCTAGGTTGCTTCCCTGTCCTGGCTATTATAAACAGTGCTGCAATAAACATTAGGATACACGTCGCTCTTTCAATTATGGCCTTTTCAGGGTATATGCCTAAACTGGGTTTCCTGGGTCATACTGTGGTTTTATTCCTAGTTTTTTAAGAAATCTCCATCCTGTTCTCCATAGTGGCTGCATCAATTTCCATTCCCACCAACAGTGTAAGAGGGTTCCCTTTTCTTATGGAACTTTTTAAAATCTTCCAGTAGAAAAAGAAAGAAAGAAACAAACAAACAAACAAACAAGCTCAGGGTAAAGTTCAGTGCATTAAGGACATGACCTTCCATCTGTTTCCCAGTTGGCCTGGAGGTGCCCCCTTAGGCTGAAAGAGGTGAGATACAAATGAGAAGCAGAGCCATCAAGTACTTTTTAAAACTGTGCCTCACAAAGAACGTAGGCATGGCTACTGGCTCGCAAAACTGACTAGAAGTAAATAGAAGTTTATGCAGTGTTTAAGATATCTGCATTACCAAAGAAGCACCAACGAAAAGGCCTTTGAAGGTTTGAGGCTAAAAACATCTTCCTTGCACAGGACAAAGCTTAAGAAAGCTCTTTAGCCCCAAGGAGAGCATTTTCCCCAAATCCCATTTCTTGTATTGTCAAGAGGGAAACAGAAAAGAAAGAGCATCCGGAAGGGCAGGCCTGGAATCACAGAGGTCCTGGACCCTACACTTCTGACCTGAGTACAGTCTAGACCCTGCCACTGCCCACACCAGCCCCTCCCAGGCCTGCCTGAAATGCCAACCTCCATACCCGTTTTCTAAATCTCGTCCTTCTCCAAGACCCAGCTCAGTCACCACATCCATTATGAAGCCCTTTGGTCTCAGGGCTTGTCAACGACAAATTGACACTTGCCTGTAAACTACAAGACGGCTCTTGCCAATTACTAAGCTAACATGCTCATCGATTCTAAAACAGGGCATCAGCTCTCTATTTCACCTAATTTGATTAGGGAGATGATTAAAGTGTCTTTTATTATATAGATTATCAATAATCACCAGTGAGCACTTCGCCACACCCCCAACTCTATGACAGGGTGTGTGCTTCCTGGCACATACTTTGAGGCCACTGCATCCCCTGCAGCCTCTATTAGCATATAGGAAACAGACAAGTCAGTACTATGCTTCAGGTACATTATGAGTCACACAGCTCCCGCCAGGTGACGGAGGCCCTCAGCCACTATCCCAGCTTGACATCTATAATGTAAACCGAATACTGACATGCACCAAACTTGCAAATGTGAGGGCAAAGAGAAGAAGGTGAGAGACAGGTGTGACCGCATTGTTCCAAGAGGAGAAGGGAGGCCTTTCCAGTGAGTGGAGCGAATTGAACTCAGACGTGAGGCAAGATAAAAATGCAGAAATTGCTGATTAAACTGATGCATTTATGAAGCGACTTTGTTCAGAAGACTAGGCAGAAGTAGAGTAAGGTAAGCAAGTCTACATCTCCCCCAAATCTAGGGACTATAGACGCACTGGCCTTTCATCTCAGAGATTCTGCTGAGAAAACGGAAACGTCTTACTACGTCATCGAGAGGATGTTACCCAGAACCTTTACTGCGCAGCCCACCGGGCTAACACTTCACATCAGTGCTACCCACAGAAATACAACACACGTCTCATAGTCCACCTTTTAAAAAGACAGAGATACAACTATTTTAATATTATTTTATGTAACCTAATGTATCCAAAATATTATCATTTTTACATGTAAGCAATATAAAACTTATGAATGGACATTTTATATATATCCTATTTCTCATACCTCTCAGCTCTTACTGGCTATGACCCACTAGAGTTTAGAGAAAAGCCCAAAAAGAATTCAGAGCTTTTGAGAAACAGAGATTAGCATGTGTTTACTAGATGCTTCTCAAAAAACATGCTTTGCAATGTTTGAAAAGGCTTCCATGTTATTTTCTTCATATGTTGGTCAACACGAGTCAATGTATACATCCAAATCAAAGTAGTTAAATAACATATAAGCAAAACACAGCACAACATATGATTCTATGTATACAAAGTACAAAAATAGGGCTTACACTTGGGGGAGGGGTATGACTTGAAAGAGGTGTGAAGGGCCTTCTAAGGTAATATTGGTAAAATTCTATGTCTCCAGGTGCTGGCTACACAGATGAGCTCGCCTAGTGAAAATTCATTAAGCTCTTCATTTACGATATGTGATTCCTATATGTGTGTGTGTGTGAGTGCATGTACTCTTTATATGCACATTGTCTCTCTGCATATTTATACAAGTTCAACAGAGTTAAAGAATACAAAAGAATAAAGACTTGGGATTCTTTCTTTAGTAAAATAAAATGATTTAAGGATCAAAACTGTGGATATAAAACGGCATCATCTTCATAAAACTTAAGTAACTCAAACACTGTGGCATAAAAGACCTATGAGGCATAAATTCTCCTGTTTGCATTGGTGAATAAATCAAACATCATCTTTCCCTTCACCTTAATTAATTTGAATGTTGACCGTGTAATTTCAAAAATTATCTTCAAAAGCATATTTTGAAATTGGATGGAATAACTTAAAACTGTTTGAATATGTGGATGAATCTATATTTCAGGATGCATGTATTCCTTAGATACTAATCTACTCCAGCTCTTCCTTATCTGCACATGAAATATGCAGCATAATCCTTTGGGATCTCTTGGAAAATCTGTTCCTTATGAGAAACTTGGAGCTTAACATTTGCCAAATATAACATTGCAAGTTTTCAAGGTCACTGTGACAAAACATACCCATCCATTTCCAACTGGATGAATGTCTGGCCCTTGGACTGCCATGGACTGCCCCTTGATGAGAACCACTGAGTTAGATGATCCAAGATTAATACCTATTAACTTCGTGACTTCCACAGAAAGCAACTGCTGCATTACCTTCAGTAACAATGACTGAAGAGAAACACTTTAAAAAAAAAAAAAAAAAACCTTGTATTTAAATACTACTCTGGAAAGATAAGCTGATTTCTTCAAATCCATGGTGAGCTATTTTTTAGTGAGTGGGCCAGGAATGCTAAGTGTCTGGAATGGTCCCCCACAGTTCAAAATTATCTTACACTCAATGCCAATAACCCTCCTCTTAAGAAACACCGAGAGCTATTTGTGTTGATAAAATGTAGTTAGGAATTGGGTTCTCATAATAACCTTTTCTTTCCAGTTAAGACTGGAGCTGTCAAGGAGGTAAGCGTATTTTTTATGTGTAAAGAAACGGATCATTATTAAACATTTGAGAGAGTAGGATGTGCACCTCTCCTCAAAGATGTGCTGGTAAAACCCAGGCGGGATTAACTAAGTACCCTGGAATGAGTGCGCCTCCTAGAGTCGGCCTCTCAGCTCTATCAGTGTTCTCTTTTTAACCAAACAACTCTTGTGTACTGAATTTGTGAACAGTACAAATGCATGTTCTCTTACCAGTGTCAGAACAAAACTACTTTTTTATACTCACTTCTTTTTCAAAAAGAGATCCCCAGAATAACACTCCAGCATTTTTGTCAGTGATTTTCAAAATTGAGCTATTTTAAGATCGTATTATTCCTAGATAACGTTCAGAGAGTGATGGGCAATCTGGATAGATAATTTTTTCTTGTACTTTCTCCTAGTAAAACTTTTAAAAGGCAAAGCTTACCAATAAGAGTACCAAATCAAATGTCAAGAAAGTATTTCCAGTGTTAGAATAATAAGTGCATGTACCTCAAGTTAAACTGTGCAGAAAGTTGTTACAGTCTCTTGAGTTTTAAGCTCTGAAATATATATCAAGTTAAATTTAGTCATGGATGTTCTAAGATGACCTTAAGGAGAGAAGGAATCTTTTTGTTTACTTTTTATATCTGTTTTTATACCTGCATATCTGTGCAGAAACGCTTTTACCAGAATTACTCATCAAAGTCATTATTGACCTTTGAAAAATATATATATATATAATTGAAAGAAAAAAGCCTTTTTATCAATAAGAATCATTATTACCTTAATTTTATTTCATACAGTGATTAAAATACATTTTCAAATGTCTAGAGTATTGCAAAGAAAGAGCCAAAAGAAACCCAGGAAATAATGGAAGATCAAAAAAATGTGAGCTCAAGACTCAGCATTATCTTCCTCAAGCAACTTCGTTTTCAATACCTCTTCCTCCTCTCCACACACACACAGCCCCCAACCACACATCTGGCACCAAAGAAACAGAACCCAATAGAAACGAAGTTCAGAACCTATGGTGCTGACTGAGTCTGCAATTCTTACACAAAACAGAACTCTATCAGTTCAAGGGAAGTCTTGACTTACTTAGGTCACACCCATTAGAGAGAGAAGAGGTGACCTCCAACAGCCAGCTCTGGGATGGAGCCCTTCTTGTCCTCCCAAGATACTGCATACCTGCCTTGACAACACTTCTGCTTAATGGCTAGTTTAGTATCGGTCTTTTCCTACTTAAACTGGGAACCCCTGAAGGGGAAAGTATAGGCTTGGCCAAAAGTTTGTTCAGGTTTCCCATTATATTGCATGGAAAAATTCCAACCAAGTTTTTGATCAACCCAATATTTACTATAATGCCTGGCACATAGCAACTACTTCTTGAATTTAAAATACTTTTTTACAAAAATAAAAGAAAATGCCAAAAGACCTAACTCTAAGGTTAAAAAATAAATTCTTAAGTCATGAATTCACCATAAAGCATATTTATTATGGTTCAAGTCAAAATCTGAGTGTAAAGTGGGGAGAGGATAGATATAGACCTTTAAAATGTATATAACCCTTTTTTTTTTAATTGCCCAAGAAGACCCACCTTAAGGGTCCTTAGCATCCTGGACAGTTGCTGAGATTTGTCTGATACACTGCAATATGCCCAGTGCATACTGGAATGTTTCCTAGGCCCATGGTACATCCAAGCTAAATGGTCATTAAATGAATGCACAAATAAAACAATGGTCACAAAGTGCTCAGTTTCCATTTCTACAGTGCTCTCTCAAACTCTCACGAGAAAGCTGCAGAGCCCAGCCCCTCATAATCACATAATCACCTGGAGTGCTGGTCAAAATGCAGATTCCTAAGCCCACCTCAGGGTTCTCCAAAAAAACAGAACCAATTAAACATGTGTGTGTGTGTGTGTGTATGCACGCGCGCGTGTGTGTGTATGTGTATGAGAGAGAGAGAAGTCACTTCAGTTGTATCCGACTCTTTTTGATCCCATGGACTGTAGCCCGCCAGGCTCCTCTGTCCATGCGATTCTCCAGGCAAGAACTGGGTTGCCATGCCCTCCTCCAGGAAATCTTCCCAACTCTGGGATCAAACCCTTGTCTCTAGCATCTACCTGCTCTGGCAGCAGGTTCTTTACCACTAGCACCACCTGGGAAGCCCATATGTAGGCATACATACCGAGAGAGGGGGTGGGGAGAGAGCGCTACTTATTTAAAGGAGTTGGCTGGCATGGTTATGGTGGCTTGCAAGTCCAGAAACCATACGGCAAACCCAGACGACAGGAAATGCAAGTAAGAGTTAAATCCACAGAGCAGGTCAGCAGATTGGAAACTCAGGCAGGGTTTCTCTGTTGCAGTCATGAGGCCAAATTCTCTCTCTTTCAGAAACCTCAGTCTTTGTCCTTATGACCTTCAACTTATTGGATGAGATCCATCCACATTATGGAGGGTTATCTCCTTTACTCAAAGTCTATTGATTTGAATGTGAATCACACCTTAAAAACACCTTCACATCCAACATTTCAGTTGACCATACAACTGACCACTATAACCTTGCCAAGCTGACACTTAAAATTAATTATCATACTCACCCTGAAAAGTTTCTCTAAAATGCAAGTTTATCTGGAGGTGGGGCTCAGGGATGTGTATTTTTAACAAGCAGCCCAGGTGATTCTAATTCAATGTTCGATGCAACCATAGCCAGAGAAAGAAAGCAGTTTATATGCTTCCTGGGTAAGCTTTTGGACTGCATAATACCCACATTCTGGAATTTGAAAGCAGTAGTATGGAGTGTTAATATCACTAACATGGCTAACACCACTAATACTACGAATGTCACAGAAAGATAGACACGGTTGGTATCAGGGTTCACTCAGAAAAGCAAACATCCACCAGTTGCTCTTTCAGCAGAGAGAATTTAATGCAGGGAATTGTTTCAAGGACTGAAAAAGCAAAGGGAGCCCTTAGGTAACCCAGATATAATTACTGGAGGAGGTAGCAGCCTTCCTCTTGCAGTCTGGAGGAACAAAAGGAAGCAACTGGAAATATTAGAGATTGGGAGCCTGGAATAGCAACCCGGCAGAGTGAGGACCCTGACCTCCAAGGAAATAGGCTACTTGACAGGCACTGCCGTTTTGGAGCTTGGAGGAAGGACCTCAAGGAGTTAGAACCAGGTCTCTGAAGGAAAGGACATTAGCTGTCTGGAGCTATATCCCTGGAGGAGTGCAGTGAGTCTGATTCTGAGAGTGGGGAAGGACTGGCCCCAGCTGCCATTGCCAGATGAACAACAACTTCTGGGGCAACACTGTCAGGACAAGAAGTTAACCAAAAGGAGCAAATCCTTCTTACTCCTCCATCCTTGCACTCTCCCTCTCCCTATCAGCAGAGCCTAGCGATGAGCCGACTGGCACAGCAGACAAGTACCCCGCTAAATCCCAGCCTCTGTGCCCTGGAGCACAGCACAGAGAGGTGAGCTTTGAAGCTGACCGTCAATAGCCTGATAATCCAGATACTGACATTACCAAACACACACAACATCAGATGAAACAACAGCATCCAAAGGGAAATAGACAACCTGGGCTAGATGTAATAAAGAACCTCTCTGGCTTGGACCAGCACATCTCCTGTTTTCACAAACTAACACCAGGACCTTCAGTTCAGTAGTGCAAAAGCATATATCAACTTCAGCCATTTATAAACCAAAAGACTGGGTGAATTTAAGTAGATTTAAACACAATATGGTCCAGATGTAATGTCTATAAACAGTACAGCTTACAGATATTCTAGCACAGTGCTTCTCAAAGGTCGGTCCCTGGAGCAGCAACATCAGCTTCACCTGGGAATTTATCAAAAATGCGAATTCTCGCCCCCAGTCCCAGACCCACTAAATATGAAACTCTGGAGATGGGACCCAGCAATCCGTGTTTGAAAGAGCCCTCCAGGTGATTCCAAGCTACAGTTTGTGACCGGCTGTTCCAGCCTGACTCATCAGGTTTCTGAATTGGAGAGTCTCTGCTTTCCGCTCCCTGATGCACCTTCTCTAGCTGTCGTCCGCCACCAGCCATCTTCCTGGCACAAACGATCGATTACAAGCAGAGCATAAATTATAGAAGCTCTCTGTTTCTTCTCTCGCACTCAAATATTTGCCTGTTTGTATCTATAATTTTTTCAGATTTGCCCTGTAGTGTAAGGGCCCAACTTTAAAAAGGAAAAAAAAAGTACTATTTTCCGTTTTAGTTTTAGTAATATACTAAGTAATGAAGCTTTTCCTGGTTCCTGGAGCAATCCAACTTTTCAGAAACCTTTAAAATAAAGAAAATTCAGTTAATAGGCACAGACATAAGCAAATCAACTTCCTAAAATTAGAGTTCCTGGAGAGGTCACAGCAAATAACCAGACTGAGAAGAATTAAACGCATTACTGTGCTTCTTTTCTCCAACTATTCCTGTTTTTTTCCATATTACTGTTTTCCTCCATAGTTATACAGGAAAGGATAGATTTGACACATGAAAATGAGAGAATTAAGTTTTCTAAAACAGAGGTTGCACACTTGGTGCCCAGGGGCCAGGTTAAGCCGACAGACATGCCGTATTTGACCCATATGCTGTTTTGTTTGCATAAAATTTGCCAACCCCTTTCATTTCACTTATTTATTGATTTTATTTTTGGCAGCGCTGGGTTTTCCTTGCTGTGTGGGTTTTCTCTGGTTGCAACGAGCACGGGCTACTCTCTAGCTGCTTCCCTGGTAGCTCAGGTGGTAAAGAATCTGCCTGCAATGAGGGAGACCTGGGGTTGACCCCTGGGTGGGGAAGATCCCCTGGAGAAGGGCATGGCAACCCACTCCAGCATTCTTGCCTGGAGAATCCCATGCTCAGAGGAGCCTGGCGGGCTGCAGTCCATGGGGTCACAAAGAGCAACCAAAACTTTTGACTCTCTAGTTGCCGTACTTGGGCTGCTCACTGGCGGCTTCAGAGCGTGGGCTCAAGGGCACCATGGCTTCATTAGCTGTAGTTCCTGGGCTCTAGAGCACAAGTTTAACAGTGTGGCATACAGCTTTTGCTTAGTTGCTCCATGTCATGTGGAATCTTCCCAGATCAGGGATCGAACCCATGTCTACTGCACTGGCAGGCAGATTCTTTATCAGTGTGCCATCAGGGAAGCTCTTCCCAATCTTTTAAGATTGAGAGATTTTACATAAGAATGCAGAATTTCCGCCTCTCTTGATCTAGGTCCTCTGGACCTCCATTCCTCCACTCCCAGCAGAGCAGTGGAGCCCGGCAGCAGCTGCTGTCCTGGAAGGGCAGCAGGCTCTCCAGAGTCCCCACCTACCTACCTCACTCCACTCACACCAACCTTTCTGATTTCTACCTTATATCCTACTCGAAGTATTTCTAGATTGGGAACATGGTATCCTCTGTCCCTTTAAACCCAAAAAAGTTTCACTTTATAGACCAGGTCCACTGAAATTGCTTTTTTGGAGTGACATCCACCATTTGTGTTCGGGAAGATCTACTGGAGAAGGAAATGGCAAACCACTCCAGTATTCTTGCCTGGAGAATTCCATGGACAGAGGAGCCTGGTGGGCTACAGTCCAATCGCTCACAAAGAGGCAGACACAGCTGAGCGATTCGCACTTCACATCCATCGTTTGTGGAAGGCCGGCCCGCTCACCTGGGCCCTCGGCTCTCATCACCTCCTCTGCCCCACCTGAGTGCCTCTCTCTCACCCCTCCTGGCCCTTTCCCCTTTCTTTTACTATTGGAACATGGCACAGATTTTTCAAAAAGCCCTGAAATTAAAACATAAAACACCTCCTGGGGCCAAGACTAACCTGAAGGCACCATCCAGCCTATTCCACACCCACCCTTTCTCTTTCCCGCCTGATTCCTCGTTCCCTGGTTAGTCCCCAGTTTACTGCAATCCAGCTCCTACCCCACCACTGACTGTAATGTGTCTGGCTGATGTCACTCATGGCCTCCCAGCTGCCAAATCCAGCAAAGTCTCACTCTGCATCCAGCCTCCACCCCTCCTTGAGGTCCTGTCTGAACCTTCCTCGGTCTTCAAGCATCAGTTCAGCCTCCTTGGAGCTTCCCCAGGGGCCTCAACCTGGCTGGGCACCTCTCTTCTGACACCCTGTTTCGTCTCGTCACCCGACTCGAGACATTGTACCACAACTCTCGCTTATGAATCTGTCTTCCCCATGGCCAGTTAAAGGCTCTGCCTCATTCACCTTTGTCTGTACAGTGACTGGATACAGGAAGTAGGTAACAAACACCTATTAATAAAGAAATGAACAGAGGAATGATTGAACGAACCGAGAATTAAGATAGCTTTTCAGTTTGTTAGGAGTAGGAAGGTCTGAAATTCCTCCAAGAGAAGCATTTTGCTCCCAAACTTGGCTTTATCTGGGAGGCCACCCTACCTAAAGCACATTAAATCAAGTGTAGGGGGGGAAAAAAAGTATATGCTTATCTCCCTTCCCTGCTGTACATTTCAGAGTTTGGCACAGGATCTTAAGAAGGTACCACTCCCACGTGTTTTACACCTGCCAGTGCACAATGATAGAAGTCTACTCACAAAGACCCTGCGTTGAAACAGAGAGGAAGATCACCCGAACCATGACATCTAGAGATTTGGAGTAATATAAATTATATAAAGGGATAACAAGTTAAGAATGAAATAAACATGCCTCAAAGTCCTTTAGTAAATCACTTGTTGACACCATCACACAGAAGCAGCTGCACGTCGTAACAAGGCTAGAGAGTCACTCCCCCCATTGCTCCTTCCTTCCTGAGTGCTGCGATCACCAGCTCCACTCCGGCTGGCGGAGAGGTGGAGTGGACAATAAGGTATGAGGTTTGAGGTCTCGGCATAGACAGTCTACCTGTGTTGGCAAGAAGGAGGGACGGTGGTGCTGGGAGGTCAGTCTGTGGGAGCAGAAAAAGGAGTCGGTTTATTGTGGCCGTCTCACCCTAGACAAGCTGCCCTCCCACGTGGCCCTTCACACAGTGCGGCAGACTTTTTGTAGCCCATGTTTACGGCAGATAGATAGCTAGATGACAGATAGATATGGAAACAGATATGGACACAGGTACACACATACATGGGGCTTCCTCAGTGGCTCAGTGGTAAAGAATCTGCCTGCAGTGCAGGAGCTGCAGGAGACGTGTTTTTGATCCCTGGGTCAGAAAGATCCCCTGGAGGAGGGCACGGCAACCCACTCCAGTCTTCTTGCCTGGAGAATCATATGGACAGAGAAGCCCGGCAGGCTACAGTCCATCGAGTCACAGAGTCGGACGTGATGGAGGCAACTTCGCACACATGCACACACATACTCCCAACTCTGACTCAAAGAACGGTGTCTGGAAATCTGCGCTGCTATCACCCACTTCCTTATGGAGCTCCTGGCCTCCAGGTCGACGTGGCAAAATTTCAACCTCTAGCAATGGCTGAAGGGCCTTGGTGCTTGGACTGGATGCCCACCCCAAAATGTCCAAGCATTAAGCAACTAGAACCCCCCATCAGGCTCACGTCTACACCCCTCCTTGTGTATCTAGAGACATCAGAATTGGCTGAATACACTCCCCTTAGGCTTTGGAGTCTCTCTGGGCCCCTCATTAAGCCACTTTCCAGTATATGAAGAGCAGCACCTGGGGGGCATGGAGACCCCATATTCCAGCTCCCTTGGTGAAGAGGGGCCTTACTTATACCTTCCTCCACGCTCTTTCTTTCTGATACTGCCAGCTGACCAAACATAGTAAAAGAAAGGAGCAGCAGTCTTTAGCTTCTCCACAGAACAAAGTGAAAAGGGAAAATACTAATTCCATGCATGCCTTTCTCCCAGCTCAAGTGCCTTGCCTCATCCATCCATCCACAGCAACCCTCTAAAAAAGACTGCTGGAAACTAAAACTAAAATCTATTTCACTAATCAACTGATATACACATCATGCAATTTCCAGGCAACTGTTATCAAATATATTAAAACACACAATTTTGACTATCTCAAATTACTATTGGCTCTGAGAATAGCCCGTCATTCCTCATATTAACAACAGCTTTTTTCAAGGTGATGAACCCAAAGCCAAAAAGTAAATAAAAATGGAAACTATGAAAACTGAGACTGCTGTTTTATGTAAAAACTATTTGAAAGCTACGAAGAATTTTTCTACTAGAGATACGAGTATTTTAAGCTTCTAGATAATTTCATCATTAACAACGTTTTCTGAGCCTCTCTATGTAAAGTACTATGCCTCCGGTTTTCTTATTTTTTTACTTTTTATTTTGTGTTGGAGTCTAGTCAATTTACAATCTTGCGTTAGTTTCAGTTATACAGCAAATTGATTCAGCTATACATATGCATCTTTTTCAGAGTCTTCTCCCAGGTAGGTCACTACAGATTACTGAGTAGAGTTCCCTGTGCTATACAGCAGTTCCTCGTTGATTATCTATTTTATACAGAGTAGTGTGTATATGTTAATCCCAAGCTCCTATTTTATCCTTCCCCCAACCTCTTTTCCCTTCGGTAACCATAGATTTGTTTTCTATGTTTGCGAGTCTCTTTCTGTTTTGAAAATAAGTTCATTTGTGTCTTTTTTAAAGGATTTTTCTACTAGAGATGTGAGTATTTTAAGTTTCTAAATAATTTCATCATTAACATTTTCTGAGCATCTCTATGTAAAGCACAATGTCCCCTGTTTTCTACTTGACACCTACCTTATAATAAACATAATTCTGTTAACCCTAATATAACTATAGTATTTGATGGTATAGAGCTTGATCTTCAGTATCTCTCAGCTCCTAAATGCCAGGGTGTAAAAAGAGTATATTAATCACTACTCTTAGTTCTTAGATACTCATTGGAAGGACTGATGCTGAAGCTGAAACTGTAATACTTTGGCCACCTGATGCGAATAACTGACTCATTTGAAAAGACCCTGATGTTGGGCAAGACTGAAGGCAGGAGGAGAAGGGGATGACAGAGGATGAGATGGTTGGATGCCATCACCAACTCAATGGACACGAGTTTGAGCAAACTCTGGGAGATAGTGAAGGACAGGGAAGCCTGGTGTGCTGCAGTCCATGGGGTCACATTGAATCGGACACGACTGAGCGACTGAACACACACACACAGTCCTCCGGTGTTCAGATTCCTCAGATGGGGAAAGGCGAGGCATGAAATGCCCTTGCTGAGTTCAGTAGGCGGTCCTGAAAGGGCACATAGTTATGACCACTTCGCTAAGAGCGAACGTGTCAGGGCAGGCCTAAATCTCAGCTGCCAAAGCCAGCTGCCCTGCCTGAGTGTCTAGTCCCAAGAACATTACCGTTTGCCTGGTGTTTTCTAAAGCCTTCCCCTCCCTCAAGACACTCGGGGGCAGAGAGCTGAGACATTATAAGCTGTGAGAGTCTCGACTAATGGCAACTCCCTCGCCTTGCTTTCTTCTGCCTCTCGTGGCTCCTGAGCAATGATGAGTGTTGGAGAGTCACTTAGCATAATGGAAACCTCGCTACCACATGGTTTCTTAGAGTGACATATACGTTATCTCTGTAGCTTCCATCTACATGGGGAATTTTCTGGATGCAATTATCCTTTGCAACTAATATAATAAGATGTAATTACAGAGGTACTGTTAGCAGTGCCACTTCACATTTAGGTTGGTGTGTGCGGCTCTCTGGAATTTCAGAGCTGAGCAGTGCTCACACTTCCACCCACACGCTGCTGCTGCTCGGGTGAGAGCTTTCTGAGACGGCACAGTCACACTCTTAGGGGGCCTCCCTGCCTCCACGGGCCCCACTCCAGGTCTCAGCTTGCAGCTGCACTTTTGACCTGCTCCTGAACACTCAGCCTGAGCACAGCCACCCTGGTTACCACCCCAAACCTACTGTCTAGTGGCCTGACTTTAAATGTCAGTCTGATTTCCATGAGGGGCAGAGATTTACATACAGAGACTCCATCAAAAATTTCAGAAAGAACCCAAACTTGGACTGGGACATAACTTCTCTGCATTTTCTACAATGAACTATCATCATGTTTTTTAAACTGAAAAAAAAAAACCACACAATATATGTCATATAAAATCAAGAGGAAGCTAGGTCCTTCTTTTTGAGACCCTGCCATATGGGAACCCTGGAAGTGTGTGAAGACCTACCATGCCACTCATAGACTCCTGGAAATTTTAAGGAATTCACTTTAAGAAACTCAACTTCCCCAACCAGGGCCTACTGAACACTACCTGAGATGTGTACATTCCCCAATTGCAAGCTTGTTGTTCAGTCGCTCAGTCGTGTCCGACTCTTTGTGACCCCACGGACTGCAGCGCGCCAGGCTTTCCGGTCCTTCACCATCTCCCAGAGTTGGCTCAAACTCATGTCGATTGAGTCGATGATGCCAAGTTTGGTCTCAGCATTAAAAAGAAATTTTTTTAAGAATAAACTGATGAAGAAATTTTTGTTCAGAAAATAACAGATGGAAGACTGGTTGCCTAGGGTTTCTCTGGACTTGAACACCTTAGAGGCAGCACCCTGTGCAGGCATGCCTGTCAGAGAGGGGGCGGAGCGCGCCCGTGAAGCCCTCTAGTCTGTGAGCACAGCATCCGCTTAGACGCAAGCCAAGCAATTGGCACTTGTGCTGCCCTTCAGATGCACCAAGAGGCTCAGTGCAGGCAGGTGAGAAGGAAGTCGGGAACCTGCCTCAGAGCATCCTCCTGGGTGGCTAAGGCCGGAAAGCTGCTGAGACATCCAGGAGAAAGCAAGCGGGGGGAGGGAGGCCTCACAGAAGACTGGGTAGTGGAATGACCCACGAATCCTGAGAGCTGAGCGGCTGAAGGGACAGCCAGCACAGCACCCAGAGGAACTGTATGGAAGTATCCCTCTAGCAAAGGAGCCTGAAGATATGGGACTGTGAGCCACGGCCAGTGGGGTTAACAGGGGACAGGCTGCTGCTGCCACTTAGTTGCTTCAGTCACATCTGACTCTTTGCAGCCCCACGGACTGACTGTAGCCCTCGAGGCTCCTCTGTCCATGGGATTCTCCAGATAAGAATACTGCGGTGGGTTGCCATGCCCACCTCCAGGGGATCTTCCCAACCCAGGGATAGAACCCAGGTCTCCTACACTGCAGGAAGATTCTTTACCACTGAGCCACCAGGGAACCCCAGGGGACAGGCAACTGAAGTCCAAACACTGAGTCCTGCAGTGAGGAAGCTCCAAGAAAGGTTTCAGAGAGGGACACGGGTGGGTCAGCTCTGACCGCAGACACCCTGGGCAGGGCTCCAGCTCCACCCCACCCTCACACTTGCTGTGAGGCCCGAAGCAAGAGAAGTTCATGGTGCCCCAATTTCCTTTCCCATTAAAAGGCTTCACTCAGTCATGTCCGACTCTTTGCGACCCCATGGACTGTAGCCTATCAGGCTCCTCTGTCCATGGGATTTTCCAGGCAAGAGTGCTGGAGTGGATTGCCATTTCCTTCTCCAGGTGATCTTCCCGACCCAGGAACAGACCTTTCCCATAAAACAGACCTATTAGTAGTAATTATTTTACAGACTGTTGTGAGAATTAACTTTAAAATATGATACAAATGAACTTATTTATAAAACAGAAACACACTCACAGACTTCAAAAACAAACTTACAGATACCAAAAGGGAAATGTAGGTGGGAGGGATAGATTAGCAGTTCGGGATTAACATATACACACAACTATATATAAAATAGACAACTAAGAAGGACCTACCATATAGTACAGGGAACTCTACTCAATACTTTGTAGTAAACTATAAGTGAAGGGGAACTAAAAAGCCTCTTGATGAAAGTGAAAGAGGAGAGTGAAAAAGTCAGCTTAAAGCTCAACATTCAGAAAACGAAGATCATGGCATCCGGTCCCATCACTTCATGGCAAATAGATGGGGAAACAGTGGAAGCAGTGTCAGACTTTATTTTGGGAGGCTCCAAAATCACTGCAGATGGTGACTGCAGCCATGAAATTAAAAGACGCTTACTCCTTGGAAGAAAAGTTATGACCAACCTAGACAGCATATTGAAAAGCAGAGACATTACTTTGCCGACTAAGGTCCATCTAGTCAAGGCTATGGTTTTTCCAGTAGTCATGTATGGATGTGAGAGTTGGACTGTGAAGAAGGCTGAGCACTGAAGAATTGATGCTTTTGAACTGTGGTGTTGGAGAAGACTCTTGAGAGTCCCTTGGACTGCAAGGAGATCCAACCAGTCCATTCTGAAGGAGATTAACCCTGGGATTTCTTTGGAAGGAATGGTGCTAAAGCTGAAACACCAGTACTTTGGCCACCTCATGCGAAGAGTTGACTCACTGGAAAAGATCCTGATGCTGGGAAAGATTGAAGGCAGGAAGAGAAGGGGCCAACAGAGGATGAGATGGTTGGATGGCATCACTGACTCGATGGACATGAGTTTGAATAAGCTCTGGGAGTTGGTGATGGACAGGGAAGCCTGGCGTGCTGCAGTCCATGGGTCGCAAAGAATCGGACACAACTGAGCAACTGAACTGAACTGAACAATATAAAATAAAAAGTTTAATTAAAAAAATTAATTCAGGTAAAATGCTTACCACAATGCATGGCAAAGGATAAGAGGTCAGTTGCCAGAATAATGATTTGTTTTCAATTTTTCAGGTGAAGGAAAACGCCAAGTCAAAGCTGGAGTTTTGTCTCCTGCCACAGTCGGGGGCAGAAGGGTGAAAATGAAGACATTAGAGGGTGAGACAGAATGAATGGGCAAGCAGGAGCAGTGACTACATTACATGCCAAGGGTTTTCCACCCTTTTCTTTCCTGCAGTGCCTAGTGGGCCAGTCAGCACTGGACACTCCTGGATAACAACATGTCCAGAGAGGGGGTGCATAGACCAGGGGCACCAAAGGACTTGGGGGACAACCAACATCCCAGAAGTGGATGGGACAGCTCACGCTGTGCTCAGTGTGGATGCCTAACTTGGCCAAATACAGGCTCATTCAGATATTTTTTCTGTGAATTCATTTCCTGAATAAGCACTTGCCAAGTACCGCTCACATGTGAGGTGCCCACGATGTAAAGATCTTTAAAGCACACACATATATACACACACACACACAAGCAAGGAGGACACAGTCTAATGGCGTTTCAATCAAGACAGGTGTTAACAAATTGACCCTTCAGAAGTTAAACATGCTCAAGGTTTATTTCCCCCTCTTGTTTGCAGGATGTGAGGGGGTTTGTGGAAGGGTGGAAGGATCTGCTCACACAGCGACCCAGGAACCCAGACTGACAGACGCTGGCAGCTCCACATCTTCCAGGACACTCAGCAGAGCTGGAGATAACTGGTGGGCTTCACAAAGACCCTTTTAAATGAAGGATAATTACAACATTGTTATGGTTTCTGCCGAACATCAACATGACTCAGCCATGGGTATACAAGAGTCCCCTTCCTCTTGAGCCCCCTCTCACCCCAACCCCATCCCACTCCTCTAGGTTGTCACAGAACCCCAGTGTGAGTTCCGAGTTATACAGCAAATTCCCACCATACATTTTATGTATGTTAGTATATATGTTTCTATGCTACTCTCTCCATTTATCCCATCCTCTCCTTCCCACCCACTCCAGTGTCCATAAATCTGTTCTCTATGTCTGGGTCTCCACTGGTGCCCTGCAAATAGATTCATCAGTACCATCTTTTTAGATTCCGTATGTATGCATTAATATATGATATGGTTTTTCTCTTTCTGACTTACATCATTCCTTATAACAGGCTCTAGGCTCATCCACCTCATCATCACTGACTCAAATATGCTCCTTTTTATGCTGAGTAATATTTCACTGTATGTATATACAGCAGTTTCTTTCTCCACTCATCTTTCACTGGACATCTAGGTTACATCCATGTCCTAGATATTGTAAATAGTGCTGCAGTGAACATTGGGGTACATGTTCACACAGACTCTTCAGTCAGGAATGGCCTGCATCTCTCCTGCAAGAGCCCATTGGCCAGATGCCATCACAAAGCCCTGCCTTGCTATGTGGGGAACCAGTGGGGAACAGAAGCATCTTCAGGCGACGGTGAGTCCTTAAGCAAAATATCATAAAAGACGCTCTGCCTGGTGAGCTTCAGACATTCACTTGCAGTGCTGAGCTATCAAGCATTCTCTTTACAGCCACTTGAAGAATTTACCCCAGAACATCATGAAACTTTCCCTTCATCCACAAGTCCTCCCGTCGCCTATTCTGGCAAAGTTTGTTTTGTAAAATTGTGGGAATTGTTGAAAGTGAGGAAAATATACTGTGTGCATGCCAAGGGACGTTTTAAACTTGCTATTTAAACAGGTCCTATGCACGGGAACCAATTAATACCTACCCTGCCCTGTCTACCTTTCAGGAGGAAGTGTGGCTCAAATGAGGCCATGCATGTAAGAAATACAGAATCCTGGTATGGGGAGGAGGAAGGATAAATTAGAGCTTGGGATTGACATATACACACTACAATATTTAAAACAGATAACCAACAAGGACCTATTCTATAACACAGGGAACTTTGCTCAACATTCTGTAATAATCTAAGTGGGAAAAGAATCTGAAAAGGAGTAGATATATGTATAACTGAATCACTTTGCTGTATACCTGAAATTAACACAATCCTGTAAATCAATTATGCTTTGATATAAAATAAATTTTCAAGGGATGAAAAAATTAAATGTTTCATGAAAAAAAAGAAAATATAGAATCTTATGGAAATATATGTCATAGCTATGGATAAGATATTTTGGGTTGTTTACATAAGTTGCAAATAAATTATCTCACCACCTCACCTCAGGAAACAATGACATTTTACAGAGCCAGGCAATGTCATTCCAAAGAGCTGCATCCATCTTCCTAGTTTTTCAGTTCAGTTCAATTGCTCAGTAATGTCCAACTCTTTGCAACACGCCAGGCTTCCCTGTCCATCGCTCAAACTCATGTCCATCAAGTCAGTGATGCCATCCAACCATCTCATCCTCTGTAATCCCCTTCTCCTCCTGCTTTCAATCTTTTGTCAGAATCAGGACCTTTTCCAATGAGTCAGTTCTTCGCATCAGGTGGCCAAAGGACTGTGAGCTTCAGCATCAGTCTTTCCAATGAATATTCAGGACTGATTTCCTTTAGGATGGACTGGTTGGATCTCCTTGCTGTCTTTATCTCACTGATATTTATGGCACACTCACTGCGCCAGGCCCTGAAGCTCCCTCTGCGTACTCAACAGAAATGGCCCTAGTCTCATGGAACTTAAGAGTCTGAGCTACAAATGCAGTGCCTTTGTAGGCTAGGAACACAGACAAAAGCTCCAGTAAGGAGGCTGCCGGTATGTTTTACAGAAATACACACACACCAACAGCTGCATCTTTTCAGCGAATGAATAAAAAGGGAGTACTAATTAGTGCATCTTTTCCTGCCTCTAAGATTGAATAATTGATAAAATCGGGATTAGGATGACACTTGCTTGACCGAGCTCCTTCCTTCATACAATTCTGGGTCTCCAGCCAAGTGGATGATTGTTAGCCAAGCCATTTTTAAACTGTAAAAAGTAGGTACCCATGCAGACCCATGAGATAAATAAGTTTAGGTGAACCAATCCTGCCCACCTCCCCCTTGCTTTGTAGTAACTGGCCACAGGTGTCACCACACTGTACTCCACACTCTGATCTTTTCTGATCAGTTCCCGCATAGCAAATGGAAGTGTTTCAAAAGATCACAGTTCAAAATAAGGTAGCACATCTCCACTCTAAGAAATTCTATTGGGGAATGTATTTCTCAGAGCTTTCTCCTCACGGGCACAAAGAAAGTCTCTTGGACTGGACAGGGACTTCTGTAGAATTCTCATACCTTACTCCAACGGCAGTGACAGGCAGTCCCTGGCTTTTTTTAAACATCCTTGAAAAAAATCTCCAAGCATTATTCAAAGAAAGAAAACCAATGTGTGCAATCTGGATGACATTTAGTGCATTGAGGCAACAATGTTTTACTAAATCACGTTCTGAGTCTGCAATGTGCCACAGAGCTTCCTCAAACATAGTCCCCAACCGGGAAACACTGGGTCCAGGGCCTCTGGCATTGATCAGGCTTTTTTAAAAAAATCATAAATCTGACCACAAGTAAATGTTTTCTAACAAGCACAAAGCATCTAAATAAGCCTTTCCTGGGACTTCCCTGGTGGTCCAGTGGTTAAGAATCTGCCTTGCAATGTAGGGAATGTGGGTTTGATCCCTAGTCCGAGAACTAAGATCTAAGATGCCTTAGAGCAACCAAGCCCACGCGCCACCACCAGAAAGTCTGCGTGCTGCAAGGAAAGCTCCCACATGGTGCAGCAAAGACCCTGTGTGCCGCAGCCGGAAAAATAATAAAATAAGTGCCTTCTTTAAAAAACTTCCCTGGTGGCTCAGATGGTAAAGAGTCTGCCTACAACCCAAGACATGCTGGTTCGATCCCTGGGTGGGGAAGATCCCCTGGAGGAGAGCATGGCAACCCACTCCAGTATTCTTGCCTGGAGAATCCTGTGGACAGGGGAGCCTGGTGGGCTACAGTCCATGGCGTCAGAAAAAGTCAGACACGATGGAGTGACTAACACTTTTTTAAAAAAAAAGAAGACTTTCCTGACTATAAGGTTGTCCAGCGCTAAGCAGCTGCCCTCCACAGTGGAACTGGCCGCAAAGGGCTAGAGGCCACCTGACAAGCTGACTGGTCTCCGAAAGCTGGGTGGCTGCCACTGCACCTCCGGGTAAAAAGACTAAGTGTTGAGGACAAAAATGAAACAATACTACTCACCCTCAGAGAAACCTTATATATCATAACCTTTTTCAAGCTCTACACCAACATTTTTTAGGCTGTTCATTAAAATGTTCAGTGGTCTCACCCTGCCACCTCTCCTCTCCTCTCCATGGCAGAGTTTCAGGGAATATTTGCTTTCTTCTTTTACCTTTTACCTATCAGATTTTTAAATTTTTCTACAGTGAGCATGTATCATATTTGTAAACAGAAGAAATAAATTATTAATATTTCTCTCATGAAGATAGATTATATAAAAAAGAGGTTTTGAAGGTAGCGTGGGAAGCTGGTTAGTAACAAAGCAATAGTATGAAGTACTGGGGAAGGGTGCTCTCAAAAATTAAGATATCAAGTAAGTTAACCTGCTCTTTTTACTACTTCTCATCTGAGAGAAAAGCATATTTGTTAACTCCTGAAACTTATGTAATTAGTTTTATGATTATGGAAATCTCTGGGGTTCTTATTGATGCAATGCTAAATTATCAAGACCATGTCTAAGTTAAGTCACCAGAATGGCTGACAGTAACATCTCTCTTCTGGTGGATCTAGCTAAAACTTCATTGATTATTAGTAAGTTGAAAAGGGATAGCAGTAATTTTTTAAAAATAAAGAAAATTCAAATCCAAATATGACTTTAATGATCTAGTAATCAAGGGCAAGTACTTTTTACCTTTTGAAAAGCTCTGTTACTGTCAACCACAAAGTTATAATAAACAATACCACAGCATAGCTCTTTGGCTTTATGGATATGCTGCTCATTTCACATAGAAAAAATCCCAAAGAAGGAAGTGAAATCCATTTGGAGGTGCACCCAGCTTCTCCCTTCCCTGGTACTTCATCCCATTGCCCCTTCACTAGCCAGCCTCCCATGCTACCTTCACAACTCTTCTCTTGGGACCACAAGAGCCCCTCATCCTCAACCACCTGAGTGGATCCTCCTCCTCCTCCTCGTCTTAACAGAAGTCTGGCTATCCTGGAAGACATGGCTTCCTCAGCTCCCCTCTCCCCTGTGGAGGCCAACATTCTTTCACAGCCTTCAGGGTCAAGACTGGGAGATTACATGAGCCATCTACCTTATTTCTCCAATATGCCTTCCAGACCATGCTTCTTCTAGTTTTCTAGGAAAACTACACTCCTCGTCAACATTGTCATCTTTATCCACCATACTTTCAGTCACCCCTCTCATCCGCGTAACACTTTAGTACCTGCTCGCTGACTTCATCCCAATCTACAAATACTCATCTCCAAATTTCTCAGTTCCTTGATCTGTCTGTGGGGATTAAGAAGTAACAAGACATAACACTAGACAGATTACCATATCTGATCATCTTGAGTAGGCAGACATACTAGCTTAGATTAATTACTTTCATCTGTGACCATGGCTACCTCTGAATATTAAGCCCAGACTTCCTGCTCGCTTGATACAATCTCCTGCCCTAGCTCTCTGACTGAGTTATTCCCCATATCTATCAGCCCCATCCAACTGTGGCTACACACAGCCAGCTTCGATTCTATCATCTGACCACTCTCATCAAGTCATTTGCCTAACTGGCCTTCCATCATGTCCCCCTAGGTCTGTGCACGTTCAGCTTTCCACCCTCTCCATGGCATACATATATACTGCTAGCACTAGTTAAGGACCAGACTGGTAAACTACTATTAGAATAATAATAGCAATAATAACAACATCAATAATAGAAAATACTTGACAATATTAATTCTCCAGTCCAAGAACACCTGGTATGTCTTTCCATTTGTTTAGGTCATCTTCAATTTCTTTCATCAGTCTCATAATTTTCCAAGTACAAGTATTTTACCTCCTTAGGTAAGTTTATTTCTAGGTATTTTATTCTTTTTAATGAATGGTAGATGGGATTGTTTTCTTAATTTCCATTTCTGATAGTTTCATTGTTAGTGTATAGAAATGCAACAGATGTCTGTACATTAATTTTGCATCCTACAACTTTACTGAATTCGTTGCTGAGGTCTAGTAGTTGTCCTAGTGGTGAGTTTAAGATTTTCTGTGTGTAGCATCGTGTCATCCGCAAACAGTGACAGGCAGTTTTACTTCCTCCTTTCCAATTTAGATTTCTGTTACTTCTTTTTCTTCTCTGATTTCCATGGTAGGACTTCTAAAACTATGCTGAATAAACGTGGCAAGAGTAGACACCCTTGTCTGGTTCCTGATCTTAGGAAATGCTTTCAGCTTTTCACCACTGAATATGTCAGCCATGGGCTTGTCATACACGGCCTTTATCATGTGGAGGTACGCTCCCTCTATGCCCAGTTTCTGGAGAGTTTTTGTCATAAATGGATATTGAATTTTGTTAAAAGCTTTTTCCACATCAACTGAGATGATCATATGGTTTTATTCTTCAGTTTGTTAATGTGGTGTATCACACTGACTGATTTGCAGATATTGAAAACTCCTTACAGCTCTGGGATAAATCCCCCTTGAGCATGGTGCATGATCCTTTTAACATATTGTCAGATTCAGTTTGTTAATATTTTGTTGGGGATTTTTGCATCTATATTCACCAGTGATATTGGCCTGTAATTTTCTTTCTTTGTGATCTCTTTGTCTGGTTTTGGCATCAAGCTGATACTTGTCTCCCATAATGAATTCAGATGTGCTCCTTCCTCTGCAATTTTTTAGAATAGTTTGAGGATAGGTTTTAACTGTTCCCTAAATGTTTTGTATAATTCACCTGTGTTGTTTGAAATTTTCAAATTACTGACTCAATTTTGTTACTGATAATTGGTCTGTTCATATTTTCTATTTCTTCCTGGTTTAGTCAAGATTGTAATTTTCTAGATTATCCATTTTATTGTTTGGAGTAGTCTCTTACGATCCTTTGTATTTTTGTGGTATCAGTTGTAATTTCTCCTTTTCACTCCTGATTTTGTTAATTCTGGCCCTCTCCCTTTTCTTCTTGAATTTCTCTCTACAAATTCAGTGCAATCCCTATCAAAATGCCAATGGCATTTTTCACAGACCTAGGAAAAATAATTTTAAATTTTGTATGTCAAACAATAGTCTCCAAGTAGCCAAAACCATCTTGAGAAAGAAGAACAGAGCTGGAGGAATCATACTCCCTGACTTCAGACTATACTATAAAGCCACAGTAATCAGGACAGTATGGTACTGGCACAAAAGCAGACACATAGGTCACAGGGACAGAACAGAGAGCTGAGAAGTAAATACATACACTTCTGTCAACTAAACTATGACACAGGAGGCAAGACTATGCCATGGAGAAAAGGCAGTCTCTTCAACAAGTCATGCTGTGAAAACTGGACAGCTATGTATACAAGAGTGAAATTAGAACATTCTCTAACACCATATACAAAAATAAACTCAATGGGCAAAATGGTTTCAAGTTCTAACTAAGATCAGATACCATAAAGATAGCAAAAAACATAGGCAGAACACTCTCTGGCATACATCATAGCAATAATTTCTTGGATCCACCTCCTAAAGCAAACGAAATAAAAGCAAAACTAAGCAAATGGGCCTAATTAAATTTGACAGCTTTTGCACAGCAAAAGAAACCACTGACAAAAAGAAAAGGCAACCTATGGAATGGGAGAAAATATTTGCAAAAAATACAACCAATAAGCAATTAATATTTAACATATATAAGCAGCTCATATAGCTTGACATCAAAGAAACAACCCAATTTTTTTAATGGGCAAAAGAACTGAATAGACATTTTCCAAATAGGAAATGAAGATATTTAACAGGCACAGTACTTTGGCCACCTCATGAGAAGAGTTGACTCATTGGAAAAGACTCTGATGCTGGGAGGGATTGGGGCAGGAGGAAAAGGGGATGACAGAGGATGAGATGGCTGGATGGCATCACTCACTCAATGGACGTGAGTTTGAGTGAACTCTGGGAATTGGTGATGGACAGGGAGGTCTGGCGTGATGCAATTAATGGGGTTGCAAAGAGTCGGACATGACTGAGCAACTGAACTAACAGGCACATGAAAAGATGCTCAATATCACTAATCATTACAGAAATGCAAATCAAAACCACAGTGAGATACCACCTCACACCTGTCAGAATGACTATCATCAAAAAAAGATACAAATAATAAATGTTGGTGAGGCTACATAGAAAAGGGCACCCTCCTACATTGCTGGTGGGATTATAACTGGTGCAGTCACTGTGGAAAACAGTATGAAAATTTCTCAAAAACCTATAAATAGAACTATGCTATGATGCAACAATGCTACTCTTGAGTATATGTATGAAAAAAAAAACACTAATACAAAAAGACACATGAACCCCAATGTTCACAGCCATATCATTTACAATAGCCAAGATATGGAAGCAACTTAGGTGTCCATAAACAGATGAATAGATAAAGATGTGAGGTATATATATATATATAATGGAATACTACTCAGCCATTAAAAAGAATGATATTTTACCATTTGTAGCAACGTGGACAGATTTGTTGGGCATTATGTTAAGTGAAATAAGTCAGACAGGGACTTCCCTGGTGGTCCAGTGGTTACGAATCCACCTTCCAGTGCAGGGGATGCAGGTTCAATCCCTGGTCGGGGAATTAAGATCCCAACATTCTGTGGGGCAACTAAGTCCGAGCACTGGAACCAGAGAACCCATGCATCACAACTAGAGAAACCAATGCATCACAACCAGAACCCGTGCATCACAAGTAGGGAAACCAACGTGCCACAAATAGAGAAAGCCCACACACTGCAAGGAAAGGCCTGAGCACCAGGCCTAAAACAGCCAAAAACAAAAGTTTTAATAAAATTTTTGAAAAGTTTAAAAAAAAGAAATCTCAGACAAAGGCAAATATGGTATGATATCATTTATATGCAGAATCTAAAAAATTCAACAACAGATACAGAGAACAAACTAATGGTTACCAGTGGAGAGAGGGAAGTAGGTAAAGGAAATATAGCGGTTGGGGATTAAGAGGTGCAAACTACTATGTATAAATAAGCTATAAGGATATATTGCACAATGTGGTGGAGAAGGCGATGGCGCCCCACTCCAGTACTCTTACCTGGAAAATCCCATGGACGGAGCAGCCTGGTAGGCTGCAGTTCATGGGGTCGCGAAGAGTCAGACACAACTGAGTGACTTCACTTTGACTTTTCACTTTCATGCATTGGACAAGGAAATGGCAACCCACTCCAGTGTTCTTGCCTGGAGAATCCCAGGGACGGGGGGAGCCTGGTGGGCTGCCGTCCCTGGGGTCACACAGAGTCGGACACGACCGAAGCAACTTAGCAGCAGCCAACAGCAGCAACAGCAGCAGTACAATGTGGGGAATATAGCCACTATTTTGTAATAACTATAAATGGGTATAACCTCTAAAAATTGTGAATCATTATATTGCTTACCTCATATGCTATATAATTATATATAATATGCATATATTATATTATATATAATAATGTATGATTATAACATGTTATATAATAAATATATATCTTATGATATATAATATATAAAATCCTTAATATAATAAGGATTAATATATTACTATATTAACTATATTATATAATTAATATATATTATATAAGTAATATTATATAATTAAATGTACTATGATATATATCATATTTACTTATACATTATATATAATATATATTATATAATTTATATTAATATTTATATTAATATAATAATATAAATACTAATATAATTATAGGTTAGGTTAAGGTTTATATATATCATGATATATACACATATATATGATATATATGTATATATACAATTATACATTTGTATAATTAATATATCATATATTTTATATATTAGTGATATATATTGTTATAATACAGGTAATTATAATAGAATTATCTATATTAATTATATCATATATTATACTTATTATAATAATGTAATCACATTATATAAAATTTTAAAAACATAAAATTATATATAATTATATATTATCAAATAAATTATATATATTGTATATATTTTATATATATTATAATTAAAATAATTACATTATCTATATTAATTATATCATATATATGTATATATGTATATATGTATATATATGATATATATGTATATACATGTATGTATACATCGATATATATGATATATAATATATATGCATATGTGTATATTTATCATATATATATATAAACCTTAACCCTAACCCTAACTTATAATATATATATATTATGTAATAATTATATTATTTAACTTATATTAATAGGATTAATTATATAATCAGATTTATTATATTTAATTATATTTATCATATATTATATAATCATGTATATGTATATATTTTATATGATATATACATATATATGTATTATGTAATTTTATATTTTTATATATGTAATATATATGATACATGATTTATATTTCTTATATATTATATATATAACTTGTAGAATATTGAACATTAGCTATACTTCAATTTTTTAAATGCAATAAAACATTTATTAAGTGCTAACTACCTGCCAGACACTTGGGCTATCTCACTGAATCCTTCCAACAAGTAGATCAGCAACCTAGTGCACTAATATGACCTCTATGAACAAACTATCAGAGAAATTGTGTGTGTGTGTGAGCTTAGTCACTCAGTCATGTCTGACTCTTTGTGACCCCGTGGACCCCTGCCCGCCAGGCTCTCTGCCCACGGGGATTCTCCAGGGAAGAATACTGCAGAAGGTTGCCATGCCCTGCTCCAGGGGATCTTCCCAACCCAAGGATCAGACCCAGGTCTCCCACATTGCAGGTGGATTCTTTACCATCTGAGCCCCCAGGGAAGCCCAGGAATACTGGAGTGGGTAGCCTATCCCTTCTCCAAGTGAACGTCCTGACCCAGAAATTGAACCAGCATCTCTAGCAGCACAGGCAGATTCTTAACCAGCTTACCCAGGAAACCCCACCAGAGACATTATACAACTGCCCAAAAAGTCACACGCATTGTGTCAGAATAGGGACTCACTGTGGCTTGAATCCAAGCGTGTCTTATCTCAGAGCCCATGCTCCTTATCACCACAGGGGTCACTATTTTTCATCTCCAGTGGCCCTACACTGCCTTACAGTACTGCCTTACTTACCTCCTAAGATAGAAGCCATTCCGAATCTTCATTCTCCTCAGACCTCCCACTTCTAACCACCACCTCCCACCCAAAGCTGAGCCCCTCAATTCCCGCTTTACAGGTAAAATAAGAGCCGTCAAAAAGGACAGCAACTGCCTCTGTTTCCCATCACCAACCCTCTGAAATTACATCCCATCCTTCCAGCCCTTCCTCCCCGCTTCTACGACTAAATTTAACATGGCAAAGAATTCAATGAAATAAGAAAAAAGGAATCGTCGAAGGTCTTGAGCAAAAGAATAAAATGATAAAATCTAAGGGGTTTGCTGTTTTGTTTTATAAAATTCATTTTGTCATGACTTTGGAACAAAATGAAGTACAGAGACTACAGTTTTGAGGCTAATTAAAGCAATAATACAAGCATAAAGTTAACAAATATCTTATCTAGGGTTGAAGTGGTAGAAATGACATTGTATTTTGAAAAAAATATCAACAAGACTTTCTGATAGACCCATTCATTATGTGAGCTGAGTACATGGATAAGTCAAAATAAATCCATCTACTACATGATTGCATAGTCTATATGTAAAAGACTGTATACAGACTCTAAGATGACATGTATGCTATAGGAGCTTTGATTACTTGCCTAAAAGTTATTTAACCTGTTTTATTCTTTCAGCATGTCCCTTTAACTGAGCATGATGTCTTGGATACAGCAGGTGCCAAATGAACAGGTCAGTTCAATCAGTTCAGTCATTCAGTCATGTCCAACTCTTTGCTACCCCATGGACTGCAGCACACCAGGCTTCCCTGTCCTTCACCAACTCCTGGAGCTTGCTCAAATTCATGTCCATTGAGTCAGTGACGCCATCCAACCACCTCATCCTCAGTCAGCCCCTTCTCCTCCTGCCTTCAATCTTTCCTAGGATCAGGGTCTTTTCTAGTGAGTCAGTTCTTTGCATCAGGTGGCCAAGGTATTGGAATTTCAGCTTTAACATCAGTCCTTCCAATGAATATTCAGGACTGATCTCCTTTAGAATGGACTGGGTGGATCTCCTTGCAGTCCAAGGGACTCTCAAAAGTCTTCTCCAATGTCACAGTTCAAAAGCACCAATTCTTCAACACTCAGCTTTCTTTATGGTCCAACTCTCACATCCATACATGACTAGACTGACCACTGTTGGCAAAGTAATGTCTCTTCTTTTCAACAGACTGTCTAGGTTGGTCATAGCCTCTCTTCCAAGGAGCAAGCGTCTTTTAATTTCATGGCTGCAATCACCATCTGCAGTGATTTTGGAGCCCCTCAAAATAAAGTCTATCAGTGTTTCCATTGTTTCTGCATCTATTTGCCATGAAGAGATGGAACCGGATGCCATGATCTTAGTTTTCTGAATGTTGAGTTTTAAGCCAGCTTTTTCACTTTCCTCTTTCTCTTTCTTCAAGAGGCTCTTTAGCTCTTCTTCGCTTTCTGCCATAAGGGTGGGGTCATCTGCATATCTGAGGTTATTGATATTTCTCCTGGCAATCTTGATTCCAGGTTGTGCTTCATCCAGCCCAGCATTTCTCATGATGTACTCTGCATATAAGTTAAATAAGCAGGGTGACAATATACAGCCTTGATGTACTCCTTTTCCTATTTGGAACCAGTCTGTTGTTCCATGTCCAGTTCTAACTGTTGCTTCCTGACCTGTATATATACGTGTGTATAAATATGCATATATGATTATATACACATTCCTGTTTCTTCTGGTGTCTTTTTTTCAATCACAATAGTCATAGTAACACTTAGGAATGAAATTTTTTCTTTTTCCAAATCTTTTTCTATCTGATTTACCAATGTACACATTTTTCTCCCCAAAGATATTATGATCTGAAACAGACTTCATCAGAGAAATGCAAATGGACAATAAACACATGAAAAAGTCCCCAACATCATTAATAATCAGAGAAACGGAAATCAAAACCACAATGAGATTATTTAATCAAAAAGACATAATAACAAGTTTTGTTGAGGATATGGAGAAATTGAGACCTTCATACAGCACTGGTGGGAATGTAAAATGGGACAGCCACGATGGAAAACAATAAAGCAGCTCCTTAAAAAGTTAAACGCAGGGTTACTATTTGACCTACCAACTCCACTCCTAAGTATATAGCCAAGAGAAGTAATATACATATACACACCCAAAAAAACACTTATACACAAATATTCATAGTAGCATTATATATAATAGCCAACAGGTGGAAATAAATCAAATGAATGAACAAAATATGGCATATCCATTCAATGAAATATTATTTGGATATAAAAAGAATTAAACACTGATTCCTTGGGGGGGAAGTTAAACTAAAAATATCTCAAATGTATTCAGCTGTGAGATCTCATACAAACTGCATTTTCTCACTTGCAGAATGTGGAGGAGGGTACTTAACTAGATACCTCTAAGGTTGCTCCTAATTCCAAAATTCAATGACTATGGCATAGACTCCAACCACAGAATATACATAAACACTGTGGCCAAACCTATATGGATTAAAGAGGAAACTTGGTGATTTCTCAGATATTCAGGTAAAAAAACACATCTTGGCTAGCAGATGAAAAACCTTGTCTAAGAACTCATCCTCCACAGACTCTATTATCTGAAATAGGTTAGGATGGGGAAAATTCAGTTCAGCATGATCACTGGCTCTACCTTCTGTAAAACTAACTGTATAGTTAAGCCTGAATTGTTTCAATCACTGTATGAGCAAGAACAATCACAGGAAGATTCTCTCCGAAATTATCTGGGAAGATTCTCTCTGAAATTATCTGGCCTGTTTAGGTTTTTGGTTTTTAAATTGGGATTGGCAACTTCTTCCAACTGTCACTGTTATTTTCATGGAATACGGACTCAGCAAAACCTTTTTCAGGCCAAAGTGATACATTCCTTCTCCCCCTTGGTAAATTTAGACAAGTTGGGGTATTCAAAATAAGGAAAAGGACTTTGAGACAAGGAAGGAATGCCTACTGGCTCCTTAGCTTTGGAACTGAAAAGCGAAATTCCAAGGACTAGAAACTCAAAGATGAGGTGGTCCACTGGGGAAGCATAGCTTTGTCGGGGAGGAAGCTAGGGAAAAAAATCTAATGAGTTTTCCAGAAATTGGAAGTGCTTAGCAGTGAATGAAATTCAGAGAATTAAAATTTGGGTGAACAGAAAATGTATTTTATCTCTTTCAAAAAATATTTTTTTTTTAGAAAGACACAGGCTAGGCTATCTGGGCAAGGAACTAAAAAATGCTAATACAGTTACAGTCTAGTGTTAGAGGCTCTCTTAGTTGTTTTTAATCCCACAGGAACTAGTCTCTGCCTTCACTTCATAAGGGATGAACAAAAAGCAGCCTTTAAAAATGAAATGGGTTTGGTCCACTCAAACCAGCTCAGATAGTTTCCATCTTCCTAGACTTTAGTCGGCTTTTAGGGAGGAGGTACATAAAAATTAAGCTTCCCTCTCCAGTCCATAAGTTTAATTTTACTTCCGTGTAAGCAGGCCTTGACCTCAAACTGGTATGCCCTTCCTCTCTATTCCAGCTGGATTTGTAAAGGCTTTCTGCATTGGGCAGCAAAGTGCCCAGTTTCATGCCTGAAAATTTAATTTTGGGTTGCATAGATGGTACTTGGGTAAGGAAAAATGAGGAAGACTGGATATAGTATTATACAAATTGCACTGTTGTGGATAAGGAAAGGAATGCAGAAGAAAGGAAGGAAAAATCTATTTGCCAGTTGTTTTAACAAAATGTCAGGCTTTTTTCATGGTTTCTATGATGTTCTTTGATAAGATTTGACTGGTATGTAGGACTTGTAACTGGAGTGATGGTCCTCTCTGTGATATTAGAGACTACTGTAACTAGTTCAGTCCATCTACATACAATGCAATAAATTACACAAAAGCCCACCAAAGACTTGTTTCTTACAGAAGTATAGAGACAGCTTAATTTGAGTTTCCAGTAACTTCTACAAATAGGACTCAGTTTCATAATTTTTTCAGATGAAAATGCGGGTCCCTTGGAAGCAAAATTAGTATACTACCCTACATTCTCCATAAACTTACCAAAGGGTAACTGTTACACCATTACATTTCTCCTGCTTGACTTTACGTGGTGAGTAAAATTTACAGCAAAGACACTGCAAAGGAATTCAAATGCTCAATGAATTTATGGGAGAAAAAAAAACAAAGGAAATCATTGCAGGGTTTTCAGGATGAAAAATTCTCAGATCCAAAATGAAAACGCATCTGTCTACAAACTCACGAATAAACTGCATGCCCTGAAAAACACTAAGAGGAAGCGCACTTAAGGTGCGAGTGTGCTCAGTCTTGTCCAGCTCTTTGCAAACCCACTTCACCTGCGTCTCCTGCTTTGGCAGGTGATTCTTTGCCACTGTGCCACCTGGGAAGCCCTTACTGAGTCACAGGGGTAAGAAAATCTCTGATATCCATGGAGCTTTAAGGAAATGAGAAGCTTTCACGAGGTCCTATGAAGAGTCGACTGCCTTAAATACATTATATACATCAACCCTCCCCACGACACTGAAATGTTTCTCCCTGTCTCACAACTGAGACCCCCAAGCCCAGAGAGGCTGAGCACTTTGTCCCAAGACGGCCCAGCTGGAAAACAAGCCAGAGTTTGAACACAAGTCTGTCTGTCTCCAGAATCCAGGCCATTCAGTCGCACTCCATGAAATACCCTGTGATTTTATACACTAGAAAAAAGAATTCAGTTCCGTTCAGTTAAGTTGCTCAGTTGTGTCTGACTCCTCGCAACCCCATGGACTGCAGCACACCAGGCCTCCCTCTCCATCGGCAACTCCCAGAGGTTACTTAAACTCATGTCCATTGAGTCAGTGATACCATCCAACATCTCATCCTCTGTCGTCCCTTTCTCCTCCCACCTTCAATCTTTCCCAGCATCAGGGTCTTTTCCAATGAGTCAGTTCTTCACATCAGGTGGCCGAAGTATTGGAGTTTCAGCTTCAGCATCAGTCCTTCCAATGAATATTCAGGACTGATATCCTTTAGGATTACCCCATCAATTTTCCTTCTTTGCTCTCTTATTTTTTCTGTAAGGGACCACCTCAGCCTGAATATAGCAACAATCCAGGCACAAATATATTCCCTTCTCACTCCCACAGACTAAAGTAAGCTCTGCAACATCCACACATTGTTACTAGAAACACAGTGTGTTGAAAGAAGTGGAAATGCCCGAGATAACGTTAGTTTTCCATTTGACTTAATCCAGGCAATGGGGTTCATAAAAGGAAGACTGTATTACATATGAGCTCTTTATGTTCAATTCTTTCAGAAATGCAGCTTCATTGAAAATAACATTTCAACCACTCTTTTTAAAGTTTTTTTCTTCCCCAGAAGCTGTACTCACTTAATCTTGATAACAATCCATGGGTAGGAAGCTACTCGCCCATTTTATTAGTTGCTATTATAATACAGGCAAGGTATAGCCTTACTAGACAAATATTAATAAATACTTAATTGGGATATTAACTGCTTGGATACAAAAGGATTATATGAAATATTTGAAATGAGTTGTTTTACATACAAGAGACTCTCAGTTCACCATTCCCAGTGTAGGCTAACCACGGAGCTAATCTGCCCTCCTCCCTAAAAAAATGACTCTCTTGTTTTCCATTCTTAAATTCACTCAAAGTGTTTTTTTCTCTGAAGGTCCACTGAGGATAAGAAACAGGGCTAGACATCATGAAGGCTACAAAAACAAAGAATTCCTCAAGGACTAATAGTTTGACAAAATAAAAAATGCAGTACCCCTAAAATAATCTACAAAAATGTCACATATTAGCGCACACAAATTCTTGGCTGCATATAGGAATCACTTGGTAAGCTTTAAAAAATACACTGGGTCACAGCCCACAGTGATTTTGATTTAATTGGTCTGGGATGCAGCCCAACATTAGTGCTTTTAAAAGCTCCCAGATGATTCTATGTGGTGCTGAGTCTGAGACGCTCACAGCACCACAGTGATGGGAGCCCGAAGGTGCCTGAATGTTGAGGGTATCGGACCAATAGCTGAGCCACATTGTAGGAATCCCCTTTTCTTTCCTTCCTTCCTTCCTAAATTGACCCCTTGAAGTAGCAGCAGTATAGACTCAGGGCCACGAAGAATGGGGAGTTTCGAAGCACTGGAGATGGAAAGCAGAAAAAGGGCATCAGAGGAGGCAGAAATGCTAAAAACCAAGGCTGAAATAAATAACAAGGAGCACTTTGGGCATTTTAATTTTGAATGAAGCAGAGTCCACTGGGAAACTAGAGGTGAGAATAAGCTAGCAATGTGGGCCAGGGTCCTGAGGCAGAGCGACCCACGGCAGTTGTGTTCTGAAGCTGACTTCAGAAGCAGTAAGAATCCACTGATAACGTCTGAGCCAGGAAGTGATAGGACCAAATAACTATAACTCTGCCACTGGAAATTCAGGAAAATTCATCTCCAGAAAGTGCAGTATGGGCTGCAGGAAAGAGTCTGGGGAGAAAGAGATCCCAGGGAACCCAGGGAAAAGGTGATGGAGATGAGGGAGGCAAAGGTCAGGAGTGCCGAACCAGGGCCATGGCAATGCGAGGGCAAAGGACAGGTCCCAGGCACACAGCCCCTGAGGCAGTGACAGGGCGCACGTGGGAGGCAGGGGGCAAGGAGGAAAAGGTGATGGCCGAAGGGTTAGTGCCAGGTGCCGTGACTGACAGAGATGGGGAGGTGGGAGGAAGCAGCAGACGATGAATTCCATTTTATATGCATTTTGCTTCAGCTGTCATCATGTCATCAACTTGGGGAAGCCCAGTGACACGTTTGAAATTTGCAATGGGAACACAGTGGAGAATTTCAAGCTAGAAGCAGAAATGTGGGTGTCATACTGTCGTGGGCTGTCAGCACGTGAGGTCTATGCCGGACGTGAAGAAGATGAGAACAGCCTTGGCTATGCCTGCGAGGGCTTATGAAGGAGAGGGGGGCAGGTAAACACAGGAAAGGACAAGGCCAGGCTGTGTCACAGGGCTCAGTGAGACAAAGAGAGTCCAAGAGCATGGGATAATCTACAATGGGGGAAAAAATCACAAATTAAGGCAGAAAAAAACCAGGGCATAGTCATTCACAGATCATCTGCAACCAAAAAAAATATTAGGATGAAGGCAGCATCCTAACAGGTTGGGTAAGAGCCAGATGACTGGGAGCTAAAAGTAGGGGGAGGGGCCAGAAAGTGACGCCATGAAGTCCGGTCCACTAATGTAGAGAGCGTGCGGTGGGGGAGAGGGGATTACCCAGATGAGAGTGTGCAGAGCAAGTGAAATTGCTAGAGGAGCTCCATGAACGTGGACACTAGTGGGCTCCAGGCTCCAGAGCAATACAGGAGGTCAGATGCTTGGGGGCAAGGGGCGCTGGGGAGAGGGTGAGGGCTCACTCAGAAGGTCGGTCAAAATGCAGCCCTTCCCAGGAATGAAGGCTGGGTCATCTTTTTCCTGGAAACAGAAGGAAAGGAGACGGGATTCATGAAAGAACAGCTCAGTAGATGTGGAAAGGAGAACTAGGGAGCTTGAACACCTGATGACCAAGGTTTTCCCAGTGCGAGGCACCTTTGAAGGCTGGAAGAGCAGGGAGCACAGAGGAGGGCGGACAAGCATGCACAGTGGGGACAGGCAGAGCTCCACCGTGGACCCGTCCTGAGACAGACGACCTGGAGGAACCAAGGAACCAGCCAGCACCTGCCTCCAAGGGGTCTCCTGTGGGCTCTACCACCCAGAAGCAACGTGAGGGTGCGAGCCTCTCCTTGAGATCTGACAGAGTGAGTAGAGCCCACCTTCCACTTAGAGTGTCAGCAGTTCTGCAGAAGCCTACACGCCTCCGCTGCCCTGGCTTTCGCCCCCTGTCCAGTTCGACTTCACCACCATTACCTTCACTTTCAAGGTGGTGCCTGTGGCCCAAAGCAGGCCCATTCTCAACTCAACCTGTGTTCTTGAGCAAGTCACATATCACACACCCCCTGGACTGGAAAATGAAGGCGATGATAATGGGGCTCTGCCTCCAGCACAAAGGCTTATGAGGATTAAAGGACAAAAGGCTGAGCAATTTGCAGCTATGAAGCCATAGCAAAGCTCCGTGATCATCTCTGCCTGGCTGGGCACAGCACAGTCCAGCGAACACAAAGGCCACATTCAGACCTTCTCAGGTGCCAGAGACCCACAGAGGGCCGGCTAAATGAAGCAGAAGCTGAAGACAAAAGAAAATCCCTCAACAAAACAAGGCAAGAGGAAAGAGGACACACAGAGGAAAGGGATTGGGAGGTTAGAGGGTCATGGAGTTTGTGCCGCTGAACTTCCCCTGGACAAAGAAATCATTGCATGTTTCTGTTTGGGTTACACCATAAGGGGGCATACAGCGGAGCCCGTGTGCTGACCCCGCACTGGCTAGGAAATCTATCTGATGGAGGAGCCTTGTGGTGCCGCACCACTGCGGCCCGGTAAAACCAGCTGCCGGGCCATGTCCAGTCCACGGGCAGAGCGCGGCCCTCCAGAGAAGAAGCAACTCCTAGAAGCATTCGGGGTGGGCCACTTTTCATTTTCTACTCCACCAGAGACTTGCTCCGTGGCAAATTCACAAATTTTAAAAGGTTTCTGCTCAGATAAGAACCTGGGCAAAACTGCTCTGCACGCATGCACTCTAGTCACTGACCCTGTGGACTGTGGCTCACCAGGCTCCTCTGTCCATGAGATTTCCTAGACAAGAATACTGGAGTGGGTTGCCACGCCCTCTTCCAGAGGATCTTCTCCACCCAGAGGTCGAACCCACATCTGTTAGGTCTGTCTGCAATGGCAGGTGGGTTCTTTACCATTACTGCCACCTGGGAAGCCCAAAACTAGTAAATGCCCAAAGTCTAGTAAACGCTCAAAGTCACCAAGCTCGTCAACCCTCACCAGTGTTGTAAAGTGCTGTCTAATGTAAACAATTTACAAAGTGCATCCCCTCAGCATGATGAAGCAACATACACCTTGGGGTGGGTCACGCTTGTATCTGTTGGATAACTTGGGGTTCCCAGGACCCCATCCAGTTTTCAGGCTCTGTGAGTGGCCCTCATCCACTAGAGCCTGGTTCCCTCCAGGCTCCCTGCCCTGAGCTTTCTGGGAGGACCAGAAAGGGGAGGCAGGGTGCTGAGATTACCTATGTTCAGGGCTGAGCCATGGTCTTCTCAGCCTGGCCCCCCGCTCCAGCTGCTTCCCCAGCCTGCAGTTCTGGGTCGCTGGGGTCCACATCACTCCTGTTTGGTTGCCAAGCCCACCCTAGCCTGCGTTGAACAGCTCGTGACCGACCACAGCTGCCCCCAGCTTCAGCCCTTTCTGTGGACCAGCCTCGGCACTCCTCACAGTTTCCGCCGTAGGATGGCCACAATCCCTTCCTCTGGCTGTCGGGGAAGAGCCTTTATAACGTCCTCCTTGTCCAGAAAAGTGAAGGACAGTCACAGCTATGGGATGGAGGGCTTTGTCTCCCACTGCAGCTTTCTCTCACTACATGTGAGAGGGTGGGAGCGAGGGCTCTAGCGGTCCTGAGTCCCTTACCCTTCTGACAGCAGGTCCCGGGCTGGGTCTGACCTACCCGCTCAAACTCATTCCTCCTAGTGGTTTTTTCTAGGGATCCTGCTCTCAGTCTTCCCTGGGACAGGTTTCCAAGGGGTAGGAGTGAGGATGCTCTTACAGGGACAGTAAGAGTTACTCAGAACTCAGATAGTATAGAAAGATACTCAGATAGTGTCGTCAGTCCATCATGTCAGGAGAGGTCTGAACATCAGTTGTGAATGAGGTTTTGAACCTTCTGAAAGGGTTTCTGGGCCTCTGGTCTGCAGCTCATTCTTTCAGAAAGATCCCATAAAATGACTTGAGCCTAGGAAAATTCATCTTCTTGCCACTTTTTCCAGAGTGAGGACAGGCCCTGCTGCCGTCCTTTGCCCTTCACCAGACAGCTTCTGAGAACCCTCACCCAAAGTCCATGCCAGCACAGGCAGGGGGCTGTGAACTCAGTGGCCCAGCAAACATCCAGGTAGGAAGTGAAATGGCAGATTCTCCTTCTTTAAGAGGATTCATGGGCAGCCACTACCTCCTAGGCTGACACAACTCTAAGTTTAACTCCTTACACTTTACTCTGATAGTTCTTTTCAACCCATCTTCCAGAGGTCTAGTCTAATCCTGGGTAGGCTGAGCAGGTGACAGGGCTTCATGGCTGGCTCTGCTGGCCCCTTACTCAGTCTAGCAGAGAGGTTTCCGGCCCCCTCTTCGGAAAGCAGGAGTTACTCCTCTGTTCTCAGTTTTAGGGTAACACCTGAAATTAGAACAGGATGATATCATTGGTTTACCTAAGTATTTAGGTTATTGTTGTGATCCACACAGTCAAAGGCTCTGGCATAGTCAATAAGGCAGAAGTAGATGTTTTCCTGGAACTCTCTTGCTTTTTTGATGATCCAATGGATGTTGGCAATTTGATCTCTGGTTCCTCTGCCTTTTCTAAACCCAGCCTGAACATCTGGAAATTCATGGTTCATGAAGTGCTGAAGCCTGGCTTGGAGTATCTTGAGCATTACTTTGCTAGCGTGTGAGATGAGTACAATTGTGCAGTAGTTTGAGTACTCTTTGGCATTGCCTTTCTTTGGGATTGGAATGAAAACTGATCTTTTCCAGTCCTGTGGCCACTGCTGAGTTTTCCAAATTTGCTGGCATATTGCATGCAGCACTTTCACAGCATCATCTTTTAGGATTTGAAATAGCTCAACTGGAACTCCATCACCTCCACTAGCTTTGTTCGTAGTGATGCTTCCTAAGGTCCACTTGACTTCACACTCCAGGATGTCTGGCTTTAGGTGAGTAATCACACCATCATGGTTATCTGGGTCATGAAGATCTTTTTTGCATAGTTCTTCTGTTTATTCTTGGGCTTCCCTTGTGGCTCAGCTGGTAAAGAATCCACCTGCAATGCAGGAGACCTGAGTTAAATCCCTGGATTGGGAAGATCCCCTGGAGAAGGGAAAGGCTACCCACTCCAGTAGACAATGAGATGGTTGGATGGTATCACCCACTCAATGGACATGAGTTTGAGTAAACTCCGGGAGTTGGTGATTGACAGCGAGGCCTGGCATGCTGCAGTCCATGGGGTCACAGAGTCAGACATGACTAAGCGACTGAACACTGAACTCTGTGTATTCTTGCCTCTTAACATCTTCTGGTTCTGTTAGGTCCATACCATTTCTGTCCTTTATTGTGCCCATCTGCATGAAATGTTCCCTTGGTATCTCTAATTTTCTTGAAGAGATCTCTAGTCTTTTCCATTATATTGCTTTCCTCTATTTCTTTGCACTGATCACTGAGGAAGGCTTTCTTATCTCTCCTTGCTATTCTTTGGAACTCTACATTCAAATAGGTCTATTTTTCCTTTTCTCCTTTGCCTTTTGCATCTTAAAGAGATAGAAACACCAGATCACCTGACCTGCCTCCTGAGAAATCTGTACGAAGGTCAAGAAGCAACAGCTAGAACTGGACATGGAACAACAAACTGGTTCCAAATCAGGAAAAAAGTACATCAAGGCTGTATACTGTCACCCTGCTTATTCAACTTATATGCAGAACACATCATGAGAAATGCTGGACTGGATGAAGCACAAGCTGGAATCAAGACTTCAGGGAGAAATATCAATAACCTCAGATATGCAGATGATACCACCCTATGGCAGAAAGTAAAGAAGAGCTAAAGAGCCTCTTGATGAAAGTGAAAGAGGAGAGTGAAAAAGCTGGCTTAAAATTCAACATTCAGGTAACTAAGATCATGGCATCTGGTCCCATCTCTTCATGGCAAATAGATGCAGAAACTATGGAAACACTGACAGACTTTATTTTGAGGGGCTCCAAAATCACTACAGATGGTGACTGCAGTCATGAAATTAAAAGACACTTGCTCCTTGGAAGAAAAGTTATGACCAACCTAGACAGCATATTCAAAAGCAGAGACATTACTTTGCCAACAAAGGTCTGTCTAGTCAAAGCTATGGTTTTTCCAACGGGTATGTATGGATGTGAGATGGAGACTATAAAGAAAGCTGAGCGCTGAAGAATTGATGCTTTTGAACTGTGGTGTTGGAGAAGACTCTTGAGAGTCCCTTGGACTGCAAGGAGATCAAAACAGTCAATCCTCAAGGAAATCAGTTCTGAATATTCATTGGAAGGACAGATGCTGAAGCTGAAACTCCAATACTTTGGCCACCTGATGTGAAGACCTGACTCATCTGAAAAGACCCTGATGCTGGGAAAGATTGAAGGTGGGAGGAAAAGGGGATGACAGAGGATGAGATGATTGGATGGCATTACCAACTCTATGGACATGGGTTTGAGTAGGCTCTAGGAGCTGGTGATGGACAGGTAAGCCTGGCATGCTTTAGTCCATGGGGTTGCAAAGAGTCGAACATGACTGAGTGACTGAACTGAACTTAGGTTATTGAGTACAAATTACTGATGTGAGTTAGCTGTTGAAAAGTAACGGTTCCCAACAGTTTTTAATATAAATTAGCCAGTATAATACCTGCTTCATGATGAGATGCTTTCCAAAGTATACTCACAATTTTAACACACAGAAAAGAAATTTTAAAGATTTACTAGAGCTTTAAATAAAGCTTCCTTATTCTAGGAAGAAATCCAACATGGAAGTATTTAATATTGATTATTTCACTTCTTTCATATCCAGTGACTCACCAAGCCTCTTCCAGGCAGTAATAGTACTGATTGCTATAGGAGGTCTACAGAAATTGGAAATCAGGAAATTAGTCTAAAAAATTACTCTTTGCTGTCATATATTATGTTGTATATTATAAAACAGATTGACCCTGGTGCTTCCCTGGTGGCTCAGTGGTAAAGAATTCTGCCTGTCAATGCAGGAGACATGAATTTGATCCCTGGTCCAGGAACATCCTACATGCCACGGGGAAAATAAGCTCATGGGCCACAACTCCTGAAGCCCATGCACACTGGCGCTCATGCTCCACAGCAAGAGTAGCCTCCCCGGATGAAGAGCCTGTGCACCTCAACCAGAAAGCCCACACAGCAACAAGACCCAGCACAGCCAAAAATAAAAAAAAAAGATTCACCCTGCATGGGGTCTAGTTATTAAGTTGAATTTTCAATTTATAATGTAATCCTCAACACCAGAGTTTATCACTCAAGTTTTTAAAAGTCCAAATAAGTTAATATGCTTCCAAACCAAAGATAGTGCACTATTTAACATCATCCAGAAATGGTCACATTGGCTTGACATTTAATCCCTGCTGCCATATTTTCGGCTCTCTCTGTATCACTGTCCAACATATAAACGTCTACTCTGAACCGTCTAGTCAAGGCTATGGTTTTTCCAGTAGTCACGTATGGATGTGAGAGTTGGACTGTGAAGAAAGCTGAGTGCCGAAGAATTGATGCTTTTGAACTGTGGTGTTGGAGAAGATTCTTGAGACTCCCTTGGACTGCAAGGAGATCCAACCAGTCCATTCTAAAGGAGATCAGCCCTGGGTGTTCAGGAAGGAATGATGCTGAAGCTGAAACTCCAGTACTTTGGCCACCTCATGCAAAGAGTTGACTCATTGGAAAAGACACTGATGCTGGGAGGGATCGGGGACAGGAAGAGAAGGGAACGACAGAGGATGAGATGGCTGGATGGCTTCACAGACACGATGGACGTGAATTTGAGTGAACTCCAGGAGTAGGTGATGGACAGGGAGGCCTGGTGTGCTGTGATTCATGGGGTTTCAAAGAGTCAGACATGACTGAGCGACTGAACTGAACTGAACTGAACTGAACTCTGAATCTAGGTGCAGTAAATCAGTTGTATCTTTTGCTGGGACTCTTCTGGCAGAGATGGCAAGTTTTGACACAGAAAGGCTTCAGAGCACAAACATCGCTGACAGTTACACTGCTGACAGCTCCCTGCAGTCTTCACGTCTGAGATGCAGGACAGCTACAGATTTTGTTGAGATACTGTTGGCCAAAGAAAGCAACTCAGGCAGCCGGTCCCACCTGGCGTGGCCTTCCTACACACCTGCCTCCCGTCTGCCCCAGAAAGCCCTGCTTCTCCCAGAGCCTGGATGTGTTCCTCAGCACTTCCTCAAGTTACAGCCTCCACAGAAACCCCGTCCTTGACACTCTCCCCTTGCCTCCTGTCCCCGGTCATTGCCCTGAATCATCACACCCTAACCAAACTCGGAAAAGATGTCTTTGAATCTCCCACTTCCTCTCTTCTTCTGCATTTTTCTTATCATCATCATCTCCTGGTCACCAGAGCCCAGGGGCTGTGAGTTGGTTCCCTCCTTCCTCTCAGAGTATGTTCTCAGGAAGTAATCAGGACCAGTCATTTTTAGCTCATTGAGACTGAAGTGCAAATGACTGACAAGGTTGTGCTTTCCCTTAACGATTTTAACAATCATTAAATCTTTTGTTTGGTTTTAGCTGAAGCTCTGATTGTGGCAGACCTCTGCCAGCCTCTCTCTGCAATAAACTCTCGTGGTCATTCCTTCAAAACCAACTTCCCAATCTCCTGATCTGGCCCAGCACAGCCTTTCCCCCGTCCATCCCCCAGCCATTTCACTTCTAAATATCTAAAAAGATTCTCCTTTTATGCTCTGCCAGCTACTTTGCTTGTCCCCAACACATGCACACACACACTATGGCTCGACCCTAAAACTGCCTTATCTTCCCTCGTTAAACTATACTCTCCCCTCACTCCTCTAGCTATAAGCAAAATTGTTAAGCAAACTTTCTAAGCTGTCTCTGACTGAAACCTCTTGAAAGAGAACAGAGAAACTGTGAGTTCCCTAAAGTGAGTTCATAGCTTATTCCTCCATTACAACAAAGAAGCACAGGAGAGAAAACAAAGTGCCCATCAATTCTTGGTTAATTAAAACCAAGTCGGTGTGTTTACAAACAAGCCTCTAGCACAGGCTAAAATTAGTTAGCGAAAGAGTATTAGGTTTAATATACAGAAAGCTCTTTTTTTTTTTACATAATATTCATAGGAGCTTTATTTGTTTTTTTTTTTAAAGGCTATATTTTTACTTTATTTTACTTTACAATACTGTATTGGTTTTGCCATACATTGACATGAATCCACCACGGGTGTACATGCGTTAAAAATCAGTGATTTTCAATAGGAAAATGTAAAAGTAACACGAATAAACAATATAAAAATAGGAAATGTAATTGGTCACAAAAAGAGATCTCTCTCTACAGAGTTAATGGGTCAATGAAATTAACATTGTTTGTGCACAGAATTAGAGGAACAAAACCATAATACTCAATACCGTACTACAGTAAATTAAGAAATTCTTTTAGAAAGCAATTTTGCAAAACATATCTAGTAGCCATAAGAAGTTATACTTTTTAATAAGTAAATATATTTCTAGGGGAAATTCTAAATACAGAAAAAAATAAGATTTTTTAAAGTTTATAGCAGCAATGCTTATAAGAGCAAAATGTTTGACTAATCCAAAGATCCAATAAAAAGAACACTTTAGAAAAATATGATATATACACTTAATAGAATGGTAAAACAGAATGAAAAGTTTAAATATACATCTATTATGCATAGAAGAAATGGAAGGAAATACATTAGAATGTTAGCACTGTTTTCTCTGAGAGTTGAAGCTAATAGTGATTGCTTCTTTTTAATTGATACTACGCATGATGAACAGGTATTCTATTTACAGACTTTTTAAGTATACTTTAAAAGAAATCATTCATAAGCTATATTTATTTTCAGCCTAATAAATCTAGAAATCAAAAAAAGTCTGGAGAAGTCTGCTCACCGGGTTCATCCTTGGCTACTTCTTGATGATAGCCTTCTGATTCTCATTGGGGGGAAAATCAATTAAAATATAGAAAGTAATACTAGTTCAAGACAATAAATTGAACATACACTCACGCACACACACACACCTGCCTTTTGTGCCGGCAGAATGTAATGGAAACTGATCCAGGCTATCATATCCAGTTCTCCTGGCCTTCCTTCACACAGCTAAACTTCATTTCTCAGCTTTTTCTGATGCGCCCAGCCCCTTCACATTGGCAGAGATGATACCACACTTCAAGGCCTCACTATGAAGCATTCTGCCTCTAGCTATCCATTTCTTCCTGCCTGCATGGCTGGAAGTGAAGGACTCAGCTTGGAGGACAGCTGACCAGAAAACGTGTCCAACAGGAGCACCCAATTAGACTCGGGATGAGCAGAAATACACCTTCGTAGTATTAAGCCACAGAGATGTCAGGATTTGTTATCAGAGCACAGTGTAACCCCCTCTGCCTAATACACAGAGACCCTAGTGAATGTAAAGGAATCTATATAGAAATTAGCCCGTAAACACATTTTGAAAAAGAGAAGGCTGAGGCAGTCTGATGAAAGAAAGAGAAAAGAGCCACAGTGCCAGGGTATGCAAGATGAGGCTGCAGCTGGGGGCGGATCTTCTCACCAAAACCCAGAGAGGATGTCCGGGAGGATGAGGACGGGTCTGGGAAATGGAGCTGAGACAAGGAACTGGATAGATATCTATCAGTGGGAAAACTGTCCCACCTACTTGGCTCCCAGTGACAGGGCAGCCAGTGCTTACCCTCAAGGGAAAGGACAATCTCTTCTCTAAACAGCAAATGGAAAAATGAGTTAAGGCACTAGGAGGATCCTGTAGGATTTCCTAAATGGAGAACATGGAAAGTAGGAAATCAGAGAAATAATCATCAAATATCCCCAAACTGAAGAAAGGGCGTATTCTGATTGCAAGGGCCCATGAAGTACAGACAGAAGACCTAAGTGGGCTAAGACCACATCACGAAATTTCAGAACTACCCCAAGGACAAGATCAGTTCAGGAGGTGAATTGTCAAGGTGGCCGCCCACAAAACTGAAACCAGAAACAGCCCAAAGTGACCGCCTCTGATAGGCACTGTTGCTGGGAGGCGCGGGGTGGGGACTCACCTTACATTAAAACTGCTCTATCTGCTTTGTGTTTCCTGTTTCGTGGATCATCTTGATGCACTTTTATTTTAATTTGAAAACAAAAGAAGTAGAAGTGCCATGTACCATAGTTCTAGTCAAACCCATATCTGTGAATTATGAATAAGAGGCCTTTCAGTGCAGTTCAGTCGCTCAGTCGTGTCCGACTCTTTGCGACTTTAGAGAGCTCTTATTTGCATAAGCAAAGTCCATCAATCAATGAAGTATACGCCTTCTCCTGAATATCCACAATGGGCCTTGGCCTCTGGTTCTCTCACTAACCCAGCTTATTGTTGGCAGGAATGGGGATGAAATGCATGAAATGTGTATCTGTGTGGTAATGTCAGAATTGCAATCGGAGCTCAAAGGAAAGTGGTTTAAATTGGGAACTATTTGAATCATCTTTTCTCCCCCATTAATAACTGATTAATGTTTCATTTAGTGTATTTAGTGTAATTAGTAGTTCCATTTAGTGTATTCATATTCTGCTGTTTTTCAGTTAAAAAAGATTAGAGGTCACTTACAAAACAAATATCCTAAAATCCCTCAAAACAGGGATGAAAAAGAAGGCAACATGGCAGTATCAAGAGGAGATCTGAAGGCCAGTCACTGTAACAGATGCGGTAACCGTGACCGAGCATAGAACCAGCGTTGCATTTCCTTTCAACTGAGACTTGAGAAGGGAGGAAAACAGAGAAGTCTGTAGGAAAATTCTCATGAAAAAAAAAAAGTTCCTTAGAACAGACACAGGTTTTTCTTGGACCAACTGTGAGAGAAATACACAGGGTGGGGCATGACAGAGAGCTTCAAGAAACAGGAAGACAAGTTCCTCCAGCATCTTTTCAACAGAGGCAGGATGCTCCCCCCGACTGCTGTTAACCATCCCACTCCCCCAACTCTACACACATCCAGCCAGAAAACCCACCCCTTTTACAATGCCTGTCCTAATTATGTGAGGTGAGTATTCCCAGACTTGCCTGATGAGAGCCATCAGCTGTCCACTTCCCAGGACCCTGGGCTGGAGACTCTGATTTGATGAGTCTGCAGGACCCGCCACAGTGAACACGCTCCCCAGGTGAGCGGACAAGCCTGGGAAACAGGTGTCTGGGGACAGCCCCCAGCTGCAGATGAGCCTGCCCCTCGGGTTGATTACGGCCCCTGGTAACCTCCCCTCGGCTGGCCTCTCTCCGATGACAGCCCGAGCAGTTGTCATTTGCAGCAAAGCATTTGAGAAAGATAAGGAATGTAATATTTGTTCCTTGATGGTAATAACTCAAAACGCTCCCCTCTCTTCCTTCATAACACTAATTCCATCCATGGGGCCGTGATAAGTTACTGGAGGCTCACGTGAGTTTCATCACCCACACAATTTGACACAAACACATCTGTGCTGATGCGCAGTTTTGTATCATTACAGATGATATGCAGGCCGCTGCAGAACATTTTTAAAGTCATAAGATTGCATCTATTATTTCTGAAACAAGGGAGGAAGAAATCTCCCTTGGAAAAGAGCTGCATAGAATGGGGCATATGTGACTTTTGCTAGATGCCCATGCTGAATTAATTGCATTTCCAAAACACTCTTGCCTAAACCAAGCACATTTCAAGAAGTCTCTCAGCTACGGAGAACAAAAACTCCCTCCATACACACCAAAATCAGGAAATCAGAAGAGGCACCAGATTTCCGCCCCCTCCACAGTGTCTTATTTCTCTCTTGCCATTCATGAAAAACCTGGTCCAAGATGTTACCTTGCAAGGAAATTGAAGATGAAATGGTCACAAAAGAAGAGAGATGTTTAGCCTAAGGACAGTTATATGTGTTCCGGAACAAAGTAAAAAAAGGTCAAACCTAAGTCAGGGGAATGGCTCAGCTTTCTCTCTAAAATGGAGACAGAGAACTGTTCTCAGCTGAAAACATAATAATTGCAGGAGAGGAAAGAAACCTGAGAGGGAGCTTAATAACTTCTCTTTTTAGTTGGCCAAATGTTCATTTGGATTGTCAAAAGTCATAGAGACTCAAACCGTGTGCAAAGCCTAAAGGTAAAGAATGCGCTATAAATAATACAAAAATCCTTAATCATGAGTTAGAATCGGGGCCCCCAAAATTCATTGTCCATGTATCCTGAAATTTTAGGATGCATTGGAAGCCACAGATTCAAAAAGGTTGCTTGGAGAGGTCAGACCTGCTACATACATTCTAAATCAGCCTAACCAGTCAAACCCTGGCCATCCAAAAAGGATTAAAGATTAGTTATCATTTCAATCCTGTGAAAGAAGATCTGCATTTCTCTTTTAGACACAAAATTCTCTAGAGGATGGTGCTTGCCAACACTCTGAAAAAAATAATCTCGCAAAATTCTTTCAACCCACTGTGTTATGATTTCATCTCATGAAATACAACACCTTTACATTAAACCTCATAAAACTAAATCCCACTGGATCTCTTCCAAACTCAGAGAATAAGCAGCTCTGTTGATGATGCTTAGAAAAGTGAAGCAAGGCTTCTCCTCATTGGGTTCATTCCCACCACTGGGTCCATTTTGCTTTACTTCTACCAAATATTTACATGCGATTATCTCACACATAATAGATCTTACAAATGTTCTGTGATTTAAATAACACCTTCCAACATCACAATGTTAATTCCCTTAAAAAGGATATTTTAAATTGAAATGTACACACACTCATTCTGGTTTTCCAGTCTGTGAAACTTATCTCTCGTTGTCTTGGATTCGCCTGTGGGTGGTCAAAAGTATGAAAACAAGTTCACAACAGACAACCTAAGAGTCTCTTCTGGCTAAGGAGAGATTCCCTCGGGTTTCCACTATATTCTTGACTCTAGAACAAGAAGTGGTTGCCTTGCTGGAGTGACAATATCTCCACCTAACAGACACACGCATTCACATAAAGCAAATCTCACATGCTCTTATCAGTGGTTGTATATTTTCCCAATATTATAGCTTTCAGCTGCAAGGTCATTTCTTGATAAAGATTTCACCAAAAACTCAACCAGTGATCAGTACCCCAAAGATCAATACCTCCTGTTTCCAGATTGTTATCATTAGAATCACCTCCCTTCACTCTCAGTTACCTTCAGTCTTTCCATTTGTCTCAAAAGTGGGTCAAATGTCAAGAAAGTTCCGCCGGAATCCCACGTCCTCTCACACGCCCCCGATACCATTCTTCTTCTGTCACATGTAAAATGATGCCGTATAGACGATGCGTTCGTTTCGTCAAGACAACCTCCTGCACACCCCAGCAAATGTTACTTGGAATAGAGGCTATTCCAAGTAATGGCCTGTGAAATTTTTCTCTAGCCAGACATGCATATGATAGGATAGAGTCACTGTTTTATTCAACCAGTAACTGGTGAATGCCTCCATTGAACCGGCATGGTGATGCAAGCAGTGTTATTTGGTAGTAATGATTATCCACCCAATGAAGCATGCATTCTCATTTCTAATACATCTTCTAAAGGGCATTAGTACAGATTTGTCATCTGTTTTTACCTTTTCTATGTACATACATTTTCAAGGCTTAACACGTCATTCTTGAGTAAAAAGTCTGGGATGATGAGTCAGTGACATTTAGATGTGGCCTGGGAATTTCAGTGTTTTGCAAGAGTTCTATAGCATTCAAGCTCATAATGTACTAATCTCTCTACATGATTTCAGGAATATATTAATAATTTACCCATAATAGTCTCTCAGACATGTAAATCTGTTATTTCCACTATTTATTAGTGGGGATAAAGGTTATAATCCCCATGTTTCTGGTGGTAAGAAAAAATGACATGAAGAGTATTAATCTTGGTTCCATCAAGTTTCCTTTATCTCATTCAGATTGTCAATTATTCATATTAATGTTAATACAGAGAAAATATTTTATTTTTCAAACATCAAAATGCTTCTCCCATTTGGTATTTGCAACCACTGGACCTACAAAACTCCCTGTATTGACCCTCTCCGACTACCTCTGGAATACAAATTAAAGATAATGTTTGTGTTACTCCAGGGCTGGTAGGGGCCATGAGCAGTTAATATAAATTCCAGCAATGTTTTCTCATCTAGATGTAAACACGCTTGCTCTCTGAACCAGTGCACAAAAAATACAGAGCAATCACATAGTTACTCTTTTACTTAATCTGCCATTAAAGCATTTACTCATCACCCTAAATCTGGCTGTATGGACAAGAAATAATAGGGCCTAAAATCTGTAATACAATGATCATATGAGACCTTAAGTTGTTTAATATTTCTGATCTTCCTCAGTTTTCTCATCTGTAATATAGAAACAGTACCTTTTCAGCAGGGTTTTTGTGACTGCTAAGTGAGAATAATGCCAATGAAAACATTTTTTAAACTAACATTGGTAGTAGCTGTTGTGGTTGTTAATAAGCCCAGACAGAACCTTCCAAGGCTACTCTTTTCAGAGATCATATATTCACTCTACAAATATGTTCTGAGCCCCTATGAAGTGCTAAGCACTGCGTGATTCAGTGATGACCAAAATAACTATGGCTTCTGGTCCTCAAAAGTTTTGCCTAGTGAGGGGAAAGACATTAATTTAATAATCACACTTTTTTAAAAAATTGAAACTGTAGTAAGTGCTTTGAAGGCAATATACATAGTGTTATGAGAATTTATCTTGACCAGAAGGGGCCATTATGGTTCATTTATTTGACAGTATTAATTGGGCACATGAATTGCCACACACTGTGAAAGTGCCAAGGATTCAAAGACCCAAGCATGATGTCAATCCCTAGTCAGCTCACTGTGCAGAGGAGGGGGTCACGTGGGTAAGCAAGCAAGCACCTGCCCACAGGAGGCCAGCAAGGCACCAGAAGAGGGCATTCTACAGAGAAAGGAAGGAAAAGGGAGATGAGAGAAACTTTTTGTAAATGAGGTAGTGTGTGTGTGTTAGTTGCTCAGTCATGTCTGACTCTTTGCGACCCCATGGACTGCGGCCTGCTAGGCTCCTCTGTCCATGGTATTCTCCAGGCAAGAATACTGGAGTCAGGTGCCATTCCCTCCTCCAGGGGATCTTCCCAACCCAGGGATCAAACCCAAGTCTGCTGCATTGCAGGCAGATTCTTTACCATCTCAGCCATCAAGAAAGCCCCCAAACAAGGTGGGCCCAGCCTTAAAAGGTAAGTAGCAGCTTCACTCTGAGGAAAGGCAACGAAGAAAGCAGCAGAAATGTGAGCAAAGACAGAGCAGTGAAAGCGTCATCCATTGGAGAAGTAGTTGGCGGGGGGTAGTGATTTCCCCCTCCCCCACTACCAGGAACATTTGACAACTTCCGGAGACATTTTTGACTGTCACAACTTGGGGGGGGCGAAGGGGGTACTACTGGCATCTAGTGGGTAGAGGACAGAGATGCTGCTAAACAGCCTACAAAACAGAGACGGCCTCTCACAGTGAAAAATTACCTGATCCAAAATGTCAACAAGGCTGAGGCTGAAAAAGCCTGCACTAGAGGAAATATGATCGAAAAGTCTTGGTGCTCATGTATGTGTGAAAGAAGCACAGAAACACTTTTCCTCCCGTATGCGAAACGGTCCCCAGGACTGGGTGGCCTTCTTTCCTGGGGTGTTGCCCACAGCTCCCTGTAGGAGACATTCAAGAGAAATGCACACACAGGTCCAGGGTTCAAAAGGAAGATCTACAACGGACATGTAAGTGTAGGGCACATCAGGAGGTGATGACTGAGGTCCTGCGAGTGAGTGAGACCGTGCAGGAGACACGTGTGACATACTGCAAACAGAAGAGGGTCCAACACAGAACCTGGGGACACAGGCGCAGCAGCGACAGCAGCCAAGGGGCGCCAGAGAGGGCCGAAGGAGAAGGACACCACAGCAGGCGGGGAGGACAGGTTTCCAAAACTGAGGGACCGTGATCCAATTCACTGAGCAGAAAACCTGCCTGTGGGCGTTAGCAACTGTATCCACAACTGCCAAAACGTGGAACCGCCACAACGTCCTGCAACAGGAGAGTGGTGAAACTGAGCACATCCACACACAGAACACTACTGAGTGGTGACAAAGACTTATTAAGCCACAGAAAGACATGGAGGAAACTGAAATGCATGTTGCTAAGTGCAAGGAGCCAACCAGAAAATGCTCATACTGCGTGACTCAAAGTATATGACATTCTGAAAAAAGGCAAAATTATGGGAACAGTAAGAAAGATTAATCATTGCCAGGGTCTAAGGGTAGCAGGAGAGATCAACAGGTGGGACGCAGATCTTTGGGCAGTGAAACTGCTCTATATAGTACCATAATAGTGGATACGTAACACTGTACAGTTATCAATGCTAAGTGAGATGTCAGATTGAGGAAAACAAATAGTGTGTATCTTACATGTGGATCTAAAAAAGCCAAACTCATGAAACAGAATAAAATGGTAGTTACCAAGGGATAGGGACTGAGAGAAAAGGAGTTAAGTTGTTTAAGGGTACGTACTTGAGTTAGTCGCTCAGTCGTGTCTGACTCTTTGAGACCCCATGGACTGTAGCCTGCCAGGCTCCTCTGTCCATGGGACTTCCCAGTCAGGAATACTGGAATGGGTAGCCATCCCCTCCTCCAGGGAATCTTCCCAACCCAGAGATCGAACCCACATCTCTTTTATTTACTGCATTGGCAGGCGGATTCTTTACCGTCTGAGCCACCAGGGAAGCCACACAAACTTGCAACTAATAGATAATTAAGTGCTGAAATCTGTTGCACAATATAGTAAATATAGACAAAAATATTTTATTATAGTCATAAAAAGTAGTAAGAGACTAGATCTTTATAATTTCCATCACAAAAAAGAAATGACAATTATGTGACGTGATAGGGTGCTATTACCATATACAAATGTATCAAATCAATGTTATATATGTTAAATAGTGTTTTATGATAAATAATACCATATGTATATTTAATTAAAAAGTAGGTATCCTTTCAAAAAAGAAAAAAAAACCATACAAACCTACAACACAAAGAGCAAGCCCTAATGTAAGCTATGCACTTCAGTATCAATATTGGCTTATCAGTAGTGACAAATACACCACACTAATGCAAGATGTGAAAACTGTGAGAGGAGAAAGAAGAGGTGTACGGGAACCCTCTCTGTACTTTCCACTCAATTTTTCTGTAAGCTGAAAACTGCTCTAAAAAATAAAATCTATTAATTATATTTTTAAAACTAAGACTTAGTAACTTAACTTCAATTAATATGCTTGCTAATGAATGAAGTTAAACAGAAAACAATACTAAACATTATTTTAAATATTCTAATTTATGGGCTTTCCAGGTGGCACTAGTGGTAAAGAACTTGCTTGCCAATGCAGCAGACTTAAGAGACACAGGTTCAATCCCTGGGTCAGGAAGATCCCCTGGAAGAAGGCATGGCAACTCACTCCAGTTGCCTGGAGAATTCCATGGACAGAGCAGCCTGAAGGGCTCCAGTCCATAGGGTCACGAAGAGTCAGACAAGATTGAAGCAACTTAGCACACAGCACGCACCTTAAATGCTGTAATTTATAATTCATCTGCATGAACCACAACCCTCAAAAAAAAAATTATATGTCATAAAGAAGGCAAATAAGGAGATCCAAAACTACATCTACTCAACTTCATAATTAGGATATCATGGTGACTTTTGACAGACAGTGAAGTTAAACCCTCTAAGCAAGGACTAGAGTGGGCTTTAACATGACTAACGATAAGGAAGTGGAAAATTAGTTTAGAAGCTAACACCAGAATGGCAATCATTTTGTAAAATATAAATGTATCAAATCAATATATACACCATTTAATTAATACAACGTGATATGGTAAATATATCTCAATTCTTTAAAATGCAAAAAAAAAAAAGTGCAGATAATTCTTTCAAGAAGCTAAACTGTGAAAGAATAAAAGGACAGTGGGGGGATGCCGAAAAAAGGTCTTTTTCTTAATATAGAAGAGACTTGAACCTGTTTGTAAACAGAAAGGAAGACCCAGCAGAAAAGGAGAAATTAGAAACACTGTAAAGAGAGAAGATTACTAAAGAAGGGGGTCAGTGAAGAAGGCATGGAAGATAACTGAACCAAGCCTTAGAGGAAACTTGTAGGGAAAGAGGAAATTAGCCAAGATGGCGCGGTCAGGCCCTCTCGCCCCACAACTCACCCCATGTTTTGTGAATAACGCCTCTGTAGTTGGTGGGCTGCAGTCCACGGGGGCGCTAAGAGTCAGACAAGACTGAGCGACTTCACTTTCACTTTTCACTTCATGCACTGGAGAAGGAAATGGCAACCCACTCCAGGGTGCTTGCCTGGAGAATCCCAGGGACGGGGGAGCCTGGTGGGCTGCCGTCTCTGGGGTCGCACAGGGTCGGACACGACTGAAGCGCCTCGGCGGCCGCAGCAGCAGCAGCTGAGCGCACTTATCACACTGCGCATGCGTGTCCCGAGGTCCTCGCTTGGTCCCGAGGCGCTTTGCTCCACGAGTCTGCAAGAGCTCCACCACAAGGCCCTGGCTGCTGTGGCGTAGGGGCGACACTGGAGCGGCATCGTGGCCATGTTATTACTATACTATGGTGACGTTGCAGCTGCTGCTACGGCCGTCAGCCAGCAGAGAGGCTACGTTACGGCTGCCGTGTCCGGCAGGAGAGAACACGTGTCTTCAGTTCCTGCGGCTCCTCAAGTCTCCTTCCAACCTCTTAGCTTGGGCCTTGCCGACCCTGGGTTCAGCGAACAGTGGGCACAGTGTGAACAGCAAGACAACTGGCATCACAAACAGGATGAAGAGCAATACAAAAATATAGGGACTTACTTTTTCATATTTTAATAAGATTTTGAAAGACAAGGGGTGGCTTGAGAACAAGACCAGCTTTGTCTCCCTCACCATCCTGATGGGTCCTCAGTCTCAGATTCTCACAGACCAGCACCAGGAGCACATGACAAGCTGTTGTGGCCAGCTCTCCATGGATTTGTGGATTCGAATCAAGAATCAGGAATTCTAGGACCTGCCCCCAACGCACATCCATTGCATCTCCACACCACCGTCAACCTCGCTTCTACTGATTTAGGTCAGCTGCGTGGCCCTCTTGGCACCTCAGGAACAGCACCTGTAAAACAGCTAACACAATAAATCCCCAGCCTGGGACTGGGTGCTACATGGGTTGATCTTGGGATCATACAGCCAGCAATTCTGCAGATGGACCACTGCTTTGGCTGAGGAAGTAAGCCTTCTGATTGTGGGGATTTTCTTTCGAACATCATGGAGAAGAAAATCCAGTCAACCAAGCAGTATTCTCCATGGAAATTTACAATATCTAACCTTCCCAAGGTCAAAGTGACCTCAAAAGATAAACTTTTGCTTTGAGGTCAATGTGAACTTCAACATGAGCCAATTCTAATGCTAACCAATGCTGGCATTCATCCAGTTTTTTAAAGCCGCTCTGTTTTTATCAAGGAAAGCTGCACTGAGGCACTCACAGATGGACTCAGCCATCTCTGAAAAAAAACAAAAAGAGTTTAAATGACTTTATATGGACTAACAATCTTTATCACCACCTTTCAATCTTACAAACACGGCATTTTTTTTTTCTTTAAAAAAGGTGGAAAAGCCAAATAGGCTAAAACCACATCATCCCAAAATGTGTTTCCACAAGCTAGAGGTCAAAGCCTCAAGCCTCATAGCATCCTATCCCTGCAGTTAAACCATTTAGGTCTGAGAAGCCTAGTAGAGTATGGCATGGAAATCTTAGTTGCAGGATTTTCCAAGGGAAGACATTTCAGTGCTGTAGAAATGAGTTGGCAAACCTCTCCTAACCTCAGCCCTGCACCCTGGTACTTTCAATTGCTTCTTCTGCAGCCTTATCCGATGCCCGGCCAGACATAAAGTGCCAGGGATAGACCATAACGCAAGCTGAGTCAGGAGCCACACATTCAAGGCCATGATCAGAATCACCGCAAAACCCTTGATACCAGCCTCACAGAACACTCTGAAATCTGAGGAGGACCGAAGATTCTAAGTGCTCCCCCCAATGGTAAGATCCTCCTGGAGGATCTTTCATGCCTTTATCCATGCCACTGTCCCTGCTACCCTGTCTTCAGCCCTTGATCTTGTTTCCAAAGGACACTCTGCAAAAAGGCAGGTGGCCTGACCTCTCTTTGCTGGGAATTCATTCATCTGGGTGAGGCAACCAGAAAATGGATCAAGTGTTTACTTCAAAATCTAAACCTAGCGACTGGTCAGTAATGCAAGAAGTCAGATGATAACTTTGTATACTCTAAGTTCAATTATGGCCAGAAAATAAAACTACATGCAATCAGAAAGAGCAAACATGCTTTGATCCCCTGAAACATACAAACAAATTATTTATGATGAGGGATACCAAGATGTAAAGCAACAAGCTGCCAGGAGTTTACATCCTAACTCTGACCCCTGGTTGTAAAAGTGCTTTCTCCACCGCCTGGTCTCCTGTGTGGCTGCACGGGATGGTGACCCAGAATGGCAACAGAATGCTTGTCTCTTTCAGAGCCGCACCGACAGAACAGAGACCATCCAATGTCCACAATAGGTGGATTAGAATGCTTGTGTCCCTTGAACCAAATGTCTTAGGGCTCCAAAAGAAACTTTTTATGGATTGTTTTGTAGCAGAAAATACATAAATGGACATCTCATACTAAAAACAGTCCTGTGACGATTCATAATGTGACTTTACCAGCACATGACATGTGCTCTTAGAACAAGAATTTGTCCATGTGGTACCCAAGCTACCACAGTGAATCCCAGATGCTTGTAGAAGGATCATCTGATGAAAACTTGGGACCAATTGTTGGCACATGGGGCACACACCAATCATAAACTGCCTTTCAGCCCGTCATCATATTTTATTCCTATTAGAAGTAAAATTCTGGAAACATAAGAAACATGTGACATCTTGTCTTTTCTCTTCCTCTGTTGGATTCTCTCTAACCTCATTAACACACACCCATTACCATAAAAGTTTTCAGTGATAACCAATATTGAATGAAAAAAATGACTGAGTGAATGAATGAATGAGGTATCAAAGCTGGATCAGACATATGTTTAGCTATACATGAATGTAAAAAATAAAAACTTTCACTGCAAGGCCTTTACACAGATATCGGCTTATTTAGTCTCTGGCTACTGAGAATCTAGGGGTAGGAATACCAGGCTGGCAGAGGAGCTCAGAATGCCAGAAGTCTCTGTGCTCAGAGTCACAAGGCAGCCCCCACACTTCCAGACGCCATGTCCAGTTTACCGGAAGCAAGGCGTGAGGGCTACTGACCTTCTCCCCAGGCAGCTTGCTCTCTTTGCCTGGGAAGGCAAGCTGGGCACCTGCATCCCAGGTCAGCACTGAGCCATGTGGCCACCCCAGGCAGAGTGTTCTAGAAAAGTGAGTGCTGAGCAGCCTGGTCTCTTTCAAGAGCATACAAGGGACAGCCAGGTGGGAATGGGGTTGAATGGCCAAGTCCTGGGGTTATATGCTGACAGCTCTTTGCCCAAGAATACATGGTTTTCATGAAACTCGAGCCTCACCAATACTGTTTTGTTCCATTTATTTAGTCCAGGCTCTTGAGATGGGTGTAATGAAGGGTCCTCTTCATTTCACCCCAGTATCCTTAGAGTCCAGTTGAGAGCCTTAGAGTCCAGTTCTTCCAATCATTTCGAATTGATATGGACAGCTCAGATTTCTATCCCAAACTTCTGTCCAGTTCTATTTATTTCAAGACCAACTCTTTTCAAACTGATTCATTTTGTTGACATTCTTCGTACCCTGCCTTATTTATAAGTGAGAGAGCTTGAATTCAAACTCAATCAGATCTGCCGTTGCCACTTCTTAGCTGCTTCTGGAACCCTGTGACCTGGGGAGACTCCTGGGTACATTTTGCCACCAAGACGATTGCTCACAATGTCTGCTCGCTCAAATCCATATAAAGTTGCCTGGTATGTGGTAAACACATAAAAAATAAAATATGAGAAGAACTATTTACAGACTTGGAGAGTTGAAAAAAAAATTATAACCCTGTCTCAAATTATATGTAAAAATCAATTTCAGGTCATTTAGAAACTATGAAAAACAAAACTTCTAGACATAATGCTAGGATACACTCTTATGAAGTATGTTAAGAAAGGATTTCTTAAACAAGCCATAGCAAAACATAAAGTATAACTTTGCCTACGTTAAAATTATTTCTAGATGGAATGAGACAATAATAAAAATTTAAAAGACAAGAACGAGAGAAAGTGAAAATGCTCGCAGTTTGTTGCATTGATTTTGCCAAAAACATGATATCCAGAATAAAATATAAAGAAGATCCATAAGTCATCTAAAGAAATAGGAAAGACAAAACTAGGGGGAAATGTGTAATAGGCTCAAGAAGAAATCTGAACAGCCCATAAATATACAAAATAAATGTTGACCCTCACTGTAATCAGGGAATTGAAAAAATTAATACAATGCTCACTCACATGCATTAGATCAGGAAAAACATATGCCTGTCAATACTAAAAGGAGAGACTTCCCTGGTGGTCCAGTGGCTAAGATTCCACGCTTCCAGTGTAGGGGGCCCAGGTTTGATCTCTGGCCAGGGAACTAGATCCCATGTGGCACAACTGAAAAGAAAGAAAGTCCCTGCGTGCCACCAGGAAGATCCCAAAAACAGCAACCAAGGTCCCGCAAGCCAGTGCAGCCAAATAAATAAATAAATATTTTTTAAATATACGAAATGCAAGAGTGAAGGAAAGCTGGAGCTCTCCAACATTGCTGGTGGGAGTTTCAGTTGGCACAGACACTTGGAGAGCAATTTGGACCATCTAGTGCATCTCAAGCCTTAGCAATCCTCTCCCCCAGCACACGTCCTGGAAAAAATCTTTTCAGCCCGCGAGAGATAATAGCAGCTTAGATGGTCATGATAGCTTTGTTTGTGACAACAGCAATTTGGAAACAGTTTAACTGTCCATCAGTAGGAGAACGGGTGAATAAATTAAGTATTCATCCATTGGAATACTATGAAAATAAATGAGATAGAGCTCATGTTTCAAGATAGAAAAATTTCCATTTGGAGATGAAAAACACCAACCTTCATCAAGCTCTGTACCCTGCATTCATTTCCATCCTCCATCTGCCTAAATTCCATTTCTCTTCCAAAATCCCTCCAGAAACTGTGATCCTTCCCAGGGGGCTTGTGGTCTGCATCTCTCTTAGAACACTCACTACCAGCGCAGCACAACAAAATGCCCAGGCATCGTCATCACACCAACTTTCTTTTTCCTTAATCTTGGATCATTTGATGGGGTGAAAAGTATTACTTTGATATTTGTCGATTACTCATGAGACTGAAATTATTCATTTGCTAATTATTTTACTGTATTTCTTCTGTCTTACTCACAGCTTCCTCTACAGCGTTTGCACATGGTGCTCAGCACATACCAAAAACAGCAAAGAAATTTTGAACTGAATTTAGTAAAAAAGATAGTAATTCAAAGCAAGTCAAAAAAAATTCAAAAGTGACTCCAACGTAAGTAATGTACTAAAATACACACACACACGGAAGTCGCTCAGTCGTGTCCAACTCTTTGCAGCCCCATGGATTGTAGCCCACCAGGCTCCCCGGTCCATGGGATTTTCCAGCATGAATACTAAAATATAAGAGTATCACTAATACTACAAGCCTTCCTGTTGAAGCCCTCTCTTAACTGGGTAAGTGGAACACATGTCTTACTGCTTGCATGATTCTGGGTATAGGAGGCATCCACCCCTTTCAGCTTAAATAGCTTCTGATAGTTTGAGGAACAAGCAGAACCTGATGCAGACAAAAGGAATACCGATGCCAAGAGAGTGTGTGCCAGCAGCCAGTGTTCCCTACAAAATCTCTAATGTGAGACAGATACCCGTCCCAATAAACCCTGAATTCTGCAAATGTATGACCTTATTCCCCAAGTTTAATGTGTGTGTCTTTGGAAAGGTTCCTATTAACCTGTGACTTCTGGGGTTTATAGCTAATAAGCAGAATCATAATTGAAATGGTTACATAAATACAGAAAGTCACTTTTCCTCCAGAAAATGTAAGCTATTTTTTTCCCAGCAGTTCACAGGGCATTTAATAGTCCCTGGGTTTTCTATTATTTCTTCGAAAGATTCTAGAGACACCAAGATTCATTTGCAGACAGCATAATTTTTTTCTTAGGGAAAAAATTAGCTTCCAGTAACTTATTCACAGGTTCAAATTGGGAATCAGATGTTCAGGATAAAAAATATCTGTAGCTAAAAGAATAGCTATAGAACTGGAATTACCAAGATCATAGCCAGTGACCATCACCGCAATAATTGCCTCTCTTTTCATTTATGAGTAATTTATCACTCTGTCTGGATTTTGACATGTATCATCAACAAATCCAGATTTTAAAAGAGCACTTGGCTCCCGGAGTGCTGACCAGACAGAATCTCTTCTTTCAAGGATGGTCAGAATAGCACTCCTTAGGAGATTACTCTAGAAAACTACTTACTCAGGATTTAACCTGTGCTGAACACCCCACTCCAGTACTCTTGCCTGGAAAATCCCATGGATGGAGGAGCCTGGTAGGCTGCAGTCCATGGGGTCGCCAAGAGTCGGACACAACTGAGTGACTACACTTTCACTTTACACTTTCATGCATTGGAGAAGGAAATGGCAACCCACTCCGGTGTTCTTGCCTGGAGAATCCCAGGGACGGGAGAGCCTGGTGGGCTGCTGTCTATGGGGTCGCACAGAGTCAGACACGACTGAAGTGACTTAGCAGCAGCAGAACCCTCTAGAACCAGGATGAGGTTCTATGATTATCACAGGATGTAAAAACAACTAGATTTAAAAAAACGGAAAGGGTAAGTTTGTCATATTTCCACTACTTTATCCCTTTATGGGGCTCTACTATAAGAAGATAAAAGCATTATTTAGTTGAAAAGCAAAACCAAGCAAAATAACAATGGCAGCATTGTCCAGAAATAGCACGCTTCCTCTGAATATTCTACCAGCTTCTAAACTGCATTGTCATAATTTAAATGAAATGTTACCAATACGTTGTACGGTGTTCGAGGGATGTTTCTGCTTTTCGTTCATTTGGAGTTTTTGTTTTTAGTGTCATGCAAAATAAGTAAGACTTTGTACTAAATCTGGAACTATCATGAGTAAATACTTTTTACAAAGATGAAAAAAAAACCAGCCTAAACCAGACTTTAGTTTATATTAAAAAGTTCCCTTGGGAACTGGGTTTTACATTTGAGCCCTGATTTAGCTAAAAGATTTATAAGGGCACGTGGAGAAATACAGGTCCCTATTGGGTGATGAACCAGGGCTGAGACATAATTATGATTCTCTCTGCTCCATTCCACTGGAAACTGCTCCCAGGAGCCCAGAGGCAAGCTGGTCATCGGAGAAGGACATAAATGCTCTACACAATACGGCCATCTGGTCACCTCCCCAGCCTCCAGTGCCAACCGGAAGGATGCTAGGTGATGCACAGACCTTTCAGGTATTCAATTAATCTGAATATTGGCTTCTCTTGGAAAACTCATGTCAGTGAAATATTTTGTAGGTCCTGAAGCCACATTGGTTGGGTCTGTGTGTGCACTATCACTCCAGGCTGCCGCTCAGTTCAGGCTGTCACCAGAGCAGCGACAGCACTCTTGAGTCTAAGCAAAAAATGATGTCGCCAAGTAACACGTAACAGCCTAGGAATGAAGAATTGAAACTTTCCTTGTTAAAAAAATGAAATTGCTTAATAACTTGCTGAAATTTCTTAAGAGTGAGGTAATTCACTGGAAGGGGGAATCTTGGCAGCCTATCCCCCCTTTGAAAATGTCCCCACATCATCACCTAAAGGGACAGAGTGGGAGAACCTATGTATCTGTCCACGAGGGGGCGCCACGAGTTTCTTACCGCCTTCATGGGTTAACCCTATTGTTGCCATCATTTAACTATCACAGCAAAGTTCTGGGCCCCACAGAAAACTCCTCACAGGAGACTGGTAATCCACAGCCAGTTTCAGGAATACAGGAGTTGAATGTCAATACTCAGTTATGTAACCAAAACAAAATTCAACAAGGAGATTACAGGCAGAGAGTCTCTATTCTTTCTCTCAATGACACCCTCCCCACCATCAACCACATGCCTCACCTATGCCAACAGCTGAATAAATGCAACAGGGTTCCAAACTTCACAAAAGCACCCTTCCCGTATGAAAACTATCACGTTATCAGTTCTAAGAAAAATATACACATTTTGCACCCATATTTTATATAGTAGATAAAGGTATAAAAAGTCAGAAATGCACAAGTCTAGAAAAAGCAAGGTATTGTGCAGAGTATTTTCTGAAAGTTGGATAGGTAGGTTCCATATGGAGGAGCAGTTTCAAATAATCTTTCTAACCCTATTCAGTTGTATGTTATAAAACACTGGCCATCATTAATTACTCCCTAAAGTAACACTGCTCACCTACTTCTCTAATATTTCTATTGAGCATTTCCCATTCCTTTGACAAAAGTACTTCACTGTTACAACTTTGCCAGCTTGTGACTCCTTTTATTTTTCATAATTATTTTATTTTCATACCCAGGGTGAGGTTTGTCTCATTTTTTTAATCTCATAAGGTGTTTATGGAAATTACTGTCATTTTTGGATACCCCAACATTAAACTTTCTCAACATGAGAGTGAATTTCACAAGTGACCCTTAGGAAGCATCACTGAGAACAAAGCTATTGGAGGTGACGGAATTCCAGCTGAGCTATTTCAAATCCTAAAAGATGATGCTGTGAAAGTGCTGCACTCAATATGACAACAAATTTGGAAAACTCAGCAGTGGCCACAGGACTGGAAAAGGTCAGTTTTCGTTCCAATCCCAAAGAAAGGCAATGCCAAAGAATTCTCAAACTACCGCACAATTGAGCACAAACTACCTCATCTCACATGCTAGCAAAGTAATGCTCAAAATTCTCCAAGCCAGGCTTCAACAGTACATGAACCAAGAACTTCCATGTGTTACAGCTGGATTTAGGAAAGGCAGAGGAACCAGAGATCAAATTGCCAACATCCATTGTATCATAGGAAAAGCAGGAGAATTCCAGAGAAACATCTACTTCATTGACTACGCTAAAGCCTTTGACTCTCTAGATCACGACAAACTGTGGAAAATTCTTCAAGAGACGGGAATACCAGACCACCTTAACTGCCTCCTGAGAAATCCGTATGCAGGTTAAGAAGCAACAGTTAGAACCAGACATGGAACAATGGACTGGTTCCAAATGGGGAAAGGAATGTGTCAAGGTTGTATATAGTCACCCTGCTTACTTAACTTCTATGCAGAGTCCACCATGTGAAATGCCAGGCTGGATAAAGCACAAGCTGGAATCAAGACTGCTAGGAGAAATGTCAATAACCTCATATATGCAGATGATACCACCCTTATGGCAGAAAGTGAAGGGCAATTTAAGAGCCTCTTGATGAAGGTGAAAAATTTGGCTTAAAACCCAGCATTCAAAAACAAAGATCATGGCATCCAGTCCCACCATTTCATGGCAAATAGATGGGGAAACAATGGAAACAGTGACAGACTTTATTTTGGTGTGCTCCAACATCACTGCAGATGGTGACAGCAGCCATGAAATTAAAAGACGGTTACTCTTTGGAAGAAAAGCTATGACCAAACTAGACAGCATATTAAAAAGCAGAGACATTACTTTGCCAATAAAGGTCTGTCTAGTCAAAGCTATGGTTTTTCCAATGGGTATGTATGGATGTGAGACGTGGACTATAAAGAAAGCTGAGTACTGAAGAATTGATGCTTTTGAACTGTGGTGTTGGAGACGACTCTTGAGAGGCCCTTGGACTGTAAGGAGATCAAACCAGTCAATCCTAAAGGAAATCAGTACTGAATATTCTTTGGAAGGACTGATGCTGAAGCTGAAGCTCCCATACTTAGGCCACCTGATGCAAAGAACTGACTCATTGGAAAAGACCCTGATGCTGGGAAAGATTGAAGGCAGGAGGAGAAGGGGATGACAGAGGATGAGATGGTTGGATAGTATCATTGACTTGATGGACATGAGTTAAATAGGCTCTGGGAGTTGGTGATGGACAGCGTAGGCTGACTTGCTGCAGTCCATGGGGTCACAAAGAGTCAGACACAACTGAGCAACTAACTGAATTGGCATAATGATCTGTCCATCAACAAATGGTCCCTACCTGTGGCTCTAGCTTAGGAGCGGAACAGTGGATTCCCAGATGTCCTTTGTGGTTCCAGGGATTAGGCAGTGTGATCTATGAACCACAAGCCACACAGGATATAATACTGAAACTGTCCTATCTGTTGAGTTCAGTTCAGTCACTCAGTCATGTCCGACTCTTTGTGACCCCATGAATCGCAGCACGCCAGGCCTCCCTGTCCATCACCAACTCCCAGAGTTCACTCAAACTCACATCCATCGAGTCAGTGATGCCATCCAGCCATCTCATCCTATGTCGTCCCCTTCTCCTCCTGCCCCCAATCTGTCCCAGCATCAGAGTCTTTTCCAATGAGTCAACTCTTCTCATGAGGTGGCCAAAGTACTGGAGCTTCAGCTTTAGCATCATTCCTTCCAAAGAACACCCAAGGCTGATCTCCTTTAGAATGGACTGGTTGGATCTCCTTGCAGTCTAAGGGACTCTCAAGAGTCTTCTCCAACACCACAGTTCAAAAGCATTAATTCTTCGATGCTCAGCTTTCTTCATAGTCCAACTCTCGCATCCATACATGACCACAGGAAAAACCATAGCCTTTACTAAACGGATCTTTGTTGGCAAAGTAATGTCTCTGCTTTTCAATATGCTATCTAGGTTGGTCATAACTTTTCTTCCAAGGAGTAAGCGTCTTTTAATTTCATGGCTGCAGTCACCAGCTGCAGTGATTTTGGAGCCCAAAAAGATAAAGTCTGACACTGTTTCCCATCTATTTCCCATGAAGTGTTGGGACCAGATGCCATGATCTTAGTTTTCTAAATGTTGAACTTTAAGCCAACTTTTTCACTCTCCTCTTTCACTTTCATCAAAAGGCTTTTTAGTTCCTCTTCACTTTCTGCCATAAGAGTGGTGTCATCTGCATATCTGAGGTGATTGATATTTCTCCTGGCAATCTTGATTCCAGCTTGTGCTTCTTCCCAGCGTTTCTCATGATGTACTCTGCATAAATAATAAGTGACATTTTCCCATGACTGTCAGTCTTTCTGTTGATCATTAACATAATTTCTTATAGCTTGAAGCAACAATACAGTTTGTAACTGTACTTGTGCCTTTTTCTCCATTCTACAGGTTTAATTCCTTATCCTCAGATGTGTGATATTCAAAGGCCAAGGAGAGTAATCACCCCTATATTTCGCCAAATAAAGACAACCTTTATCCTCCACATTCATCTAAGTAGGTCCAAATGAAAAAATTGGTACTGAACAGGAAAATAACACAATTGTTGAAATGTTTATTTTTTGGAGGTAGATATACTTTTAACAACTGACCTTCCAAATTAATAGCAACATGAAATATAGGAAGGAACATCAAGCCAGAAGCACAGACAAAATATAAGTGCCCAGCACATAAAGACATTTGTGACATTAAGAAGTAATATGAAGCCAGATGCCGTCTCCAGCCACTGAGCAGTCAGTGATGGGTGAAATTGAGCAGTGTGTCATTGGTCCAACCAGGACAAATCTGCTGCTAAATAAAAACATACTACACCCAAGAGTTTGTAAATATCTTTAAATGAGAAAATCAAAGAAATAATAATGAACAAGGATATGTCATTGAATATAAGTAATCTAGGATATAATAACTGGCCTGAAGGTTGTAAATAAGTATCATTTGTCTACACAGACTAGAAAGAGCAGCTCACTAAAGCATGTAGAGGGAATCTCTTGGCTTTAGCAAATATCTGCAATTGTATGCCACTAGCCATTGAGAAATAAGAAATCACAGTATAATCAGCACCTATTTCCAATAAGAATGTCTTCAACTGTAATAAAAACTCATTGTATTACTGAGATAAGTATGCATTAATGAGATATATATTATTATATATGTTATATATATCATTACATATATTGCATTAATGAGATGAGTATGAAATCTCGAAAGACACCATGCACCTAAGACCCACCTGAAGGCATCAGGTCGGCAGTCACATGGAAAATCATCTCACTTCCAAAGCAGCACAAGTACTGATGTGTGCAGGTGCCCCCATGAGGCTGTTCTCTCACATTTCTCCCATCTTTTTAATCTAATCCTGCTTTGTCTTCCAAGAGAAGAGCCCAGAGAATAAAGAGATGCATCTCAGTTAACTTCCTTGGGGTTCATTTGAGAACTGAGTGCTTATTATGTACCAGGTACCTGCTAGAATCCGGCAGCCCAAGAGGAAGAAGGATTCTTGACATTCAGGAGCTCCCAGTGAAATATGGTCATTCAAGAGGTGGTAAAATTAGGCCATTAGGGTGGGGCCCTAACCCAATATGACTAACTGTTACAAGAAGAGGAAGAGAGAGCAGGGGTGGGCACGCCCACAGGGATAACCATGTAAACAGGCAGCAAGAGAGTGGCATCGGCAAGCGAAGAAGAGAGGCGTCTGTAAACGAAGCCTGCTAACGCCTTGGTCTTGGGCTTCCAGCCTCCAAAACTGTGAGAAAGTAAGTTTGTGTGGGTTAAGTGTCCCCAGTCTGTGGTATTTTGTTATGGCAGTCCTGGCGGACCAGTACAGTATCCTTCCCTGGACCAGGGTCGCTTGACGCACACAAGGGACCCTGAAGGGAGACAGATGACCTTGAACATCTCATGAGGGAACAAGAGCTCATCTCTCTGTGTGTTCAAGGAGAAACTGGGTGAGTCCCCATCAGGGACATCACCCTGGGTGGGAAAATGGACCAGGTTTGGGAAACATGACATCACGTCTCTATAAGCTTCGTCTTATTCATGGAAGACAATTATCGCTTCCATCATCATATATATTTGGGGTCTCCTATCTAGAAATTTAAAACAAAATAAAAACACATTTCAATCCTGTGTGGCCTCTCCTTCGTTTGACTCCTTAATTTCTCAAACACACAGTGTCTACTTCTGCCACATCTTTCTCCCACTTTTTGGAGATGAGTGTTTAAAATGGAGCTTGAGGGACTGGTGGGACCTTACCAAGTGAGGGGAAACGGATGCCGTTGTCTTCCCAGAGGAGAGGAAGGAGGAGGATGAGCCTGGGTCTTTACCGTCAGGGTCACACAGAGGTGAGATGGTCCTTGAACGGCTGCAGTTACGCATATTCTAGAATCTTCCACAAGGCTCAAGAGTCAGCAGATCTGTGTCTACTCTTGCCAGTTGTGAAGAGTCAACCTGCCTGTGACCTGTGTTAAGTTATTAGCCAGGCTATCTAATTCTGTTGTGAGAAAAGAATTGCAAGAACAGTGGCTATTACTGAGGCAATATTTTCATCTTGGTCAGTAAATTCTATTTCCTATACCAACAGATTGTTTCACAAAGTTGCTGCTGAGAGAATCCTTTAAATAATAAGGTTGTTCTTGCTCTTCTGTACTTTGCCTTTGGGGAAAATGCTGATAACAGTGCATTCCCCAAAATGTGAAACGGCACCTTGATTAAATAGCTAATACATCTCCTTAATGTCACTGAACTGTGCACTTTAAAAAGGATTAAATGGTAAAGTTTAGATTAGAGTCACATAATAAATTCTGTCTAAGCCTGTTAGTCCGCTAAGAGGGCAGGTGGCTGGTGAGTGGAACGGTGTTGGTTCACATGGGGGTATGGGGACAGGAATGGAGGGTTGAGAACTGGATCATCTGTGCACATAGCAACTTGAGGTTTCTGTGCTAAGAATAATACTCAGTATGAACTTCGCAAAACACCAGTTGCCTTGCCCTGGTGGATTTTACAGGGTTACCATCTTATGCCGTCTGAATCATTTTTCCCTGAGCACTGTCTGTCTGTTGTTTTGGAAGCAGGCGAAGGCCCAGGGTGAAGGGCTGGTGTGCGGCTCACCCTGCCAGACCCAAGCTCACTCTTTGTACCCGGATCATCTCTCAACAAAGGGGTGCAATTGCAAAAGGGAATGGCTATGCTCCAGGACACCCTTCTCTTCTGTACTCGCCTGAAGTCCAGGATTTTATGTCTTGCTATCACTGCAGAGCAGTAACAAATTACACTGATTATACACTTGCTGTATACAAAGCATATCGCTTAGTCTTGGGGCCACGGCAGTACCCAAAAAATACACTTCTGCCATCCCCACGCCTAGATTCTGGACGGGCTGACAGAGCATGTTTCTAATTCTTAATGGTTACCCTGAGGAGATTACCAGTAAAGATTAATTACAAGGGTTTTTCTTGAAGTGCCAAAACCGTTTCCCTCAGTTAATATTTCAACTGCTTGTCATCTAGCTTGGAATACAATTTTGACTTCAAATTCCAACAACAGTGACAACATTTTTAAAACAATTAGTTCTCTTTCCAGCTTAGTGAGTCTGATTTCCTTTTGAACCTGTGTAAAGTGTAAGTTGGATTTGCCTGCCCTTTCCCAGGGTGCAGCGTGAAGGTCACCCCTGGCCTGGCCCTTCACAGCTGAGTGACGTTCCAACTCTCCTAATGATCCAGGGCTTTCTTTGTGACCTGGGCAAGTCTCTTAACACTTCATTACGTCCACATGATAAGTTCCCAGAGGAAGCCTCTGTGGCTAGAGCTGGCTGATATCATGCACTAATGACTACCAAGTAGAACAAAAATAATAAATAGGACTTACGTAAAGTACTTAATTGCATAGCTAAGTGCTTTATTCCTTTCACCAGGAGCGTTAGTATCCCATTCAACTGGTGCACGTTGATACAAATAAGCATTAGCATCCCATGAAACTGAGGCACGGAGCTTTCAGGTAACCTGCCCAGGACCTCTCAGCCAGAAAACAGTGAGGTTGGATTTGAACGCAGTCTCCGTTTTGACCATTAGCCTGCCCCAGGAATCACCCTGGGAGAAGTTGCTCTCTCCCAGTACCAAACGGATAGCTCAAATTAAGCCACAGGATTTGCTTTCTTGGGTTGCAACCCTGTTGCTAGAATCTCTAAGAAAACATCTGCAATCCTCATTCCCTCTCTGTGACAGGAAAGACACTGACTCCCCTCCCCTGGGGAGTCTCAAAGCCTATTCTTCTTTTTGGCATTCCTCAGTCCCTGGAAAACAAGAGCATCAAAATAGCTCGGAGGGTTCCTTTCTCTGTCTTCCCTCAATCTGCCATCTTTATCTAATTTCCTGGCAATTTACATTTCATTGAACATGTTTTAGCCGGATCACCTCAAAATGTTACCAAAAGAATCTACTTCATGAAGACCAGTAAGGCACACTATACAAAATACATCATATGTATTCCTGGCTATAGCCCTGACACATTTTGATTTGCTCAAGGATTTTGTTTTATTAAAAGAAATCAATTCACAAAGCCATTTTATTTCTTTAAAAGAGTTTTGATTTTTTGAGGTTACATCCTCTCAGAGAAAGCATTCTCTAAGCTACATAATGGAAGCATATTATTAAGGCAGATTTCTTAATACATATATGTGGAATCTAGAAAAATGGCACAGATGATCTTATTTGCAATGCAAAAGTATAGACACAGATGTAGAGAACAAATGTATGGATACCAAGGAGGAAAGGGAGGATGGGAGGAACTGGAAGGTTGGGATTGACATGTCTATATGTATATACATATATATATATATATATATATATACTATTGATACTGTGTATAAGATAGATAACTAATGAGAACCTACTGTATAGCACAGGGAACTCCACTCAATACTCTGTGATGATCTAAATGGAAAGGAAATCTTTTTAAAACAGGGGTTATATGTATACTTATAGCTGATTCACTCTGGTGTACAGTAGAAACTACCACAACATTATAAAGCAACTATTCTCCCCCAAAACAATAAATAAAATGTTAATACAGGGGGGAAAAAGCGATTTTCCATAAATAGGTCCATTAGGTAATGCTCTTATTTCATTGAAAGAAAGTGAACGTGAAGTTGCTCAGTCGTGTCCGCCTCTTTGTGACCCCATGGACTACAGCCTACCAGGCTTCGCCATCCATGGGATTTTTCAGGCAAGAGTACTGGAGTAGGTTGTCATTTCCTTCTCCAGGGGATCTTCCCAACCCAGGGATCAAACCTAGGTCTCCTGCATTGTAGCCAGATACTTTACTGTCTAAGCCACCAGGGAAGTCATAGGAGTTCATTAAAATTGCCAGTTAGAAATGTCGTAAATGTAGCACCCATCAACTCAGGCCTCTCAATCCCAGGTAGCAGGTTTATATTTCCCTAGCCCTCCTAATGGTGGCCTATTTTTATTTCTTCATGTAAGTTAACAATGACAGTTACAAATGCAAAGTACTCAGATCATAACCTAACTTGCAGTCATGTAGATTCTGCTCTAAATCATACCAAAGCATAACACAGAAAACAGTTCATGTAACATTTTCCAATTGTCAGTTTTGTCACTAATGCCAACTTTTGTTGTTGTTCAGTTGCCCAGTAGTGTCCAACTCTTTGCAACCCCATGGACTGCAGCACCCCAACTCTACAGATATCAATCTATAACCCTTCCAATACTCATTCATTGACATTTGCCGATCAACAATTGGGGCTTAAGAACAGTACAAAGCATGGAATTAGACGTGGAATGTGTACATACATGTGATCAGTGTTGCTACCATTCCCTGACACACAATTTTCCACTTCCAGCCACAGGACGGAAGTGCACGTTCAACCCCTCTAAACTTAGGGATGATCTTTGTACTCATTTTGGCCAATGTAATGTGAATCAAACCGACATGGATCACTTCCTAATGGAAGTATTTAACTTTCAGGAATGGATTCACCAGCCCTTTGCCTGTTAAGTGATTATAAGAGCACATCTTGATATGGAAATAACATAAACTAAAGCAGCTGGGAATGGTGAGCTGGGAATACAGCTTCCCCAAAAGGCCCCAGACCCACAACAAACTACATTAGTGAAAGACAAATTCTGTTGTTTGGCGACAATTTTTACAGCAGCAAAATGTAGCTTATTCTGACTAATAAAGCATTGTATGTGATTCATGAATTGCATCATACTGAAGCCAGGGCCATGTGTGCAATTCCTGAGTGAACTGGTCAATTTGCTTTGTCAGTGGCCAAACATCATTTTAACCCCACCTTCTTGAAAATAAGTACTAATGTGTGTTTACAAGGAAAACTGAGAAGGATAATTTGCATAAATAAGTGTACATTTCCTTGACTTCTATAAAAGCGAGTGATGACACATATCTTACTGATTAATACTCAATAGGACCATTCCTGACCATAAAGGACAGTTCATAATATCTCATAAATCAAAAACCTATTTTAGCTAAATTGATTCTAGAACACAGATAGACACAACATATCAGTGTCCAGCTATTTCATGCCAGCATCGAGAGCCTTATTAGAGGTCTTGTGGGCACACACTGTGTGAACAGAGCACCGCTCATGTGTGTGTCAGACTTATTCTGACACCATTTCCTTCCAAAATCACACCCACCAAAGAGGAGAAAAGGGAGCCCTCCTAGACTGTTGGTGGGAATGTAAGTTAGCCACTGTGGAAAACAATACGGAGGTTCCTCAGAAAGCTAAAAATAGAATTACCATATGATCCACTAATCCCACTCCTGGGCATTTATCCAGACAAATTCTAGTTCAAAAAGATACATGCACCTTTATGTTCATAGCAGCTCTATTCACAATAGCCAAGAAATGGAAACAGCCTAAATGTCCATCAACAGATGAATGGATAAAGATATGATATATGTAGATAGATATAATGGAATAATACTCAGCCATAAAAGAGTGAAATAATGTCATTTGCAGCAACATGGATGCAACTAGATATTATCATACTAAGAGAATTAAATCAGAAAGAGAAAGACAAATACTTTATAATACCACTTATACGTAGAATCTAAAATATAACACAAATGAACCTACCTATGAAATTGAAACAGAATCACAAACATAAAGAACAGACCAATGGTTGCCAAGGGACAGGGGTTGGAGAAGGGATGGAGTGGGAGGCTGGGGTTAGCAGATGTAAGCTTTTATAGGTAAAATGGATAAACAACAAGATCCTGCTATATAACACAGAGAACTATATTCAATATCTTATGATAAAGCATAATGGTAAGAATATTTTTTAAAGAATGTATATATATATACACATTATACATATATGTATAACTGAATATGTATATATAAATGTATAACTGAATCACTTTGCTGTACAACTGTAATTAATACAACATTGTAAATGAACTATACTTCAATTGAAAAGAGAGTGAACATGTTCCTCTCCCAGAAGCATGAATTCATGGAACGACAGCTCTCAACCAGGACTCACCCTCCCCTCATCTTCCCTGTGTATCACCCTCATGGTAGGCAGAACTGAGTCTTCTAAGGATATTCTCCAAGAAAAGTTCTGGTTCCCAAAGTCCATTTCTCTGCACAGAGATATTTGGAATATGTGAATGTGGAAAATAGCTCAGAAAAAAGAGCTAAGCCTTCTAAAATTCTAACCATGCAATTCTTGAGGTTAAGAGAAAAGATCAATTGCTTTTGTTTTTTCATAGCAAATCTAAAATTCCTCTTTTCAACCAAGTTGATAAGGGAAATATCATTGGGAAATATGAGAAAAACAGTTTCTGAATTGTAGCCAACCTGTCCAAACGCCAGAGGACATTATGATCAAACTTCTAAGTTGAAAGAAATCTAGGCAGCGAGGAGCTTACCCAGACCCACGTTCATCATGACAAGCACAGTTCAGCCACTACAAAAGCAGTGCCACGTATGAGCTGGTAAGAAACCAGAGAGGGTGCTCGCTTCGGCAGCACATATACTAAAATTGGAACGATACAGAAAGATTAGCATGGCCCCTGTGCAAGGATGACATGCAAATTCGGGAAGTGTTCCACATTTTTAAATCACAGCAGGATCCTCTATGATCCACCTCCCAGAATTCTGGAAATAAAAGCAAAAATAAACAAATGGGATCTAATTAAAATTAAAAGCTTCTGCACAACAAAGGAAAATATAAGCAAGGTGAAAAGACAGCCTTCTGAATGGGAGAAAATAATAGCAAATGAAGCAACTGACAAACAACTAATCTCAAAAATATACAAGCAACTCCTGCAGCTCAAGTCCAGAAAAATAAACGACCCAATCAAAAAATGGGCCAAAGAACTAAATAGACATTTCTCCAAAGAAGACATACAGATGGTTAACAAACACATGAAAAGATGCTCAACATCACTCATTATTAGAGAAATGCAAATCAAGACCACAAAGAGGTACCACTTCACACCAGTCAGAATGGCTGTGATCCAAAAGTCTGCAAGCAATAAACGCTGGAGAGGGTGTGGAAAAAAGGGAACCCTCTTACACTGTTGGTGGGAATGCAAACTAGTACAGCCACTATGGAGAACAGTGTGGAGATTCCTTAAAAAATTGCAAATAGAACTACCTTATGACCCAGCAATCCCACTTCTGGGCATACACACGGAGGAAACCAGAATAGAAAGAAACACATTGTACCCCAATGTTCATTGCAGCAATGTTTATAATAGCCAGGACACGGAAGCAACCTAGATGTCCATCAGCAGATGAATGGATAAGAAAGCTGTGGTACATATACACAATGGAGTATTACTCAGCCATTAAAAAGAATACATTTGAATCAGTTCTAATGAGATGGATGAAACTGGAGCCAGTTATACAGAGTGAAGTAAGCCAGAAAGAAAAACACCAATACAGGATATTGACACATATATATGGAATTTATAAAGACGGTAATGATGACCCTGTATGCGAGACAGCAAAAGAGACACAGATGTGTAGAGCACTTTTGGACTCTGAGGGAGAGGGTGAGGGTGGGATGATTTGGGAGAATGGCATTGAAACATGTATACTATCATGTAAGAAACGAATCGCCAGTCTATGTTCAATGCAGGATACAGGATGCTTGGGGCTGGTGCACGGGGATGATCCAGAGAGATGATATGAGGTGCGAGGTGGGAGGGGGGTTCATGTTTGGGAACTCATGTACACCTGTGGTGGATTCATGTAAATGTATGGCAAAACCAATACAGTATTGTAAAGTAAAATAAAGTAAAAATAAAAATTTTAAAAAAAAAAGAAACCAGAGAGCAAGTCTCCGTGCAGAGGAACTCCCTTGTGAAACTGAACATGGGCCAAATATTATATTCAAAGGTAACTTGCTTTGACATAGATCAGCATTTGTTGACCTATGGAAAGTTGTTCCAAACAGTATGCATGTATGATTGCATCCTTATAAAGCTCTGTGTGTATTCATTTTATCTTCAGTTAGGAAAATAAAATTTACATTTCCTTTTTTTGGTAAATCTGGGCAGTGAAGTTAAAAGATTTCCACTTTCCTTTTTATAATTCTCTGTGTTGCCTGTATTTTTTACATGTATTACCTTTACAAACTACAGGCATTGGTCAGGGTGGGGGAGCAATTTATGAGCAAGTTTCACGTTAACCTGATTTACTTTTCAATTCACTCCTTCAGTCCTCCATTCAGCTGTCTGCTATCAGTTTGGGAAATGCACCTGTGAAAGATACATTATTTATCTGGTGGTTAGTGAGAATTTCCCATGTTCCTATTATAGTTTAGGGTTTTTTAGACATTGAATATTCTTCTGATAGTAAGGTCATAAACTGCACAGAATGCAATCTCCTTTTGTTATCAATAGTTTAAGTTGGTCCTATGTAAGGACAAAGAACATCTGTTGTTCTCAAGATCTTTTACAGAAGGCTTTATAACAAGGTTTATGACTATATTCTGTCACAAAAGGGAACTCAGGTTCTCAAACATGACCCACAGCACATATTTCCCTCTGTGAGAAACTCTGTCAGCCCCACAGCTCTTTATCCAAATGCAATGGCAAAAGTGTTTATCTTCAGAAATAGGTGCCATCTTCACCTTTAAAGTAAATACAAGGAAGTAGAAATTTTACCTACAAATACTAAACCATAAACCCTTTGAAGGTGGGGACCTCTTGATTACTCCCACAGTATGTAGTAGAGGCCCACTAATCTTTTGATTGGATGAATGGAATTAAATCCCAAGGAACTTGAGGAATTCCTTCTTTAAGGCATTAGTCTGCTAATTACATCATCCATGGTTAAAGAAGAACAAGAGTATTTGTCCTGCCTCTGATGACATGGTAACATTCCATGGAAATAATTCAGTGACTACCTGCCCAAGTCTTCCATATACCAGGAGAATAACCTAGGGAATAACACAAAGTCTCACCAGAAACAAAAGAAATCTGTTTTGAAGCAGAGTATAAGCATGATTGATAACCGCCCCCACCTTCCACTCTTCCACCACACTCAACTATTTTGAATGGAATAGTAACTAGCATGGAGAAGGCAATGGCACCCCACTCCAGTACTCTTGCCTGGAAACGAAGGAGCCTGGTTGGCTGCAGTCCATGGGGTCACTGAGTCAGACACAACTGAGCGACTTCACTTTCACTTTTCACTTTCATGCCTTGGAGAAGGAAATGGCAACCCACTCCAGTGTTCTTGCCTGGAGAATCCCAGGGACGGGGGAGCCTGGTGGGCTGCCTTCTATGGAGTCACACAGAGTCGGACACGACTGAAGTGACTTAGCAGCAGCAGCAGTAACTAGCATGAGAAATAGAAGTCTCAATAATACCAAACAGCATGAAGACATGTTTGCAGTATTTATTCCAAGGAAGAACTGATAAAACATCAGATAATCTTGCTCATTTTGAAGCTCTAATACAGACAAACCTGGACATGGAAAATGTTCTGTACTAGTACAAATAATAATAAGCTGTCCTCATAAAAGCACTCTTTTTTCTTTATTTTCTCCCAGCTCAAAACTTGTCATGAATTACTTTAATTAATTAAGATTTCAAGGAAACTAAGGGAAAACAGCAAAGCTCTGGACAACATGGCTAACATGATCACTAGACACTCCACAGACTGGCCATCTCTCAAAAACCCAATTTAACATTTAGAAATGTTATTTTTATGTAATATTTCATTCCCCATTGTACCACTGGAGATTTACAGGAAAGGAAAGCGAAGTCACTCAGTCATGTCCGACTCTTTGTGACCCCATGGACTGTAGCCCACAAGGCTCCTCCATCCATGGGATTTTCCAGGCAAGAGTCCTGGAGTGGGGTGCCATTTCCTTCTCTAGGGGGTCTTCCCAACCCAGGGATCAAATCGGAGTCTCCCACATTGCAGGCTTTACCGTCCGAGCCACCAGGGAAGCCCTTGATCAATGGAGATTTACAAGCTATTAAGAAATACTAGGCTTGCTAATGAAATTTTGTTAACATTCAGTGCTAACAAATTCAGTCAGTGCTGAGTCTGTGTATGCTGGATATTGTAGTCTGAAGTTACAGGTTACACTCTCAGCCCTAAATCAAATAAAAGCAAATGTTTTTTTCTCTAATTTACAGATTTGTCACTGTGAATACCTGTGACTTACTGAGTATGTCACAAAGGAATGAATCACTCTAATGAGTCTGACAAATGTCTTATTTGGGGAAACATAAAATGTTGCCTCACAGAGAAAGACCTTAACAAACAAACACACACAGAGTATGAAAAGGTGTCCCTAAAAGTAATTTCAGTAAGAGTGACAAAGGGCCTTTGATTTGGGGATTTGTCCCTGGAAAGATCGTGCATGCGTGCAGGAACTCAGATTCCATCTGTTGCTTTAGCCTCAACAGACTTTATTGTATTGACTTTGTGCTCTTATCTGATGGCGATAAATTCCCACCAGAGTGAAACACCAGCTTAGCCAGTGACCCCTGCTGTTCAAATCAGACTATGGAGCATGCCTTTCTTACCAGAAATGCCCTGTGGCTTCTGGACCGCCCTCTATGAGTGACCTTGGGATTTTGCACTTTCCATTCAGGATTCCCTAATGTGAGTAATTAAGAGATGCTTCATTTCAAGAGTCTCATCAGCAGTTGCAAGGCATCAGTGAACAATAAACTACTGGGACCCCAGGAAGAGAGGGGGAAATTGGGAAGAAAGAGACAAGGAAGAAGAAAGGGAAAGTACCCACAAGGTTCCTTGCGGCGCTCAGGATCTCTTTAAGTAAGAATGCCCAGCGGACTAGGTGGGGGGACACAAATTCCAAGTTTCTGAAGCCCCAAGACCAAGGAATCACTACTGTTCCAACAGACTCGAGACTTCCAACTGTAAACAAAAAGTTTCTGGGGAGGACACCTGCATTGAACAGAAATACAATCTCCTTCCAGCCACTGAACCAAGCCGGGTGCCTTTGGCTTCATCGGTTAGATTTCTTTGTTTTGATTTTGTTGTGTTCTGTTTTGAGGCAGACCAGGGTTGCAAGTAGGACAGACCATGTGCTAGTTCCAATCTTAGAATACCCCAAATGTCTAGGTCATTTTCCCACTGAGGGAAGAAGAGAAGGAAAATGAAAACTGGTGTCTCCCAGAGCAGGCAGTCTCAGTAATGAGCCTCTAGCTGTTCCTGGGAAAAGCATATCGTCAAACAGCTTTCTCAGTTCATCCCAAGTCGGCTTTCCCCTCCAGGACTGGGGAAGAGCAAGAAAAGGATCTGTTGCATTAGTAGATGATCATAGTAGATGATCATTAGGTGTAATTGTGTGTGTGTGTGTGTGTGTGTGTGTGCGTGTGTGTTTTACCATTTTGGAGCGAATGTTTTTCAATCGTTTTCTATGGAGCTCCAAAAGCATCCATCCATCCACATTGCCTTCAGATCTTTCTCAAAGAACGAGTTCGCTGTACTTGATACCAAAAGACTCCCACCCCCAAAAAGAGAGTTCACGCAGATCTCTGCAATTACATGTCTCGCTTCGCGGCCCAGTAGGGCCGGGGGACAGCTCTTGTTTCGCCCCCAAAGAACCGTCACCCCGAGCCCTGTGCCTGCGCTCCGCCAGAGCGCCGACCGCAGACTTGGTCTCCACCGACCCTCCCGCTGCCTTCCTCTGCCTGCTCGCCGAGTCAGAGACTCCCTGGGCCTTTCGCTCGCTCTTGCAGCTCCGATCTCGGGCCCGCTGGCCCCTTAGATCTTAAAGAGATACGCGAGAGAGCTCGGGTTAGTAGCTGGTAAACTGTTCGCTCTCAGCCTTGACTTTCCTTAAAAGGCGAGAGGCAAAGGCTTTGCTGTTGCAGACCGGGACCTCGGTATCGGAAATCCGCAAGTGACCCGCTGGGCTCCGAGGGCGGGAATCGACTCGCCCCGCGCGCGTTTGCGCCCTGCACTTTCCAGTCCAGCGGCCGTCGGCGTCCCAACGGTGGGTGCAAGGGAGCCCCAAAGGCGAAAGAACCAAATAATTCCGGTTCCTGCTGCACATTTTTTTAAAAAAGAGAACCTCACGCCCAACGTGTAAAAAGATAAAATAGCTCTCAACTGAGCCAGCTGAGTAAAGGAAGTCGATTCGCAGCCCTCATGGGGAAACCATCTGTTTTGGAAATGGCGCCCCCACGTGGCCGCCGCGAACCCCACCCGGGGACCTAGTCCCAGGAGAAGGTGACGTCACCCACGCAGCCCGCAGGCGCGCGGCCAAAGCCAAACCTCCGCGCAGCCCCGGACGCGCGATCGGTCCGCGGGCATTCCCACAGCCGCCGAGGCCCCTGCAGCTCCAACAGCCCGGCCAGGAGCTGTGTGACCCGCTTCCGGCTACTTCACCCTCTCCGTGCCTCAGTGACTACTCCTTTTCAAAATGATACTAATCACACCCCCCTGCCGAGTGGCAGTGAGATTTCCGGGTACAGGGGAGGCACTCAGCCGGCCTGTTAGGGCTTCGGCGCGGGGAGTGCTTCCCCAGGGCGCTCCGGGCTCGCCCTCTGTAACTGTGTTCTTCCCCACTCTCGAGTTGGTGTAAAGGCTTAAGTCCCAAGAGGCTGTGCATTTTAACAAGGAGAGTTGAAAGCCAAGCTCCGCAGTGTAGAGGAAGAGCGGGTCAGTGGTATGGACACTGGGGGCTAAGAAGCTCGTTTTCAATTCGAGGTTCCCCTCCACCGGTGCTAGATCCGGAGAAACTAAGACGTCGGCTTATTACAAGTATTCGTGCTCCCGCTTCTTGCCTGCACCCCCTCTCGTCCGAACTCTCTTTACTCTCCTATTCTCGAGGGGCTGGGGTGGAGGGGACGCGTTTTCCCGGGTTCCCCGCCGAAGCAGAGCAGACGCAGGGGTCCGGCTGCTCCCGGCTGGGAGAACGCCGCCGCCGCCGCCCCCGCCCCAGGGCAGAAGCTCTGAGCGTCAGAGTGAGGGTCCTGCCTGCCCAGAAACTCTTCCAGCCATCACAGGTTGAACCAAGCAGCCGAATTGTT